>NC_133538.1:365518617-365829358 GCF_048544455.1 Silene latifolia | reverse complement strand
TATGGGACAGTCATGGGGAGTCATCACTCGAGTCTAGCTTCCGCCGTCAAGAGACTTAGCTTGCATTCTTTGTAGTTGTTAGACCTTTCACAGTTGTACTTTGGTTTGGTTTTGGAAACATGTAATCACTAACTCTTTATACTTTAATAAAGGTTGTTTGGAATTGGTAACTTTGATATGCTAACCTCGAGAAACGAGATGGTAACAGTCTTTCATGCTGGGGTAGTTCTTGGTAAGGTACCTTGGTATGAGGGGGTGTTACACATAGATACATCTCTAAACAACCTCCCACATGTTACAGACTCTCCCGAAGGTATAAAAACTTGGTCACTTACAGACTCATACTCTCTCAAACCCAAATGTTTAACATGACTCGAAGATACAAATGACTGCGACGCCCCTGAGTCAAACAAAACAAAGGTGTAAACACCATTAACAAGAAATGTACCAGTGATCACATGTGCGTCGTCCTCAGCTGCTTGTTTCTCCATCCTAAACAGCTTTCCACTGGTCTTCTGCCCACCTCCTTGGACAGTACTGGTAGAGGTAGTCGGCTTAGCACCCGACCCCTGGTTGTTGTTGGTGTTCGTAGCTGGCTTTTGATAAGAATTACCGCCATTGCGGTTACCTACCTCGTTGTTGCTCTGACCTCCCTGGTTGTTCCACGACCCAGCCGCTCTGTTGCTCGCAAAACTCTGTGTCGGCCCCTGAGAAAAAATCCCATGTCCCAACCACTGGTAACCCCCGTTCGCCGCACTGGTGCACTCATGTCTCTTGTGGCCTACACCGCCACAGTTAAAGTAGGTCACACCCCAACTACCACCACTACTACCACGGCCACACGCGTATGAAGCCCCAGCACTAAACCCTGAACCAGAAGAATATACTCTAGCCTGAGTGTGGTTTCCCTTCTTGAAGCTTGATTGGCCACCACCCTCGCTCTCAGCCTTTCTTTTCTCTGAACCTCTCTCTCGGGCCATCTCTACCAACCTCTCAGCTCTCCCAGCCCTCTCATAAGCTTCCTTAACATCAGTAAGGACTCCCACGGGTAACTTATCCATTATCTTGGGGGTCAACCCCTTCTCGAACCTCAGAGTTAGGTTCTCCTCACTCAATCCCATATCCTCAGCATATCTAGACTTCTCATTAAACTGCTTGTAGTACTCAGCCATAGACATCTCAGAGGTCATCTTGAACCCATCAAACTCCTCCCTCAACTTACTCCTCACATGCTCCGGCACGAACTCCCTCTTAATAGCTTTCCTAAACTCATCCCAAGGGATAGCAGGCAGCCCCTGCTTCTCATACATCTCTCTAGCACTCACTTTCACCTTATCCCACCACTCTCCTGCTGCCTCCCTCAAGTAGAACACAGCTTGTTCTACCCTCATCTCATCCGGACAATGTACCAGATCCAGAATATTCTCCATCTCATGATGCCAATTGTCTAGAAGAATTGGCTCCCCGGTTCCCTTATACTCTTTCGGGTTAAACCTCGCTATATTGAGACTGATCTTAGAGTGATCAACCTCCTTATCTTTCCCCACTCTCTTTAGGGCCTCCGTAAGAGCATATTGATGCTCCAACATCATAACTATATCGTCAACGTTCATGCTCTCAGCTCTCGCATACAAAGCGGTTTTCTTTGGCGGCATCTTGAAACTATATAAGAAAAGGTAGATATAAACATACATACTATAACCCAAAACACGAAAATAGCCTGCCCAGAACCCACTCGATCGAGTGCCAAAACCTACTCGATCGAGTTGAGGCTACTCGATCGAGTGCCCAACATACTCGATCGAGTCCCCCGACTCCAGACCTCAAACAGACCTTCTGATCTCTAATATACTCGACCGAGATGACAAGCCACTCGATCGAGTGCCCTCTACTCGATCGAGTGCCCCTATGTACTCGATCGAGTACCCAAAAACACGGTTCTGACCATGATAAGACGATATTTACTCATATTTACACCCCTGTTTTATATACTTTTCCAGCCGTCTATTACATTATTTGAGTCAGTTATTATACATTTGCTAATTTCAGTACTTCATTAGTTAAATAAATATTTATATTGTTAAATGAGCTAATTTGTACCTAATTTGGATTAATAGGTAATGCCATGGAATATGAGTCGATGCATCAGAAGACTAAAGACTACAAATTATTTGAGCTAATGACAAAAGTGGGCTTGGTGCAATTAAGTGGACCGAAAGCAGTAAGAAACCAAATGAAGCAAGGCCTTTTCACCTGGTATCTAAACAAAGGCAAGAAATATACAAATAAAATAAAGAAAATACAATCCAACGCCAGAAGCTTTGGGAGAACACGGAAGAGCAGTGAAGATGGAACTCCAGTCCATCACAAGTTCTTGATTTTTATCTCCTTCCATAATTCACCCACAAATTATATCCATAATCTTTTCCAAAATCAATCCCAAATACCGATTTTTGTTCGAGTATAAATACCCGAGTTCCCAATCAGAATTGATGCAAGCAAGTATACGCAAAATAAACCCCAATCCGGCGACGGGAATCGACGATGATGTAATTCAAGATGGAGCAGTCCAACGGGTGGAGCGGCTCCGACCCGGAGGAAGATAGAAGGCCTGACTTGCGGAGGCGTTGCAACCGAAACAAGGGATGGTTTTCTGTACTCAATTTATTAGTTCTCATCTTAATTACTAGTTAATTTCAGTTTGTTGCTGTGGATTTTGGAACCTTGTTGAACTAATCTTTCAGTTATTAATCGTTAATTTCGTCTTAAGCTATATTCGTTTTATGGTATTCTCATTATACTCGTTTTAATCGTGGATGGTACAAACCGATTGCTAGTTGATTAATTTGGCGCGGCGTTAGATTAATTAACCGAGTAGCGACTAGTTTATTTTAGGACTGCAATGATGTCACTAGACTAAACTGGGAGTATAATTAGATGTGTTAATTGCTTGAGTATTGACAACACTTAGGTAATTAGTATGGTTAATGAGGTCTTTCTAATTCTTAATGCGGCTAGTCAATTTGCGGAACCTTGAAACTTGCGTATAATTGGTTAGTTAGTATTGGTAGTCGAGCGGCTCGCTACCGATTAAAAGTAAGGAAAGATAGGGAGGTTTTAGCGGCTAAATTCTCTCTGATTAACCTATTGTTAAATGAATATTTGCTAGATGATCGACATGTAATCGGAATATTATGAGCTTAATCGAGTTGCTTGTTTCACTTACTAGAATAGAATTAGTTACGGTTAGGTTGCTTAAAATCACCAAATGAAACCCCCCCAATTCCATAAATATGTTAATAGCATGTGAATATGTAAGTTAGTTTGTAAATATTACTGCTTAGTTAATTAGTTTTCCAATCTCTCTGTGGGATCGACCCTACTTATCCTTTACTATGTTTATATTTTTGAGGTTAAGATAGGTTTTATAAATTACTAATTTGTATACGCTAAACGACACGTATCAAATTTTGGCGCCGTTGCCGGGGAGATTGATGTTAGAATTAATTTTCTATATAGTTTATAATTAAACACTAATTTCATTTATGTATACTTTAGTTTTTTTTTGGCTGGACGTTTTATTCGGGTGGAATTTTAAGTTGATAACATGTTCTTTAACTACTTTTTGCATGATGTTTGCTTTCATGTTCTTCCTATTTTACTGTCCAACTATTCTAATTCTCCTAAACTAGTGTACTTGTAGTAATATACTCATATATGTGTTGGAGTACCAGTGAAGTGTGTAGCATTCTCTCTTAAGTAATCTATTTGTTTCCGCCTAACCTTCCTGATGAGGTTAACAATACTCATGTATGAGGTTGCAACTTGCAAGTCAGGTGTCTATATATTTTAAGTTAGATTTTATGGTTAAACCTTGAGCTTGAAACAAACTTGGCCATTCTGAAGTTCTTTCATTCTGATTTGGGTGAGAAATAAAAAATGATAAAGTGGATGCTATAATATGTTCGGAATGACAGTTGCTTTTGGTTTCTCGTTTTCTGAGAGAATTGTTGAATTGACCTGAGATAGATGTTGGTGTACTCTATGAGGTGAAAGTTGCTAAACCTTTGGATTTATAAGTAGATAGCTTTATTATGGTTATAGGATGGTCACTTTATTAGGATGTTTATTATGCCGGCACCCAACTCGTAAACGGATGAACTTATAATCAAGACATGCAGTCTAGCTACCTACATGTCTCTTTTGTCTACGTTTGCTTGCGGCTTTGTTATTACTTGTTTTAATGGAATAAGAACTTGTGGATAACTGGTTTTAATGGCATAAGAAGTCAGAAGTCAGTACTATTATGGATTTATGGTGGCTAGCCTTCCCCTGTATTTCTATAATCTACACTATGGTTCAAAGTGAGTGTGGGGGAGGAGTATTTCACACTTTTAAGCTACATTTCTAGTAGTTAGCTAGCCATGCATGCGATATTGTTCGGGAATATACGAGTTGATGTTAATGGACTAAGAAAATCGTCAGCATATTGGGTTTTTTTTTAGACTCTTGAGCAGCCAGTTGAGGAATCTAATTATTTATTAGAAGAATTAGAGAGATTTGTGGTTTTAAGAAACTAACTTACTAGTAGTTAGTTTCATTGTCGGAAATAATGAGAAATAGTGTGTGAAAATTATACAAGCTGATGAGTGCTCAAATATTGCTCTGGGTGAATTTACTTAGAATGCTTGTTTAGGAGCTGATTGATTCTTGAGGATATCCGAAGTATGTCGAGCCACGACATTAACCAAGGCGCTTCTTGGGAGGCAACCCAAGCTAAATTTTTATTGCTTTTGTGTGTGTTTTATCTTATATGCTTTCTTTGTTGTCTTGTCGAGTCGGCTTAAGTGCCTCCCCGAGTTTCGCTACCTTTGTAGGGGGATGTTAATAGTGTCGGTAGCAACAAAAAAATTAAAAAATATAAAAATACAAAAAGAGATTTTATTACTATTCCTGCTGATTTTCTGGGTATTTTGCTTGCCTTCTGTTTCACTTGTCTTGGTCGAGTGTTTCATTTTTCAGGAATCGGGATGCATATAGCTGATTGGGTTTCAACTTGATTAAAAAAGGCACTGCTGCCTTGCTGGAAGCCATGGTCCTACGTTGATCGGTACTACTTGGAGGCTAAAAAAAAATTCACTAATGGGCACCTTCCTTACCTGTACTTGCTGTACTGCTGCTACTGAGGGTTTATTTGGCTGACCAGGACCAGAACAGTACCAAAAACCTGGAGCATCTTGCTGTGAATGCTTCATATGAACCCGCTAAGTGTTCTTTCCCTCTTATTTTTATTATCTGCTGAATTTTAAGCTCGATGTCCATGTCGACATCGAGGACGATGTCGAGGTTAAGTGTGGGGGAGAGGCAAGGCCTAAAAACTGGGATACTTAAAAAATTTTGTTGGAGTTGTGGTTTTGTATGCTGAAAGTGGAGTGGCGTATTGCCATATAAATTTTTGTTGCATTTACAGGTTTTAAATTTCTTGGATATGACCATTTTTAGGGGAGGTGCTGTCAAAATTCGGTCAGAATTAAAAATAACCTGTTTTTATAAGACTAACTAGGATAAGGGAGTCGGAATGGTGGTACAACGATGATAAAACTGCTTTTATGCTTTTGAATTCTCACTTTAGCCTTGCATTTTCAACACCTATCTTTTGTATACTCATTTGCATATCTACGAGTGTGTGACCAATACTACTGAACGAATTGACTTGACTAAAATGTGGGCAAACTACTAAAATTTCTGAGATTTAGAGCCTTCAAAACCGATGACATTCATGATCGGTTTCCATTTATAGGATGACAGTAGTACTCCTTATGAGGCATGTAACATCAAATTGCATAAGCATGAAATTTGTCTCTTTACCTGTATGCATTCGGGTTTGTGGCGGTGACACATGTGGAGAGGCAACATTTCCCTTTTGTTTTACCATTGAACTTCACTTAGCCAAATTGACTTGTTTTGACCCATTCGATCAACTACATTCCTAAATAGCCTACCCTAGTCAAGCTAGTCTAGTTGATGTGTTTGGCACGCTCTTTATTGGTCATTTTTGGTATCGTGCTATTATCTAGAAAGGGGAGTTGGACAAAAAAATGGAAGGAAAAAGAAAAAAAAAAACAAGATGAAAAAAGAAAAATAAGAAAAAATCATTGTGAAAAAAAAAAAGAAAAGATGAGAATTGTTGACAGAAGGAAAAAAAGAGAGAAAAAAATCCCTTATAATTAAACTCCTATTCTTGACAGTATATTCTACATATGAGGAGTTATCTTTATTGTGCGCGAGTTTATGCCATGTATGGCATCGTTTATCACTTTGTAAGTTGGGTTTCTAAGCGGAATACGTGTAATCTTGGTTACGGTCGGTACTAGCTTGACTTTTACCTCCACATATCCAAAAATATTTGCCCCTTTTCACCCAATTACCTCATCTCGCACCTCTTGTAAGTCCTCGGCATGTGTTTTGGTCCTCGTTTGGTTGGAATGCGTATGTATGGTTGTAGAGATCGATTTCATGTTAGATTGCATGCATGTTTTTATAAGTTGAGTTAGGTGAGTGACTTATATTCTCTCTCTTTCACATTATACTCACCTATTCTTATAACGAGTGATGAGCGAACCGCGAGAGTCCAACATGTATAAGTCTGGCAAGGTCGACGGTTCAGTAGTAGTGTCATTGTCCTATTCGTTTGCATCTGAGTTCGTATTTTTCCCGCTCTGGAATTTGTTTCCTTAGCATTGTTGTTGATTTGTTGCATAAATGCTATTTAAGTGAGTCAATAGTATGGATAGCTATGAGTTGTATATCATGCCATTTATCCCTATATTCTATCTTATGTCAAGAATTTTTGAGGTTGATAATTTGTTTATAGCTCATGTTTTGTCATTGTCGAGGGCGACAATTAGCTAAGTATGGGGGAATTTGATAAGACGATATTTACTCATATTTACACTCCTGTTTTATATACTTTTCCAGCCGTCTATTACATTATTTGAGTCAGTTATTATACATTTGCTAATTTCAGTACTTCATTAGTTAAATAAATATTTATATTGTTAAATGAGCTAATTTGTACCTAATTTGGATTAATAGGTAATGCCATGGAATATGAGTCGATGCATCAGAAGACTAAAGACTACAAATTATTTGAGCTAATGACAAAAGTGGGCTTGGTGCAATTAAGTGGACCGAAAGCAGTAAGAAACCAAATGAAGCAAGGCCTTTTCACCTGGTATCTAAACAAAGGCAAGAAATATACAAATAAAATAAAGAAAATACAATCCAACGCCAGAAGCTTTGGGAGAACACGGAAGAGCAGTGAAGATGGAACTCCAGTCCATCACAAGTTCTTGATTTTTATCTCCTTCCATAATTCACCCACAAATTATATCCATAATCTTTTCCAAAATCAATCCTAAATACCGATTTTTGTTCGAGTATAAATACCCGAGTTCCCAATCAGAATTGATGCAAGCAAGTATACGCAAAATAAACCCCAATCCGGCAACGGGAATCGACGATGATGTAATTCAAGATGGAGCAGTCCAACGGGTGGAGCGGCTCCGACCCGGAGGAAGATAGAAGGCCTGACTTGCGGAGGCGTTGCAACCGAAACAAGGGATGGTTTTCTGTACTCAATTTATTAGTTCTCATCTTAATTACTAGTTAATTTCAGTTTGTTGCTGTGGATTTTGGAACCTTGTTGAACTAATCTTTCAGTTATTAATCGTTAATTTCGTCTTAAGCTATATTCGTTTTATGGTATTCTCATTATACTCGTTTTAATCGTGGATGGTACAAACCGATTGCTAGTTGATTAATTTGGCGCGGCGTTAGATTAATTAACCGAGTAGCGACTAGTTTATTTTAGGACTGCAATGATGTCACTAGACTAAACTGGGAGTATAATTAGATGTGTTAATTGCTTGAGTATTGACAACACTTAGGTAATTAGTATGGTTAATGAGGTCTTTCTAATTCTTAATGCGGCTAGTCAATTTGCGGAACCTT
This sequence comes from Silene latifolia, assembly GCF_048544455.1. Lineage (NCBI taxonomy): Eukaryota > Viridiplantae > Streptophyta > Magnoliopsida > Caryophyllales > Caryophyllaceae > Silene > Silene latifolia. The sequence continues at coordinate 365,821,345 of NC_133538.1, read as the reverse complement.
GAAACTTGCGTATAATTGGTTAGTTAGTATTGGTAGTCGAGCGGCTCGCTACCGATTAAAAGTAAGGAAAGATAGGGAGGTTTTAGCGGCTAAATTCTCTACAGTTAACCTATTGTTAAACTGAATATTTGCTAGACGATCGACATGTAACTGGAATATTATGAGCTTAACTGAGTTGCTTGTTTCACTTACTAGAATAGAATTAGTTACGGTTAGGTTGCTTAAAATCACCAAATGAAACCCCCCCAATTCCATAAATATGTTAATAGCATGTGAATATGTAAGTTAGTTTGTAAATATTACTGCATAGTTAATTAGTTTTCCAATCTCTCTGTGGGATCGACCCTACTTATCCTTTACTATGTTTATATTTTTGAGGTTAAGATAGGTTTTATAAATTACTAATTTGTATACGCTAAACGACACGTATCAGACCATAAAAACGTCAACTATTCACTCGATCGAGTCAGACCCACTCGATCGAGCATCTCACCCACTCGATCGAGTGCCCCCCACTCGATCGAGTCATGCAGACTCGTGAATTCTACCCGCATGTTATCTCACTTCCCAATCTTACATATATTACCACACTTTCAATACTATCACAAATACTCATGTTTTCTAGCGATTCTATACACAATCAACGAACAATTCTACTCATGTTATCAAAATGCCACGTTATAAACAACCAATATGTTTTTCATTCAATTTACATATAAAACGTATCTCTTCTCTTTTAACCATACTTTCAATTCTCCACTTCCAACATCCAACAGTTCATAACACACACCGTTATGCACACATTTGAACCAACAGACAACACATACGACCTTGACATATACCCCCCCTGTGACCGGTTCAAAATTGCAGAGCGAGTTCGCGACTTTAGGACGTCTCCCAAGCCTTTGCATTAGCTCCTACAACTTTTACCCCGAGTTCATTTTAATTGACTCCCTATATTCATTAAATTCATTAGTTACAGGCTTCAGGATCGTCGCTCTGATACCACTTTGTGACACCCCCATACTCCGAGTGCCTTACCAGGACCACTCAGGTATAAATATGTCACCATTTCGGTTTTCCGAGGCAATGATAATCAAAAGACAATAAAGAAACAACATTTAAATAGTATAAATTTTAGTGAATACAATCCAAAACCAACTGATAAAAATACGAGTACATGTTCTTAAACCAACTGATGATCAACTAAATAAAATGTCTGACAAACTATCAAGCTACAGTGGAAGACTCTATCATCTCGTGGTGACTCATCCCAGCTAGCCCATATGTCTCGACTCATACCTGCTCAACAACTGCTCACCATCCCCGCATGGATCACCACAATTTTCAAAACAAAGACGGGGTCAGTACTAATCACACAATCAAATATATAATCATTATAAGACAGAAACCAACACATCTGAACCGTCACATAACCCAAACTCCATAATCACTCCTCATCACTGACTACACACTAAAGTGTGTAGTCTTGCCAGAGTACCCGTCGCAACAGGTTACTCCACTCCGCCAGTGGGGGACCGCAGCCGTTCCCACCTAAGCCCCGCTCATACCATAGAGCGAACAACCCAAATCCATTAATGTGCACATACCTTCTGTGGCGGGTTCCACAAAAGGCGAATAATGGTCGTGAAGCCACTCCCGAAAGTGATCCCACTCAGCGAGGGACGCACCCCGAATACCACAGACAGATACAAACAATTACAACTATCAGCAGTAACCAATTCCAACAACCGTCACAATACGAATACGATATTATACAATAATCACAACAAACAACCAACACGTTATGTGACTAATACTGAGTAGGGAAACCCTACCTGGAATGCAACACACGCATACGATCTCAACAGCTGTATCAAAAAGCCTCCTCTACGAATCCTCCTCCTAATATATCATCACATAATCACTAACCATACAAAAACTAACACAAATCCCCAATCCCCCAAATTAGGGTTTAAACAAACTTGATTAAATAATATAAAATCGGTACGTAGATCTTACCCTCGACGCAAGGATCACAAAGATGTAAAGAACGATGAAATCTGACCTCTCAAGCTCCGGGATTTGTCAATAACACGGATGAATGCGAAGAACGTAACTTAAATTTATTTTCAATGTAGTTAGGTCTGTAAAAGTGTATTATGAAGATGACGGAACGATTTAAATACTAATCCGTGTTATTAACAAAACCCGACAAAACATCACCCGTAAACCGAGCTACTCGATCGAGTAGCTGACGTACTCGATCGAGTGCCACTTACTCGATCGAGTACCCAGGATGCTCGATCGAGTACCCTAAAGGCAGAATACTTTTATAAAAACCAAAACACCCTTACTCGACAGAGTAAGGCCCACTCGATAGAGTACCCAGAGGCTCATAAAACCGTAGTATTACACGTTCATCTCATCGAGCGATAAACCCATGTTCCTTAATGTGCACATCCCTCCTGTGGCGGGTTCCACAGGAGGCGAATCAAAGGCGTGAAGCCACTCCCGCAAGTGACTCCACTCAGCCAGGGACGCACCCCGAAGAACACAGATAGATACAACAACATTCAACGACAATAAACAACAACCGTCACAACACGAACAATTACCAACAACCAATTCCAGTACGATAATTACTCAATAAAAATAACAATCACCACACAATCATGTAACTAATACTGAGTAGAGAAACCCCCGGAATGCAACACAAACGATGACGATCTAGCAAAGTTTGTCTCAAAACCTTTCCTCTACGAACCCTCCTCCTATACACATAATCATACAATCACTATCACATCAACATAAACATAGAAAACCCCCAATCCCAAAATTAGGGTTTAAACAACCTTAACTAAATGCTATAAAAATGGTACGTAGGACTTACCCTTGACGCAAGGATCACAATGATACAAAGAATGATGAAATCCGACCTCTCTAGCTCTGGGATTTGCCAATAATGCGAATAGGAAGAACAACGTACACTAGTAGAAAAACCCCCTACGGTGGCGTTTATAAATGACCTTTTGTGGCGGTTTTTAGAGATTTAGGGTCCGTCGTTTATCGCGGCGTCGTATAAACTTTATGGCGGTTGTAGGTGGTTGTTGAACTACCGCAATACCTCTTCTATAGTGGCGGTTGTTATACAAAACTGCCATTATAAACTCACATAATAAGACGGTTGTTTGACAAAAACCGCCACTGTAACTCATCCATAGTGGCGGTTATTTTTTGAAAACCGCCATCATAGATATTTCAATAATAACTTTCCACCACTACATGTTCTCTATAACATCGGTTGTTGTTAATGAACCGCCGCTAAAGATAATTATGACATCGGTTGTTAGTAAAGAACCGCCACTAAAGGTGAACTAATTAGTGGCGTTTTATACTTAAGAACCGCCACTATAGACAAATATTTTGTTTAAAAAAAATTATTTGCTACCAAAATTTCACCAGCAATGTCGATAGTGATGTGATAAGCCAAATAGCGAAATAAATAAACAATTCATACAAAAAGAAAGTCAACCAACGAACTTGCATATCATCCGACAGAACAATAGTGTCGATATTCAAAATTATACATCCAATTATACTATAAATAATCACATGTATGTATAGTGAATAAACTAATCAAACATTTCATGTTCTCTAAACATTTAATAGCTCATACGTCTTTAACATCTTTCATCTCGTCAATTAACATAGTTCAATCTTAACAATAGTTGAATCTGCAATAATACATTTAGCAAACCAATAGTTAGAAAAACAACCTAAACATTATTAAAATCAACATAAGACACTATAGAACACTCCCGATTTTGATTGAAAGCTTTTGCATAAGTGAGACAAAACCGGATGAATAAGCTAATGAGTAATGACTTCTTACTTGCACTGGTTTTATCTCACTTAGCGATGTGCTATATAGATTGATACTTAGGCTCGTCAACGGGGTAGTGCAGCGGTGCTGTGCTGTTGAAATTATGTTCACTAAGACCTTAAAAAAGCATGAACTGTATCTAAATAGAATTCACTTGCCTGACAAGGTTGAACCACAACCGAGCTTTTGGTGAAATCTCAGAGCGATTGAATATCCAGGTATCTGATGTTAAGAATGTTATCATCGGGGGAAACCACTCCTCTTCACAATACCTTGATGTCAACCATGCAACTGTGAACACACCTAGTGGTGAGAAGCCTGTGCGTGAGCTTGTCGCTGATGATGCATGGTAAGTGAGACATATTCAGAAATAATTTTATTGTACTGGGACACTCAACTAAAACATATTATGGTTTGCATAAAAATGAAGAAGAGAACATGTCGATGGAATGATGGAAATATAAAGATAAAAAAAGTGAAATATTCAATGCAATGGTCTGTTCATGGACATCCCGATATGAAAAATATAGCAAGCTATTAACATCCTATATTCTGTCTATTATCCATACTTGACCCTTACCCATATGATCACCATATTTAAGGCAGGTGGTTGTTACCAGGCGGACCATCGAATAGAATCTGAAAGAATAAACAAAACTGACATTGACAGTCTTTTCGCAGCAAAAAAAAAAATAAAGTGAATTCAGAGATGTAAAATACTTAGTTTATACTAAGCCAGTGGCTTTTTATGAGAAACAAACTTCCCCCGAGCCATTACACATCAAACGGAACCAGAGATAAAATTATGCATTTAATAGGATAAAACATGCATCTATTGACATTAATTTTGTGGAATCAAATAGCTCATAATAGTTATCAACCTGCAAGTAAAGTATGTAGAGTAGCTTGTCCTATTATGATTTAGTGACAGAAAATTACAGCTTTGTTTGTACTAATTCCGACCCCATGTCCATGAATTGTTTGTAATTTCCATGTCAATCAATGCCTCCATGGGTGATTCGATTAAACAACTTCCACAACAAATGAAAAAAAAAAGACTATCAGAGAAAGTGAGCACTTACAGCAGCAGAGACAAGGCGCGTGTTCAATTGGCCATTAATCTTCTTCTCCATTTTGTAATTTCCATGCCAATCAAAAATCTTGACAAAGCTGCAAGTTAATAAATGTCTTAATCCATATAAAGAATGTAGTAAAAGAAATTTGTCATAGCTTAACTTCAACTGGGATTGCAAACAAATAAAAGCGATATAGAAACATAATGAGAAAAAAAATATAGCTAAGGTGCATATAACTGCTCTGAAGCCTATTATATAGCCAAAAGAGATCTGCTTGTAGCATGTAGGTACCAGTAAGCCTATGAAACCCGCAAGGTTGGAAGTAAGTCTTCTTATAGGTATCAACCTGTTGCTCGGAAGAGCTCCATGGAGATACCAACCACTTCAACAACGTCTACCACTCACGAGATGTAGTTATGTCAAGCCTTCAAGCGCACTCACATACTTAGAACAGAGCTACATAAACTAGTCAGCCCATCATCGCTTTATGACAACCAAAATGACGATGATGCAAAAATCAGCATGTCAAAGCACAACGGAAGCTACAAGCACAACAATATCTTACAAACCGAGCATAAAGTCAGAACATTTCCGAACGAGAGCTGAGCGCCAGAGCATAGTACAAGGAGAGTATTGACTGATCTGCAGATGAGCGTCAGAGCATTGTCGAAGTTGTAGAACAGACTTGTACTCATTAGAGGAACTTTGAATTGATTTTGGGGTACAAAACATCAGATGTCGGCATAATAGCCAAACAATAAGTGCTCAAGACTAACTACCTGGATACTAAAAATGATTGATACAATACAATGATACCTTAATCGATAAATTTCGATCGTAAACTAATAAAGTATCACACATATTCCACAAGAGCAACTTAACTTGCCAACTCAAGTTGCACTGAGAAGTGTAAACACTTTAAAAATCAACCAAATAAAATCATTAGACTCTATAATCAACAGATGCACCGCATTTCTCTAATAAGAAAAGGTCAACTAATAAGAAGTTATAAGGTTCATACAAACTGAAATACTCAATTGTAATTCCGTATGTACCAAAATATAAGGTTCACTCTAACCAGAACCCGGATTTATCAAAATTAGGTTTTCACTTTCCCCAAAAATTTAACAATTTCATAAAAACAAAATCAAATTGTTAATCGAAAGATAAGAATAATGTAAGAATAAATCAAATAAGTGAAGAAAAATAAGGGATGGAGAAATAGAAACCATTGAAAGTCGGGAATAACGACCCCAAGAAATTAGAAATCGTGAATGTGGGGAAGAAAGCTGGTGGTTGACGCTGATGAAGAACGCCGGTGGTGGACTATTCGTCGGTCCTGGTGAGTAATGGTTAGGGTTGATAGTTTGAGAGTGATGAAGGTAGGGGAAAGTCGTAGTAAATTAGGCGAGTTTGAAATTAATGTGAAGGTGATGTCTATATTGATTTTTGTAGTAGTGATTGTTCAAGGTAATAGTTTGGAAATGTATTATTGAACTCTCCCAATATCTTCTCGTCTTGGATAGTATTGGGAAACAGAAAATCCATACTAATATCGTCATATAAAATTTCCTATGCTGACCAAAATGTCTCATCAACAATCGGAAATTCATCCATTTCTTTGTGATCAAGGACCCTATGGTCACAGCAAAGGTCTAGAATACAGCTGATCATAGTATCGATCTCGGTCTCAATAACTCAAGTTTTTAGCTCTAACAATCTAAGCTTCCTAAATGCAATCGATATGCGGTAAAGTGTAGTAGCAATGATCTTTACTAGGTAATCATGTTGCAATGTGTCACCTTGATATAAGTAAACTAATACTACTTTAATGAGAAAAACAAACAGCAGCAATTATTAAGCAAACATAAAAATTAAAGGATGTACCTAATCAATGTGTTGACTTTCTTGGCTTGGATGTCGTATATCCTGACAACAGCCTTGATCTTCTTCTTATCACACGATCAAATAAACTCATACCACAATCCTGCGACAATGTCATTGTCATTGTATAGATAAACCAATACTAATACTAATCCAATTCAAAAAAAATAATGTAAAAAAACCAGTTACATAACCCCAAACTGAAATTAGGGTTTACTTTTACTGAAAGTGAAAAATAGAAGAGAAAAGAATAATGAAAACTTACCAATTGAAGAGAACTAAACAGACCGATTATGATCGAAGGAGACGAAGGACGAAGTTGAACATAGGCAAAATCGATCAGTACAGTGGTTGAATTAGAAGGAGAAGAAGGCCGATGGTGCGTGAGAGCGACGAAGGCGATGTCCCTGGCGGAGGAGTGGTCACCGGAGTGGAGGAGGTGAAGGCGATATTGGAGGAGGGAGTTAGGGTTTCACTAGCGAAAGGGGGAAAATGAAATTGAATTGAGAAGTACTGGAGTGTGTGAGACCGTGAGATAATTCTAAAGGGCTTTAGGTTTTATTTTTATTTTTTTTTGCTACTACCTCCCATCCAGACCAAAGGTTACAGTTGCTTTATCACACTTGTCGAGGCACATTTTGTAACGTGCATATCTTTAGTTACACATCATTAAAAATTATAAAAATTTGATATTCTTATAGCATTCATGACGATAAGTCAAACAAGATCTCACATGATTATATTTTGTCTTATAGATTAAGAATAATATCAAAGATTCCCTACGACCATGAATAGTGCCAAAAAGCAACTGTAACCTTTGGTCTGGATGGGAGGAAGTATTAAAGTCGGTTGTGATTAAAGACCGACACAAAAACATATAATGGCGGTTTTTCAGCCCAAAAAATTGTAACTTAACATTAACTTTTAGCGTCATTTATAACGTCGGTTGTTAATATAACCGCCACATTTTACTTATCGTGGCGTTTTCTATATAAAACCGCCATAAAAAGTTTCAATTATCACGTCGGTTCTTACTTAAACCGCCACAATAGACGTCCTACAAAGATAAAAATTGTGTTCCCGCCAATTTTTTGGGCTTTTTGCGGCGTTTCTATTAGAACCGCCATGATAAAGGCGTCACGATAGGGGTTTTTTCTACTAGTGGTAGTTTGCAATCTCTTTTGAGTGTATTAGGTTTATAAAAAGTGTGTATGAAAGATGACGGCGTAATATAAATACTAATTCACATTATTAACAAAACCCGTTGAGATATAACCCGTTAACCGACTTACTCGATCGAGTAACTAACATACTCGATCGAGTGCCACTTACTCGATCGAGTGCCAAGGCTACTCGATCGAGTACCCTACAGGCAGAACACTGATTCGTAAATCAAAACATGCTTACTCGACAGAGTAAGCCCCACTCGATAGAGTACCCATATACTCATAAAACCATAGTATTACAGTAACTGCCGTTGTGGTTGGGTGTTAAGGAGCATTATTAGCTTCTTCTATTTTATGTTTGGTTTAATCATTTCATTTGTTGGGCTAATTTCTTCTATATGGGTCGTCATATACTATAGGACAGTCCTATAGGAAAGTTACTGTGGCGAAAAAGTTTAAAGGTTGAACCTTCATCATAAATCCGATAATTCGCAAGCTAATATAATAAGTCTAAAAATACATTTAAGCCCCACACATATTTGGGTCAAATTCCTACACTATGTTTAGATCACCTCTAAATTGTTTGACAACATCTATTGAAAACATCTATAGTAATGTCATTATTCGGTCATCTCACCCATTTTAAATTGTGATCACCTCTAACTCGTTTAATTTTTTATATAACCCATTAACCCGATCTTTTAATCCATTATCTTTATACACGTCCTTTTTAACTCAGTTAACCCGTTTAACTTAATAAACTAAGTTTTTACAACCCTATTATTTCAAAAATGATGAATGATCAAATGCTTATTTTAAGTTGTTTTGTTGAATTATTGACTCACTCAAATATATTATCACACTTTTAAACAAATGGGTTACTCGTGTTGGATTCGGTAAAAAGAGTTCAACCCTAATCCGACCCAATTAAGTTTCGTGTCGTGTCAACCCAATTACTTACATGGGTCATAACATCTTAACCCTAACCCGCTAACTTCGTGTCGGGTTTTCGAATTGTGTTAATAATTGCCACTTTAAATAATGACAGAAGATAGATAACGTAGGGAATAAGAAAAGTTGATTCTAACCCGTTTAAATTTTAAATCGGATTGACAATGATTGAACCCAAATAATTTTATAAATTTTTCCATATATGAGTGTGTGGCCAAATTGAAAAAGAAAACATGTCCTTCACTTTCTCTTCAGCCGCCCTGTATGCAATAATGCTATGTCATATCTCGTATTTCGTATAAGACTATTTTCCTCATTGAAATTAAATGATATTTGTACATGAGCCTGCTAATTCGAAATATCGGCTAAGAAGATGCGTTAATGAATCAATCAAGATTGTTGTTAATTTTGGCTTTAAACATATTCATATCAACCTAGCTAATAACGTGCTATCCCACCCACCTTCATCATTCTTACACCCATCAAAGCACCGCTAAGCATCGGTGGCTGACATCTGTCGTGTTGTTTCTGGTGATTGGTCTGATGTGCCATAATATGGGTCAAGCTCACGACGGCGTGAGTCTTGAACGGTAGGGCCGACTTTGAGCATGTGCGGCCCGTGCGGTCGCACAGGGCCTCGAATTTCTCGGGACCCAATATTGAAAGAAAGCATATATAACAGTTATGCGCTAATATCTCATGATAGTTCTGCTGGCTTATTGGTTTTGGTAAGTTGAATACTACACTTTGCATTTTTTGAGGCCCAGGTTCGAAACTCATAATGAGTAATAAACTAATGACCACTTTCTTAGCCTCCTGCAAGGTTATTTATAACCCACTTTGATAGATTTCATTTTACTCTTAACATTTACTACAGTTATTTGTTACTTTCATTTGTTAATCCTTATTACGAGTATTAAAATGCCCACAATAATGATTTTCTTAGAGGATATATATATATATATATATATATATATATATATATATATATATATATATATATATATATATATATATAGTCGGGTCAGTGCGAACTAAAAATCAGTCGGTTTAACGCATTTAACTAATATACAAAATTAAATTACACATTTCCACAATGACAAAATGACAAAATCGCACATGATGCCACTACACACCCACAGTCGGTCACCACGAACTACTTCACCAACGGTCACCTCCAACGCCGCCGGAGACAGTAGCCTCATCGACTCTACCCAGCTCCCGCCGGCGATAATCGGCGACCACCGTTGCCTCCATTTTCCGTCCGACGCGTGTCTCCTTCCTCTTTTCTCATCTCCGATCTGCGCATTAATCACCGTCGCCTCTCCGCATTTCCTTAGCTTTTGCGCCGGCAATGATCCCGCCTTTCAACGCCGCCGGTCACCCGGTGTATCTAGCTAGATAAAATAGCAATATTTAGCCGCTTGTAGTAGTATACCACTAGAAGCTACCCGTATTTTAATTTCAAACCCGATTTACTCGGTATTGTTTTAGGATGAAGATATATTCTTGTTTTGGGGTGAATTTTATCAAAAATGTTCTTTTGAAGCATATTATTCCTAAAGATTGTCAGGTTCTAAATCAGATCGACTTGCAAATAATTATTGATTGGTTAATATTTTCATTTCGGGTGATTTGGAAACTGTCTTTTGTGTTTGTGTTTGTGTTTGGGTGAGGACCCACTCTCTTCCTAAAGATTGTCTGGTTCTGAATCACATCATCACAAGATGTGAGGTTTTTTTGGGGTGAAAATGGATTTCTTGGGTAATTGGGGAAATATTAACAACAGAGGAAAAGGATGCTTGGGTTTTACAGGAGTTTGTATAATCAACATCAATAATCTTTTGTGGTTATATGTATTTTACTTAACCAAGTTCATAATAGGGGGACGTGTATCTTAGGTTCTTAGCTAGTAAAGGTATGTACCATAGCCACTTAAAGAAGTGTATCTAGCTAGTTAGAGGTATGTATCTAACAACTTAAAGGAATGTATCTAACAAATTAGAGGTATGTATCTAAAAATTTAGAAGAGCGTATCTAGCTATCTAGAGATATGTATATAGAAATTTAAAGAATGTATTTAGCAAGCTAGAGGTATGTATCTAAAAAATTTAAGGAGTGTATCTAGCTAGCTAAATGTATGTATCTAGTAACTTAAACGAGTGTATCTAGCTAGCTAAATATATGTATCTAGCAATTTAAACGAGTGTATCTAGACACTTAAAGGAGTGCATTTAGGAACTTAATGTGGAAATAAAAACTAAACCCCAAAAAGATAGGGTCAAATCGTTCCGATGGGGAATTGGATCATAATAGGGAGACGGGTATCCTAAATTTAGGACGGAAAAGGGTTAGGGTTGGATTAGGCGTCCCGTTACGCCGATCCGTCTAATCCAACCCTAAACCATTTTCCTTATTATCAGAACGAGGGTGGAAACAAAAACTAAACTCTAATAAGATACAGTGAATGCTTTCCGAGGGGGAATAGAATCGTAATATGGGGACGGGTATCCTAGGTTCCTAGCTAGTAAATGTATGTATCTAGTCGATCACGTAAAGGAACGTATATAGCTAGTTAGAGGTATATCTAGCAATTTAAAAGAATGTATTTAATAATGTAGAGGTATGTATCTAGTCATTTAAAGAAGTGTATCTACCTAGCTAGAGCCTAGAGATATGTATCTAGCAACTTAAACGAATGTATATAGCAAGCTAGACGTATGTATCTAAAAAATTAAAGGAGTATATTTAGCTAGTTAGAGGTATGTATCTAGCAACTTAAATGGATGTATCTACCTAACTAAATAGTTACTTAAATATCCGTTTTTTTTAAAAAAAAAATCCATTTTACAAACTTCTTATATATAATCGCTTTAGACCTGAATATGTAATTTCAATGTCATTTAAGCATATGTACATCAACATCTAGCTCAATTCACTCAAACCCAAATACTTGGTTTATTTTTTTTGCAAAATTAACCAAAAATGATAAATGCCCATAATCACTTTCTTTAGCCCATGATCAATATCTAGCGTGAGCTATTTTTTATCGTTATTTTGTATGGTTTTAATGTACTTCACATATATGCCAACCCATTTCTTACGTACATACCATGTGAATTTTGTAGAGGTACATTTTTTTTTTTGAAACACATGAGAGGGGCAAGCTATATTAAATCAAACTCCGCCAAGTCCAATATGGCTTGCGTAGAATTTGAGGTCAACACAATCTCCTCACACGCCGACATACAATATCAAGCCATTCAATGTGCTACTGTATTAGCCCCCGCCTTACATGCTTGCGAAAGCTAGTAGAAAAACTACTTAGACGAGCATCAACAAAACAAATTCCGACTGGACTACGCACAATGCTCAGTTTAGTAAGGGCCTGCATAACCTGGTGATTATCACCCTCCAAAATAACATGCCTGAAACCTGCATCGCTCGTCATTTTCAAACCAACGAACCACTGCCATAGCTGCCACCACCATAGGTGACCATCATGCCATAACTCGCTTGCACCCGCAAGAACGACCCTCCCTATATCATCCCTGCAAATAAATCCCAGCCCAGCATCATCCACACCACATATAGCAGCATCGATAACGTTGCTCATTGTAAAATAGATACTCTATATTGAACTGTTAAGAAGATGGTATGGTCTTATCATCCCTTCAGTTTCTCAATCTTGGGACAAATTCAGAATCTGTTATATATACTCATACAACATAAAGAATATCCCATGATACACAAGTACACAAAAAATATCATGAATTTGGTATTAAATACTCCGTAGTTATCGACCAATTTGCGTTTAGCTTCACCTGAAATATGTTTCAATTTCCTCAAGAGTCCTTCCTTTTGTCTCAGGAAGCCATACTACTACAAATATGGCACTAAAAGCACAAAAGACTGTAAATGGCGAAGGTCCCTGCAATTGACATCAAAACTGGTTCAGACTGAGTTAATGCCGAGTATTTAACCGTAGTGGTGAGACTCCGTCTATATCTATCTTAGTTATTTAGATTTTAGACGGACTATCAATATAATGTTACGGAAATTTTATATTGTTATTTAGTTTTCTGAATTCGGATGGGGACAAACTTTTGAAAAATAGGCGAGTGCTAATGTCAAGGGGCTATTAGCTTGGTCCATGAGTGATCTAAGGTGCGTGTATCACCTCTGAGAGGATGAGCATAGGACTCATGGACAAGCTAATAATCCCGCGGATTTATATCCATCCAAGAAATATTACCTCCGCTGCTCCAACTGAGCATCTGGTTAGCACACATAGTGATCCCCCAGGATGTGAGGAAAGTCGCCAATGTTGCAACACTTCCTGCTAGACCTTTTATACTCATTGGGAGAAGAATCGAAAACAAACAAATCGAAAATTCGAAATTCAAAAAGTGTAGATGTTAACTCCTAACCGAATACATTCTCCGATATAATACCCCGACGAGTAGAAACAATTTCGAGTCATGCTCACTGCTATTCTACAGTACCGAATTTCGCTTAATGATACAGCCTCCTGCGACAGTGCATTTGCAGTGAAGCTATTTTTACAGGAATAAGCGACGTGAACCTTTAAATGTAAGTCCAACTCCAATGTCAATCCCCCTTCAGAAAAAGATTCAAAGAAGAAGGAATTCCTTGAACTAATAGACACAATGGTTAGAAGTTTTATGAGTAGATACCAAGTCAACCTTATGAGCTAATGCTCGCAGACCGAATTTCAATGGCTCCCACTTCCTTCCACGCCCCACTTATCTCTTGGTTTAGTGATAACTTTTGTGATATCCATAATCATAAGAATTCGAAAACAAGCCGTTGAAGGGAAATAATTCGACAACAAGCCGTCTTTCGGAGAATTCGAAACCGGTTGACGGAGTTGGAGGTGGAGTTCAGACTAGGTTGATTGATCAACACTGTTGGCCTAGTAAAAATGTTGGGAAATTATCTACTACGGAGTAGTATTTTAACTAAGAGCATTATCTTTCACATAATAATAACGGAGTTTTAACATTGAGAAGATTGTCACTTGATGGAATTCCTAGGAATTTGGTTAAAGTTCCAACTGATGCCGAAATCCCAAGAACTGGAATTGGCTATTCATCATTGAGGAGATTATCACTTGATGGAATTCCTTGGAATTTGCAGAAAACAATAAGTGATGCTTCTCAACAATCAGAATTTGAGGATCATATTACTGCATTGGGATTGCGTGTCAAATTAGATGACTGCAATAATTTTTAAAAAATCTACACAATGGTGACAATTAATTCAGCCTGCCTCATGAGTCATGATAGGTAGTATACTCCTAAATACTACTCCGTAGCTGTTGAAGGCTTTGACATTATGCACATATAAGTCCATAACTAAACATTGAACGCTAAACAGAACGGAAATGAATAATAGCAATAAAAGTAAAATACCCTCAACACCAAAATACCCTAATTACTACTTCAGATACACAAGGTATTAGTACCGGATACACACAATATTACTACCGGATACACAAATCGACTTTTGTATCCGGTAGCAATACCATGTGCACCTGGCCTAGTATTTAGTGTATCCACTGCTACAACAACCTGCGACACCACCTGACCAATCATCCCTACAACTAGTACCTCACCCAAACGACCACCACAAGCACATTTACCAGCGATCATCTCACAAACACTGCGCAATTCATCGCACCTCCCAATTAGTACACCGAAACCGAGCAAACCAACGAGTAACATTATCAACATTGATATAATTGTCCAAATCACCCACACCCACATTGCTCCCCGTTGAACACCACACAACCAACCACCAAAAACGTTTTTTGTCGTTTTTTAATTATACAGATCTACTAACCTGAAATCCAAGAGTCTTTAAGAACTTAGTCTCAGTTTTAATGATGGCAGTATAAAAGTTGTAATCTAACAAACACTTCTCCTTCAAAATCAACAAAACACGATGCCTAGGCACCATTCGAGTCTCTAGACTATAAGTAAACAACGCAGAATGGGAAGCAATGAAATCGTGGTCACAACCCAACTCGTCATAAAAATCGTTTTAATGATCAATTTCGTAATGTGATGACAAGTTCTATACCAGAAGAATGAGAGTCTTGCTCTGTGATTTCTGATGCTTGCACTTTTTTCTGCGACTACCTGAAAAGTTCACAAAGAAGAACTCAGCAATAATCAAACATACATAATTAATTAAAACAATGAGATTCATAAAAAGTAAATATAATGAAAAGTATTATGATGGACAAAGCGAAATTAACCTTTGACTTATGGGTAATTGGGTTTACGTGAGATTGAATAGGCAGCAGGTAACAATTGGGGATGAGAGGACGATTTGGGAGTGTGAGGATGCGCGAAACCTAGATACGACGAAGTTGATGTAGGAGTTCCGGCGAAGGAAGAGTGAGGATAGTGCTCCGGCGAGGTTGATGTCGGGTTCCGGCGGTGTTAGATGTCGGGTCGGGGTGGTGCTGAGTTGAAATAGGGAGAGAGAATATGGGAGTGTGAGTAATTATTGTGGGTTTGGGCTTGTGTTTAGTTATTGGGCTGAAAGAGATTTGTGTTTTGAAGTTAGTTCGTAAGTTTCGTACGAACTTTCGCCCGCACGAGATCCTATTTCTATATATATATATATATATATATATATATATATATATATATATATATATATATATATATAGAATCGGGATCCGCATTTAACCGATTTCTGATGCTTGAATCGTACATTTAACTCAATCTAAACCCTCAGATCAAACAGATCAGCGGCTCATAATAAGCCACAAATCACTCTTTATCTCTTTCCTCAACTCATACGTACATTTACCTTCCCAATTCCCACTATCCTACCATCTCCCCCAACCACCATCTTATGCCGACGACGACGTTGACGCAGCTCCGACACCATTCACCAAGATGCAGCTCCGTCACCGGCCACCCGACTTGCCTTTCTTTTCCTCTACCCATTCATATTAATTAATTCTTCCTCGTGAATCACTCGACACCAACGTTCCATCCACCTCTTCTCTTCTCCGGGGAGTTACTCCGGCGACGAACCTCGCAATATTTGAGGTGGGTTAATGGTTGTGGGGTGTGGTGGATCCGAGTACAAGAATTTTCCGTTTTGTAGATCTACCATTTGAATATGAATGAAAAGGAAGGAGTAGTTGTCAGCGTGGGGTGTAATAGGGCCACGAACCTCGCAATACCTGAATCGTTCTATTAAATTCAATCGGAGCTTGTTTGAATAGTAATGTAAACTGAGATGGCGATTTAAATTGTAGGTACACCGCAAATGAATAGCAATTTCGAAAATTCAAGTTTGTTAGGCTTTATGTCGGAGAATTCAGGACGGTAAAATGTTCTCGCCGGACTTAGCTAATGTGATCGGCGTTTCAGGTGGTTGTCGTTGGGAGTGATCTCTTGTTGATGGGCTTCAGCGTGAAGGGTTTGTGCTGGTCGAGGAAATGGCGCTGATTTGGTGGTGTCCGTAAGGTGAAGTTGTGGTGCTGTGTCGCGAGTGGTGCTGGCAATAGGTTCAATTGGCTGTTGAGGCTGAGATGGTGGTGGTGAGTGAGGTGGTGGTGGTGCTAATAGCGTGGTAGTTCATAGTTTGGGGTGGATACATGAAGTACTGTTACCGGATACATGTATAAATACTACTAGATACATGTATGATATGTGTATCCGGCAGTATTGATATGTGTATCTAATAGTAGTAGTTTTTTCTACTGGCTCTAGATATAGTTAACAAATTGAACTTTCATCCGAATTCTCTTCTTGTTCTTGGGAATTCACGCGATCGATTTCCTTTTGTAATCTCCTTCCACATTATTTGTCAACTAATTCTTGTGGTGCACTGTAAGATCCACTCTAATTTCCAAAAAACCACAAGAGTGCGAAGAGGTATGTACTGGTAGCATGAAAATGGGTTACTTTATGGAAGTAAATGCACAAACAATTGGTCTCCCTTGTGACGGGTTACCATTTGTGGCGGATATTTTGTGAGATAAAATGGTAACAAAATGGGTTAGTGGAGAAAGAGGACCACATGAATAGTGTTGCAGAGAGAGAAAAAGTGGGTACTTTGTGAGGTAAAATGGTATCCGTCACTCAAGAGTGACGGATATGTGCCGTCACAAACAAGAATTTGTGATGCACAAATAGTTTGTAACAAAATAAGAATAAGAAGTGTAATAGCATAGTGCCATGTAAAGTTAGTGTGACCTCATCTAAAGTAACCCTCCAAGAGTTCACAGATTATGGTAAAGAAATAAGTGAAGAAGAGTTTTGTTAAGTGAAGTGCTTATGGTTGCATGATTGGTCGTGTATGCCAATAATTTAATAAATGCTTTCAATGTCGCTTAATCCTACTTTAATCCTTTTTCCGTCTTCAATTTAGGATATCCGTCCTTTTCGTTTGACCTCATCAAGTTGCTAGATACAAACCTTTGACATTCTAAATACACTTGTTTAAGTTGCTAGATACGTACATATCTCTATCTAGATAGATACACTCCTTTAACCTCTTAGATACATACCTCTAGCTACCTAGATACACTCCTCTAAGTTGGTAGATACATACCTTAAGATAGTTAGATAGATATACTCCTCTAAGTTCGTAGATACATACCTCTAGTTAGCTAGATACATTTCTTTAGGTTGCTAGATACATACCTCTAGATAGCTAGACACACGTCTCTAAATTGCTAGATACTTACCGTTAACTAGCTAGATACATTCCTTTAAGTTTGTAGATAGATTTCTCTAGCTAACTAGAATATACTAGATACACTCTTTAAACTTGCTAGATACATACATCTAGCTAGCTAGATACACTTCGTTATGTTGCTAGATACTTACCTTTAACTAACTAGCTAAATACATACATCTAGCTATCTAGATACATTCCTTTAAACTACTAGATACACCTCTTTAACTTGCTAAATAGATATACTTAGCTTCAAATAGTGTACATACCTTGATAAGATGTTCGTCTTGCATGCATGCAATGTAATGGTTCATTTAACTAGAGCACACATGTGCCATCAAACAACGCAATATTATTAAACTCAAAATCAATGTTATTGAATTTGAATTTTTGTTCATAATATCACTGATATCTTCGAATTTGTAAAGATAGCTCCATGACCAAGTGAACATCCTCATTATCCTCATAAACCGCTTTGAGTCGGACTATATTCGGGTGAACCGGCAATTTGCTCAAGATGTCAACTTCTCTTCTTATATCTTCTAGGTGAACCGTGGTTCGCAACTTTATTTTGGAAATTGATTTAATCGCAAACTTAAGTTTAGTTTCCTGGTCTATACATAATCTTGTTACACCAAAATTCGCCACGTCTAATTACATATTTATCGCTTATATTTGGGTCATTTTTTGGGCGGGTTGAATTTGGATTAGACCTCTTTGTGCATACGGGTTGGGTTTTTTTTAACGTGTTTATCTTTAGCTAAGTCATCATTCATCATGCTCTTCCACAAAAATAACTAACCAAATTAGTCTAAAATCATTGGATCATTGAACGAGTTGGGTTTTATTCTATTTCAGACTTCAGAGTAATATAGGGAGTTCCAGGTTTTACTTTTAACACGATTGATTGGTAATTAAATTTTACGAGCAAACGAATGGTGGATAACTAATTGAGTGTTATCAATTTGGGTTGGGACATGCTAGAATACACAAAAACTTGAGAGACACGGTCTCCTGATATTATTAGAAACAAATGGCAAAGAATGTGAAACAAAGACTGCAATTGAACATGCAATAGAAGTTCAAAACAGTAGAATTAAACTACTATTATCTCATAATCAGTCATGAACTACAAAGCAAATCATACTCAGGCTTAGAAATAGCAGCATCCATAACACCCTCTGGACTTAATTTCCCAAGCTGCTTGAAGAATAAAGTCAGCAAATTCTTCGAAAACCCGCTAACCAAAGCCACACCAGGTTAATCAGATTTGACAACAATTCCCATACCTGCAGTGTGCTTCACATTCCAAAACACAATTTCAGGGACTTTCTGGTACCCTTTTATCGAGAAACCTCCTCTGTATCTCACCCAATATACTCTTCCTCTCTAAACTGCCCTGCCTCCATCTCAGTCAACACAAACAGCTTCCTTACCATCTGTTCTTCACTTAAAATTCTTTTCGACTGCGAATTCCAATATACTGTCAAACACTTCCTACAAATCAATTTTACAAGTATTGAACATTCCTTTCACAGATTCAAATTTGGAGTCAAGCTTTTCCCCATTAATCTCAACCATCCCGTCATAAGTTGAGACCGTCTTGCCCTTCCATGGCTCTAAGGTCAACTCCGACACCAAAAGCACAAGCGCGATACAAACATCAGAGATCGAGTTATCACACACAGCAGCACGCACAATGAATTAATGTCCCTTGATTGGACAAATCACCAACCATCCTCTTCCATTGTAACTCCAAAACATTATCTAATTTCAAATTTCCTTCATCATCCCCAACGATTAACTTATGAGGAAGCAACGCCCCTGCAGCAATCGGTCGATTCCCTATCCCTAACCTCCTCTAAATACTCCACGAAACCATTAATAAGCTCATATGTACTGTCAAAGTAGAAGATCACAACCACAAGAGCACAGAAATGAAAAGTGAAACAAATAGAATGCAGAAATTAGCAGTAGCAGTAATGTAAAATCAACATACTAAAAAAAAATCAAAACTTTTTATACGGAGACATAGCTTATCTCAGATTAAGCCCTTTGCATTCTTGAGTCATCATTCATGTCACCTCACTCCATGGTTGAGCCCTCTGTGTACTCAGCAGCCTAATGAACTTGATTATCATCGTCGTCATCATCACGGGAATTATGTGATAGTATACACAATATCACATGATTTCTATTTCTATTTCAGATACACTTGTCGATTTGTGTATCTTAGAGTAGAATTATGTGTACCTGGAGCATAATTTTGTATATTCAGCCACCAGCATAGTGGTAGACGACTTCCCTTGCAACCACCAACAATATCGACGACCACCTCAGACGGCACCAGAGATATAAGTGAACAACTCTGATGGCGTAAAAGATATTACCAGACACCTCAAATGGCACTGACGACAGCCACAAGCTTCCCCATCCACAACCAGCAACCTCATCAGAATTATAACCAACACCGCCTCTTCACTACAACCATCGCCGCCCAACCACAACCAACACCACCTCGTCAACTGGAATCCCCACAAAGACAATCCTATCAACTTTCTTCTTCTTAGATGACAGTTCCATTTTGGCTGCCACCCAACGCCACCAACCAACCCACATCAATCTCTAATAGACGCCGCGCTCATAGAAGTCGGTTTTATCGCTAGATCTAGGACTTGATAGGGATGTATATTGGAGAAGAAGAGAAGCGCGCGGTGGCCGACAATGACAATAGTAGTGACGCAGGTGGTCGTCGGTTCTCCGGCTTTTGGGTGGTCGAGGGTGACGCCGGTATTAGGCAATGGTGGCTGTCATAAAGGTGGTGGTGGATGGGGATAAGAAAGTATTAGAAGAAAGTTGATCAGTAGATGACTTGTGGTGCATGGAGGTGGCCGCCGGCAGTGCGCCTGAATCTGCGCAGTGATCGGTCCGTCGCCGTCGTGGTTAGTGCTCGTAGCAGAAGCCAGTATAGATACGGGAAGAAAGACTGAAAGAGTAGTGGGGTTGGTTTTCTTAACTGTTAGATACTTGGATGTGGTTTTTAAGTTAGTTCCTACTGTTCGTACCGAACTTTAGTTCGTACGGGATCTCGCCCCTATATAGGGTCAGGATCCGATGAGAACCACTAATATAATGAGAACCTGGGAACTCTTACAAAATCATCATCAAATCTTGTTCCGAAAGTTTTGATGGATCATTTACCGTTAGTTTAGTTTATTCCAACACATATTTAGTAAGCTAAACAAAACAAATTTGATTTCATTAACAAAATATAAACTTAATGTACAAATATACAATTAGGTATACTAAAATGGTTATAGATGCATGAAAACGAATACTAGGTGCGTGAAAATTGTTACATGCATGAAAACGATTACTAAGTGCATGAAAATATCAGACTCTAGGTACACGAAAACGAGTTCTAGGTTCGTGAAAATTGTTAGATACATGAAAAATGAGTACTAGGTGCATGAAAATTAATAAAATGTTTCTCGTCTCAATTCCGGTCATTAATTTATACCTTTTGAATAAAAAAAATATGTTATCTAGGCATAACATTCTATGCCGAATCCAAATATGTCGTTATTTTTTACAAAAATAATCCTTATGGTGGAGTTCTCACGGTTCTCACTATGTACGTGGTTCTCACCGATTCTAGTTCGACGGTTAAATCGAACTTTAGTTCAGACGAGGATCTCGCCCTATATATATATATATATATATATATATATATATATATATATATATATATATATATATATATATAGTGTTGAGATCATCTAAGTCCATCCTCAAGCCTTGAGTCATTAAGTCCTCATCTAAGCCCTTAAATAAGAAAAATGGATGGTTGAGATGAGAATAAAAAAAGGAATTAATTAGCTAATCTAATACTCTATCTCTCTACATTCACTAATCTAACATAATTAAACATAAATTCACTATATATAATTAATCTTTCCACCTATTTCTCTCTCATCTCACATAAATCACCCACCCCATCTCTCTAAAACCAAATTAAATCAAACCCAAATAAATAGAAAACCTAAATTTTCCTTACTCCCACCACCACCACCCACTCCCACCCGACACCACCACCCGACCTCCATCCCTTCTTCTCGGCCCACCACCCGACCTCCCTTCTCTCCGCCACCAACCTAGATCTGCTCCCGACGGCCGACACCCACAACCCGACACCACCCTCACGCCACCACCACACACACCAGATCAGCCGTCCACCACAACTCCACCACAAAGCCGCCACCCCAGATCTGCCGCCCCCCTATGCCGCCACCTCCCTCCTCCGTCCTCTTTCTCTCCTCTACCGTGTTCTTCTTTTTTTTTTCCTTTTTTTTGGTTTGTTCTAGTATATTCTAGATCTGTTTTTTTTTTTTTTTTTTTTTTTACTTCTTCTTCAACAATCACACGTTCCTACCATCTATTGTTTTTAGTTTTTTGGTTTTTCTTTTTTTTTCCTGATCTTGTTTTATTTGTTTCCGGATTTCTCTTGCTTTATTTTTTGTGTTTTTTTATTGTCCATTTTTGTTTTTAAGATCTACTTTAGTTTTTTTTAGTTATTCTTACATCTCAATTTTTTTTGTATATTTAAACCTAGATCTCTTGCATTTTTTTCCCCAAATTTCGTCTTGAATATCACTGTTATTGTTTGGGGGTGGTTATTTATTTCATATTTTTCGTTTTTGCTTTTTTTTTTCAGTTTTTGCTTTTTTTTTTGTCAGATTCGGTCTCACGTTTTGATGTTTCAGATCTGGTTTTTTTTTTTTTTTTTAGTTTGTTGCATGTGTAGGCGGTTGGAAATAAATATTACATTAGGTATAATTTTAAAATTTTAGATGTAATTTTTTGAAAATAAATTTGATTTTTTTAAATTTTAGATCTCATATAATATCATTTTAAATTTTTTCTATTAAAGTTACATTTTTTCCATTCAAGTTACACTTTTTTCCATTAAAATTACACTTTTATCTATTAAAATTACACTTTTTTCTATTAAAGTTCTATTATTAAAGCTACACTTTCCTCCATTAAAATTACACTTTTTCTATTAAAATTACATTTTTCTCTGTTAAAATTACATTTTTCGTTATTATTAAAGTTAGACTTTTCTCCATTAAAATTACACTTTTTTCTATTAAAATTACACTTTTTTCTGTTAAAGTTACATTTTTCTCTATTATTAAAGTTACACTTTTCTCCATAAAATTACACTTTTTTCTATTAAAATTACACTTTTTTCTATTAAAATTGCATTTTTCTCAATTATTAAAGTTACACTTTTCTTCATTAAAATTACACTTTCTTCTATTAAAATCACACTTTTTTCTGTTAAAGTTACACTTATCTCTATTAAGGGTACCTCTCAAGACTAAAGTTATACTATCAAAGGACTAAAGTTACACTATCAAAGGACTAAAGTTACACTCTCAATGGATTAAAGTTACACATTGAATATGGACTAGAGATATACTCTCAATGGACTAAAATTACAATTTAATGGACTAAAATTAATAATTTAGTTGACTAAAATTACACTTCTAAACTAAAATTTCAATTTAATGGATCAAAGTTACACTTCTGGACTAAAATTATAATTTAATGGATTAAAATTACATTTTAATTGACTAAAGTTACACTTCTAAAAGATTAAAGTTACACTTATAAATCACTCAATTTACAATGAGTTATGTTAAAATTCGGAAAAATAAAAAACAATTTTCTCAAAAATTGACGTAAAATTGCTTCAAATTTTCAAATCTGTCGTAAAACGCAAAATTTGTCGAAAAATTGTTTCAAAATTTGAAATTTCAAAATAATATCCGTCAAAACCGCTTTCTTTTTGTTAAAATTATACTTTTTTTTGCTAGAATTACACTTTTAAAACAGTAAAAGTGTTATAAAATTTGTATAAACTTTCTCTCAAAAAAAAATTGTAAAAACTTGAAAATATAAGAAGGCAAAAGATAGTGTTAATTGGGTAGAATAATCAATTAGTGAATATATAATTAAAGCTAGAGAGAGAAAGTAGAAATTAGTGTATAAGAAACTAATTAGTGTTAAGTGTGTTTTTTGCTTTTAATCTCAACCATCAATATTGGAACATCTAAGAGATGTAGTGAGAACTTAGGGACTCAAAATATATGAGGGACTCATTTGAACTTTACTCTCTCTCTCTCTCTCTCTCTCTCTCTATATATATATATATATATATATATATATATATATATATATATATATATATATATATATATATATATATATATATATATATATATATATATATATATTGTTTTAGCAGGATTCTCCTGAAGGGATCGGGCCTAATTATTGTGAAAAAGGGTATCGAGTTCGTAAATTAGGGATAAAATTATAGAAGAATTATAGATGGAGATTAAATGTAGATAGTGTTATTGTATTCCTTTGATAAGCCGATTACAAATCTTGTATGTAATATGAGTATTCAGTAGAGAATAATGAGAAAAAAAAAACCTATATCCTTTACAAATGTTTAATAGTGATATTTATACTCTTTAAAAATTAACGTTGGATGCCACCCAACGTTCTTCTTGATCGTTTTCAGTTGTTAGCTAGAAAATAGGGCACATTTCCTATTTATCCGCTTGACCCAGTCTTCTTCAACAAACTTTGGCTTATATTCCTTTGCACGATCTGGTACGTGGAAATATACTATTCTTAGAGTTGGACTTGGTCTTCCGTGATGATAGGGCATGTGTATAACTGTCTTGCTTGCTTGCTGATCAGCCGTCTTGCTGGAGAGTTCCATCAAGCTATCTTAATATCATTATCAGGCTTTTCTTCCGGACCTTAATGACTTATTTATCCTCTGGTGTTCTTCTCCTGTCAAATAATAACTATACTTGCCCGGACTCTGGTTGCCCCAATCAGCCTAATAAGGCCAGGCTAGGTTACAATCAGACCAGGCTAAATTGGTCCTAACAATTGCCCTTTGACATTTTATCCGTGCTGGATCAGGCCAGGGGTGAGATGTCAATTTACCGGGCTAAACAAATAAAAAGAATCAGATTTATTCAAGGACTTTTAGACTTCTAGTGACCTTAAACACTGCAACGGCTAACTGTATGATGTCATGCTGACAGTTTTGCGTTTTCTAGGGTTTTTGCACCGTTGCTCCCCCTCTATAAATACGGTATTTGTGATGAGTTTGTTTTTCACCAAATTTCTTCCAATTTCCTTGCTAAATCTTCTCTAAAACTCTCCCCTATTTCCCAGGAACTCTAGTTTGCTGATTTATAATTTCTCATTAAATAAAATTCCCAGAAAGCTGCTGCTGAGCATGAACCCAAAGATGTCCATGAGGAGGAGGTGGTTGAAATTGATCCTCCTGCTCGTGCTATAGCTTTTAAATATCAGGATTCCATTTTTTCTGCTCTTCAATCTCTGGATCCTTATTTCCCTGAAGAAAACTTATTGAAAACGAACTATGATAGGGTTTTAAGGGAGAAAAATTAATTCGATTCGACCGAGGTTTGGATTCACGAGTCTTGTCATCGAGCTAATTGGGTGTCACCTGGTTGGTTCTGTATTTATGAATGGGCGTTCAAGGCAGGTTGTAAGTTACCTTTTACTCCTTTAATGATCGATACTATTCGTGATATGGAAGTATCACCTTTTCAAATCATGCCAATGGTTTGGAAACTTATCCACTCTATTGAAAATTTATGTGCCAAGCATAAACTTGTAATTACTATTAATGATATAAAGGCAGTATATCATATGAAAAATTCTTCTACTGGTCGTTTTAATTTGAGAATTAAGTCAAAAATGTCTCCATTAATTACTAACCTGGACTCTGGAGATGATAAAAGTTGGGCGAAGACTTTCCTGTTTATCTGGACTGAGAGTCTGGGGTCAGGCTTTGATTATTTGAGATATCCACCTTTGTAGAGTGGTAGGTTTCCTGTACTCTTAATTTGCAATTTATATTAAACAAAATTAGGATATTTAAGTTTCACCTGTGCATTTTTTGGTAATATTTGTAGCTCCTGATTGGAACTTCGACCCTCTTGACGGGGAGGCTGTTTCAAGGATAGAGACTTTCCTTTCTATTCATGAGGAAGAGAGGGCTTGGCCTGCTAGTCTGGGCAGGGATTTATTGCCCCGGTATATGAAGACCAAGCTGAGTGTGGTCAAAGTACCCAAAGGCAAGCCTAGCTCCACTGCTCTTTCCTGTATGTCTTCTATATGTCTTTATGTCAATTGTTGTCTTCTTATTGCTTCTCTTCTGATATTTACGTATATTCTCTATATGTTCAGTATTCAGGTCTTCTTCTAGGTTGGCCAGTTTTACTGCGACAGATTTAAAGGCTGGGGTTGCTAGAATTGCTGAGCAGTCCAAGAGCCAGAAGGCTAGCGGGAGTGACAAGACGCTTGACATTTTGGTTTCTGATGTCCAGCCTCCCTAGGAACCGCCCAGGCTAGTATCACCAGAGGTTGTTCAGGCTTCTAAAAGGAGAAGGGAAGATGTTATTCCTGAAGAGGAAGGAGAAGAGAAAGAGCCTATTCAGGCTCAACCAATCAGGAGCATCAGGCAAGTGTCTGCTAGGATGGACGACATGGATACTGCCCGGGCACGGATAAATAAATTTTTCTCACTTGGTATGAGCGGTCGACTTTATATCGCTAATACCCTTGAGTCTTCTACTAAGGTGGTTTCCATCCTGTCTTCTCTTGTGACAAAGGTCTTTGAACTTGCTTCTCAAGCTAAGGAGGTTAGTTGTAAAGGGATTTTTATTTTTTATTGTTATGTGTTCTTTGTGTTGCTTTATATTTGGCTGATTGACTTTCTTTTGTTTCTTGTAGGGATTGCATGTCGGGTTGGCTCGCTTGTCGGCCCAGGATGCCTGTGCTAGGGTTTCTAGCTTGGAAGAGAAATTAGATAAAGTTAATCGTGAGTCGCACACATCCGAGGTAATGAGATAGTACTTCAATCTCGGTGGGGACGGCTAGAAAGGCATCCAGGGTCGCTTTGGTTTGTGAGGTGGCTGGAAAAACGCCGAGAAGGTTGTCGGCAAGAGTTGGAGGTCAAGGGAAGAGTCAAGACTGTCAAGGAAGAGTGGCCGCCGAGAAGCGAGGCAATGCAGATCGGTGAGGAAAAATGAAGAGCTTGGTCTTTGAAAAGGAGCTAGTGGAGGCGCGGCTTCATTGATGCCGCTCGTATTTCTTTGGGAAAGGACGGGTTGATGCTATGAGGGATCCGGAATCTGATCGGGCTAATTGGGATCCGGATCGGGATGAGACAGCTTTGGACACTCAGTATCCTGATTTGGCCAATATGGGTCAAGAAGAAGAAGTGGATTCTCCTCCTTCCAGGGAAAAATCTGGTGATCGGGAAATGGTGGATGGTTGTGAGTCGGTTACTGGCTCGAAACCTGCTTAGATTTATGTTTTTCCTTTTCGTTTTGGCCCATCCAGGGGGGATGTTCCTGGAATGAATATTTATTAGGTATATTTTGGCCCATCCAGGAGGGATGTTCCTGGAATGGATAATTATTAGGTATGTGGTAAGGCCGGCTATTTTGGATGAATAAATATTTGGTCTTTGTTGGTTTCTTTTTGTGTTTTGATAAGGTACATTTGTAGTGTTGGATGTGTACTTGGATCGGCCGAGTTATTCGACCGATCGGGCGATTTTGTCCGGATCGCAGTTCATTGTGTTATGGGTGGGGTTATTGCACATGCCTGGGAGGGCTTATGTCTCCGCCTGCCTGGAGGGCTTATGACCCATCTATGTTATACAAGCCAGGAAAAGGTTTTCCGGATTTGTATATTAAATTGAGCTCAATATTTTAAGGCTGTTTTTTTTGCAATCGAAAGTTGGGTATCGATTGATATCGGTGGGGTGGCCCCCAATCTTCAAGATTTGTTTTAAGTAAAGTGCAGTATGTAAAACAAATATTGAAGATTCTACTTGGTAAAAGGAAATATGAGAATATTTACAAGTACTTGGGCACATAATGGAAGAAATTATATAAGGCATTTATTCATATAATGGCAAGTATCATACATTTAGTTTCATATCAGGTCAAGCAAGAAATGTTAAGATGAAAATTATAATTGGTGGGAGGTATATTTTATATGTGAAAAAGTTTTAAGTGTGCAATATTCCAAGCTCTTGGGATCATTTCGCCATCCAGGGTTTGTAATCTATAAGCTCCATGTCCGACTATTGAGTCAATCAGGTAGGGACCTTCCCAGGTTGGGGCCAATTTGCAAAGATTCTTCTCTTTTGTGTTTTGAAAGACTTTTTTCGAGGACAAGGTCTCCTACCCCGAATACTCTAGCTTTGACGGTCTTGTTGTAGCTTTTTGCAACTCTTTGCCGATATCCGCCAATCTAATGTCGGGGCCGCATCTTTTAGCTCTTCCGTTAAGTCCAGGTTGTCCTCCATTAGAGGTATATTGCTCGTTATTGTGTTCAGCCGCATCCTGGTCGATGGAATGTCGACCTCGGTGGGATTATCGCTTCACATCCATAGACCAAGGAGTAGGGGTTTGGCCTCGTGGATGTTTTAGGCGTGGTTCTGTCACCCCAGGAGGACCAAGGGGAGCTCTTCACCCATCCGCATTTCCTTCTTTCTAGCTTCTTCTTTATGCAAATTGATTATTACTTTGTTCTTGGATTCGCCTGGCCGTTAGCTTTTGGATATCCTGGCGTGGAGGTTACTAGGTTGATGTTCCATTGAGCACGGAAAAGGTCTTTGTTCTTTTTCCACGAATTGCGTGCCATTGTCGTGATACTATTTCGGAGGGGATGCCATATCTACATATGATGTTGTGTTTGATAAATGCTATGACATCCTTTTCTTTGATTTTCCTGTATAAATCAGCTTCTATCCACTTGGAGAAGTAGTCAGTCATTGCTAGCATGAAAACTTTTTGTTCGGGTGCTTGAGGTAGTTTCCCTACTATATCCATGCCCCACTTCATAAATGGCCAGGGTGCGGATATGGAATGTAGTTCCTCAGATGGTTGATGGATATATGGTCCATGAACGGCAAGATTCGCATTTAGAATCGAATTTCCAGTGCAATCGCCCTCAAGGTGGGCCAATAATAACCCGTTCGAGTACCTTGCTTGCCGGACTCCTTCCGCCTTTATGATTTTACAAGTATCCTTCATGGATTTACGATAATATCTGTTCAACTTCTTGTGGTTAGGGCATCCGAGGTATGGCCACGTCTGCGATTTCTTAAAAAGCACTTATTTAATAATAGTATATGAAGCAGCTTTTATTTTTAGTGCCCTGGCATCTTGCTTATTTAGGGGAAGGATTCCCTGTTGTAGCCAATCGTAGTAAGGTTTTGTCCAAGAATTGGCAACATATATTGGGAAACTTTCATCTTGCTTATTTATTGCAGGTTCTAATAAATGTACGATGGGTATTTTGTCAAAGTCAAGGGGACTGAAGTTGGATCCTAGGCCGGCTAAGGCATCGGCCTGGGTATTCAAGTCCCTGGGAATTTGGTCAATATTAAAATTGCGAAATTTTGATTTTAAATTTTGGACAACTTCCAAATAAAGCATCATTTTTTAGTCTTTTGCAGTATATATTCCATTTACTTGGTTTGAAATAAGAAGGGAATCAGTACGTACCTTTAGGTTTTGTACACCAAGGTCAATACATACCTTTAATCCAGCTATTAGGGCTTCATATTCTGCCTCATTGTTGGTAGCTTCAAATGCACAACTTATAGCTTGTACTATCTTATCCCCTTGTGGCGATTTTAGTACTACCCCCAGGCCTGTGCCCCTCATGTTGGTTGCACCATCGACAAATAGGGTCCATTCTAGGTCTGTTTGGTCGTTGGTCAGTCTATTTACTTCTTTTATTAGGTCGGGTTCTAGGATGGACTAAAATCGCCCACAAAATAGCTAGTGCTTGTGACTTAATTCTTTGTCCTTGGTTCAAATGTTATGTTGTATGTGCTTAGTGGATGACCATTTGAACATTCGCCTGGACAATTCTGGTTTCCTAAGTACGAGACTTGATAGGAAGATTAGTTACGACTATTATAGGGTGGCTTTCAAAGTATGGTCTTAATTTTGTGCAACTCATAATTAAAGCTAAAACGTATTTTTCAAGTAGGCCATATCCGATCTCGCATCTAATAGACTTTTACTTACGTAGTAGACAGGTGTTGTTGTCCGTCCTCTTCTTTGACCAGGATCGCACCGGCGATTTCGTGACTAACGGGTATATCTGTGTGGGTCCGTCTTTGATCGGTTTTGCCGTAAGGGAGGAGAGGATAGATATGTTTTCGATGTTCAAAGGCAACTGATGATCGGGGTCCATTGAAAGTCCTTGTTTTTCCTTAGAGATTATAGAATGACTTGCACCTTTTCGATGATCTAGAGATAAACTGCTGTGGTCGCTATCCTTCCGTCGCCTTTTGTATGTCTTTGACTGTCTTTGGTGGTTCTAGCTCCAGGATGGCTTTGATCCGTTCGGGTTGGCTTCTATCCCTCTTTTTGTCACTATATAGCCCAAGAATTTGCCTCACGAGACTCCAAAATGGCACTTTTGTGGATTGAGCTTCATATTGAATTTCTCCAGTATTTAGAAGGCTACTTCCAGGTCTTTGACGTGGTCTTTTGCCTTTTTTGACTTGACTACCATGTCGTCTATGTAGACTTCCATGGTATCTCCTATTTGATCTTTGAACATCATGTTGACTAACCTTTGATAGGTTGC
This sequence comes from Silene latifolia, assembly GCF_048544455.1. Classification (NCBI taxonomy): domain Eukaryota; kingdom Viridiplantae; phylum Streptophyta; class Magnoliopsida; order Caryophyllales; family Caryophyllaceae; genus Silene; species Silene latifolia. Next base: position 365,790,905 of record NC_133538.1, on the reverse strand, counting down.
ACCTGCATTCTTTAATCCAAATGGCATAGCAAGATATAACAAAGATATTCCTCTTTCAAAGTGATGAAAGTCAGACTTTCCCCGATCTGCGCAGGGTGCATCTTTATTTGGTTGAATCCACTGGAAGCATCCATGAATGTTAACATCTTGTGGCCTGCAGTGGCATCCACCATTGCATCGATGTGTGGCAGGGGAAATGGATCTTTGGGGTAGGCCTTGTTTAGGTCGGTGTAGTCTACACAGACTCTCCATTTGCCGTGTTTCTTTTGGACGACTACTACATTTGCAAGCCAGTCAGGGTACATTACTTCCCTGATCATTCCCATGTCCAATAGCTTGTCAACTTCTTGGTTGATGATTTCATGCCTCTCTGCAGCAAATTTTCTTCTTTTTTGCTGTAAAGGCTTAGGGGATTTGTCAATATTTAACTTATGGGTTATAATATCAGCATCTATTCCAGTCATATCAAAATGTGACCAAGCAAAACAGGACATTTTAGTTTTGAGAATCGACCAGATTGGTCCGACCGAGTCCGGTGCATCGACCCTACAAGTACCTTCCTGTCGGGAATTCGGGTCAGAATGACCTCTCCTGTTTCCATCCGTGATTGTGCAATATATTCTTTCCGACGGGTGACTTTAATTACTATGCAAGGGACTTACCCGACTTTGAGGGTTTCAAAGCCTGGGTGTAGCATTCCTGAGCCGTCCTTTGTTCTCCTCTGATGGTGGTTATCCCCAATTCGGTTGGTATTTTCACACATTGATGGTATGTTGATGGGATTGCTTTGACGTTGTGGATCCATGGTCCGCCCAGGATTACGTTATATGAGGATAGGCAATCCATTACCCCGAATCTTTCATATGAAGCCACGCCTTCTACATAGGTTGGCAAAGCTAATTTCTCCCAGGGTGTTCTTTGTTTCTCCTTTGAACCCAACCAGGACGCTGGATTTCTTGATGATCTTCTCTTCATCTATCTTCATAGCTTTGAGGACGTCAAGCATTACCAAATTGATTGAATCGCCCCGTCTATCGGATTCTTGATACCTTAGTTGTGCCAATTTGCATGGTAATTACCAAGTTGTCATGGTGTAGATCTCGATATTCCCCGCAAGTCCGAGTCATCAAAAGTAATAGCAGCAATGACTTAGATCTCGAGGGGGTCAAGTCTAGACTCCTGGATATTCTTTTGGCGGTAGAGCTAGTTAGACCGCAGATTTCGATCCTCCATTTATGAACTTAACTTTATAGATGGGGGAGGAGGAGGAGGATCTCTTCCGTTCCTGAATCTCTCTTGTTTTGTCCTTCATCTTTGTTCTTTGGCTCTTTGGATTAAGTCCTTCGATAACCTTTCTTTAGGAGGTATGCTACTTGTTTCGAGTTGGATGCATTCTTCGTGGTGTGCCCGATGTCCTGGTGGAAGTCACACCATCTCGTTGGATCTTTCCGGGGGGTTGTCGGATTTTTTTAGGCCATCCGACCGTGTCCCCCAAGCTCTCCGGGCGTTTGATTAATCCTGCAGTATTTATAGAGAAGTTATATTCAGGAATAGTTGGTAGGCTAGAAAGGTTACCTTTGTGTTCTTGTGCCATGTTGACTTCAGATCATTCAGGCCTGGAATAGGGTGCTGATCTGGGGTTGCCTCCTTTCTGGTAGGAGATTTTCCTGTTAGTGTGTCCATAGCCTTGCTTTCCTCCGGACGAATTTGTTTCAAGTTGAGATCTTCCTCCAATCGACATGTTCTAAGGCGATGGATTGAACAAAGTGGCAAAGGTGGGCGTGCTTTTTTGGTTAAGTCTGCATAGATGTCACTTTGTCAGCAGGACTCCTTGCCTGAAGGCTTCTCCTGCTTTGTCTCTTCGTCACACACGGGAATGGCTACCATCTCTTTGACAAATCTTGCCGGGGAATTCTTTGAGAGTATCTTCATGAAGTTGCTTTACCTCGAAGCAGTTCTTGGGTCTCTTGGCCATGTCTCTGCCGCTTGCGAATTGTTGATTGAAGGCATTGACCAATTCTCGCAAAATTCTTGATACTTTCATTTGAGAGATTGATGAACCATTGTAATCTTTGCTCCGGTCAAGGTTGTACCAAAGCCTTTACACATGCGGACCGCCCGAGTTCACCGGGTATTGAGGCGGCTAACATCTTTTGTTTGAATATGGCAACGTGATTTTGTGAATCAGAGGTCCCATCATAGGTTCTCATGGATGGGACGGTAAATTTCTTGGGAAGATCAATTTTTGCAATTTCATCTCGCAAGGGTGAGTCGGTGAAGTCATCAACTTTTACTTGACCACGAGTGGTCCAGTAGTCCGGTATATTTTCTATTTGTTGTGGAGTGTTTGAATTTCCTGAAGCATAGCCATCATTATTGCTGCTTCAGTTTTGTTTGTTTCATCATTGGGGATGATTTGGGTGTCGGATGAGGTATCCTTCTCCGGAGTTCCAAAATTGGAAAAGTCAATATTTTTGATAATGGATGAGAATGGGGTTCCTGGTTCGAATCTGGTCTTAGAGCCTGAAGCCTGATTTTCCAATTTCTTTTTCAGGATAGACTCAGATTCCTTCAGTCTACTGATTTCAGCTTCTACTTGGGCTGCCTTTTCTTGAATTGTCTCCAAGTCTTTAATCTTAGCCAAGGCAGCCGCCAATTGTTGTTCTGGGGTGAGTTCTACCATTTTTGTATGTGAATATTAAATGAAGAATGAAAAAAGGAAAAAGGAATTTTTTTTTTATTAATGAACTAGATGCCCCACTGTAGGCGCCAATTGTTTTAGCAGGATTCTCCCTGAAGGGATCAGGCCTAATTATTATGAAAAAAGGGTATCTAGTTCTGTAAATTAGGGATAAAATTATAGAAGAATTATAGACGGAGATTAAATATAGATAGTGTTATTGTATTCCTTTGATAAGCCGATTACAAATCTTGTATGTAATATGAGTATTCAATAGAGAATAATGAGAAAAAAAACCTATATATTTTACAAATGTTTAATAGTGCTATTTATACTCTTCAAAAATTAACGTTGGATGCCACCCAACGTTCTTCTTGACCGTTTTCAGTTGTTAGCTAGAAAATAGGGCACATTTCCTATTTATCCGCTTGACCCAGTCTTCTTCAACAAACTTTGGCTTATATTCCTTTGCACGATCTGGTACGTGGAAATATACTTGTTCCGGGTGTAATTCCAGAGCAGTTATACGTTACCACCCGTGCTTGTAGAATGACGTCTTTGGTTGACTCCTCCTTGCGGTCTCCTGAAATAATGAGCAAACTGAGGGCTCGGCTTTGGGCCGAGCGAACTCACTCCGACGCTCAAGTCAGTAAACTTAGAAAGATAAGTTGTTGTTACTTGGTGAAGTATATATTGTTGAGAGATAAGGAAGATATTACCAGATGAATAGTGATTCTTAGGTTAAATTGTGGATCTCCTCCTCAATGAGAAATGAGGAGTATTTATAGACTTTAACCTTTTGTCACGTAGTGGCCAAGTGGCCAAGTGGCTAGCAGGTGGAAAGACTGATCTACCCTCGGCCGAGGGACCCATGGCAGGCCGGCGGGCCCTGTTGACTCGCCGCCGAGGGGTCTTGGATATGAGTTCGCGGATGTGTGCCCCGGCTGGCTAGTTTCCCGGGGATCCAAGAGACAGCCGACAGTCGCGCTTGTTAGGGTCAGTTCTAAGCCGTTGACTTCTTTGTGGATATCTTTGACCTTGCTCAATATCCGATGGTCAACGGGTGCGAGAATATGCCCCATCAATTTGCCCCCAGTGTAGTCTATGCCGTGGTATGGGCTCCGATGTATGTTGAGCGTATATTCTGCGCAAGTGAAAATTTTCTGCCCGCCTCTTCTTCCCGGCATGGCTCGCTTAGGCCGTACCATATCCCCCTCCACATGGATGTGTAATGGATATCCGATGTGGAAAGAGGCAATGACGCTGGCTGAGACCAGGGTGGAGAGTGCAAGGTTGTTTCGATTGCCCCCCTGGCGGTGCTTTACGGCTTGGTTGATCATGTGGCCGGCGGATAAACAGATACTTAGGAATTTGTTGAGGAAGATGAACAGGCAGAGAGATATGAAGGGGCGTGTTGAAGACGCTTGGTCACTGTTGCATTGATTGACGTTCAACTATTGCAACGATTGACATTCCGTGGTTGCATGTCTGACACGTGTCTGTTTGTTGATTGGCTGGCGTTTCATGGGCTGCGCCCTGATTGGTCCTTTTTTATGGGCTTTCCCCTATAAATAGGGCAGTTAATCCCTGAAATTGGGCACCAATTTCATTTTCTCAAAAATTTTCTTCTTTCTAGCCCTCTTTGACGAAACTTCTCTCTAGCTTTCAGAATCATTACTCCGGCGTGGCATTTTTCTTCAAGGTAAACAAATAATTTTCCTCTTTTTAACTCGTAAGTTTTGTTGTAACATGTCTTCTGCTGGTGCCGGACCTAGTAAGCCTGCGCCGGGGGGTTCCCCGTCGCGTCTTGATGAGGAGGGGATACTAAACGCCATCCCGATAAGGTTTGGGGGCCCTAGGTCTCCGTCTCCTGAAGTCAATCCAAAAGCTCTGGAGGGTTGGGAGGATGATGATGTTGATGATGACTGTGAGGAAAGGATTCCTTCTGGTGAAGAGAGGCCGCATATCCTGGATCACGGCGAGGCGTGCATGACTGGCCCTGACCGTGCCTGGACCAATAAATCCGCCAGTTGTTCTGGTGGAACTCTTTTCGAGGGTCATTTCTACTTCGGTGAGGGGTACAAAATTGTTATCCCCGAGGAGGGTCGGTGTCTGTTGCCCTCCCCCCGGTCATATCGGCGTGTATATCGTGCACCTGGAGTATGGGCTCGGTTTCCTTTGAATAAACACGTCATGGCCATCATCAAAGCTATGAACGTCGCCGTGGCTCAACTGCATCCATTGGCCGTTAGAACGATAGTTGGCTTCGTGTGGCTCTGTCTTTTTAAGGGGGAGGTCCCTACAGTTAACTTATTCCGCCGGCTTCATCATCTTGGCGTCGACCCCGGTAAAGTGGGGTGGTACGGCGTGCGGATGGAGCCGGCGTCCTCTCGATTGAGAAGCTTTCTTCCGCAAGGACCGGAAGGGGCGGTGGGTGTATGTCGAAGTGCCGGATGACTATCCGCGCCCCTCCTTCGTCCTTCCAAAGACCAAGTCAACTTGCGGTGCGAGAGTAAGAGGGAGCGTGAAAAATGGGTCTCCCAGAGTAAGCTCAAGATGGATGCCAGTAGGGTTCCTCTTGGTGCGGATGAGGAGCGGGCGATGCAGCTGTTTGATGCTGAGAAGGGATGGGTGCCCCGACTCAGATTATTCTTCGAGGATGAGTCGCTTTGCGCGTCGGCCTTATACCGGCCCTCAACCAGGGTGAGTAGGGTCGGTGTGAGGCCCATCTTTGCCTATTACGCTCTTGTTTTTAGAGCTTTGTTTTACTTCTTTTATGTAACTCTTATCCGGTTTCTTGCGGACCGGTTTGGCCAGGATCCGTCCGAGGAGACTTTGAAGAGGTTAGGGCTTGATAAGGACGGGAACGTCGTTGAGCGAAACCCTCGCCGACGCGCGTGATCGTAGGCGGCTCCCAACGAACTTATGGACAAGCGGTGAAGGCACTTTGGATCCGGCGGCGGCTCAAGCACGGGTTCTCGGGGGCGTGCCGAAGAGAACATTAAAGGCAAGGTCCAGGTCGGCGACGGCGTCGATCCCAACTCCCTCTTCAACCCCAACGGTCCAGAAGGAGCATGTGGAGGTCATCGATGTCTCCGAGGAGGTGGTGACCGTTGCGAAGGGCCCTCCTCCTCCAAAGAAGAGAAAAGAGCCACCGCCGGCTTTCTACCGTTCGTCGGGGAAAAGAGTGATTCACCCGGTCCTCCATCTAAGAGGGTCCAGACTGGTACGGACCAAACCCGTGGTTCGAGACTTAGTCGGTTCATTATGCATTCCGATGACAGACTCTCGATGTGTCAATGAATGTTGACATGGATGGGTCGTGTAAATTTTTGTAGATCCGCCGTCGGCGCAGCCGCCGTTCTTACCGAGCGGCAATTAGAGAAGCATCCCGAGAAGGCGGGTGATAGGAATGTCACCGTTGACTGACTCAGAAGGTTCCCCGCCGAGCTTGTGGCGGAGGGTACAAGAATATCCAAGAGGTGGCGAAGTGGACTCAATCGCCGGCTCCTACCTTATGGAGCAAGAACAGGCCATGGCCCAGCCTGGGCCACCGATCCAACGGCTTAAGCTTGATCTCTCCGCCGCAAAAGGGGAAGCCGGGAAGGCTAAGCTTGACCTCCTAGCGCTCGGAGCGTGCGGAGGAAGCCGAGAAGCGCCCATCGCCGAGAGGGCCAAAGTTGAGGCCGCTGATGCCACCGCCCGCCCGATTCTTTGGAGGAGCGGGACAGTATAAGGGTGGCTACGACGCCGTTGTTGCCAAAAGGGAAGAATGGAGGGAGATGTATGAGGCTCGATCGGAGGCACTCGCGGACACTAGGGTCATTCTTGCCCAAAGGGAGAAAGATATTGAGGTGCTTCAAACTAAGATCCTCCCCGACCCGTGCGCTCAATTCCGGATCGGCCGAGGAAGCGACCGGGGAGGCAATCAAGAGGCTCATTCCTCGAAGACTCCTTCCCGTGGGAAAAATTTGAACAAACCTTCGGATGAGATGGCCGACGCCGCGGAAAAAGCGGTTGCGGAAAAGGAGGAGGCGGCGAAGGCGGCTCAGATAGCCGAGGCCAAGGCGGCCTATGATGCAAAGGTGAAGGAGGCCGAAGAGGAGGCCGAAAGGTCAAGGCATGTGGAGATGACAAGCTTTCCTCCGGGCCGCCACCAAGTTGACGCCGTCGCGGCCGATGGTGGGCGACATCAGCGTAGGGAGACGGGCGGTCGTCACCGGACTCACCCGGCGTCTCGGATAGCTTTAGTCTGTTCTGGGGCCAACTATTGAGCCTTTCCTCCCTGCCATCTTTTGGCGCTTCAAATGTCATGTCTGTAACCTTTTGCTTTTCTTTTCCTTGTTTTTGTAAAAATTTGGTAGGTTGCGTTTTGGCTTATCCCTATGGGGACGGCCGTCGTCCGCATTCTTCTCGTTTGTAATCTGTTATCATTAATGAAAGTTTGCTTGCTTTGCCTTCGGCTTGGCCGAGGTCTTTTCTTGTCTTCTTGCGTTATTAATTGAGCGCTTTTTCATTTTTACCTTCGGCTTAGCCGAGGCAGCTAGAATGCGTATCTCAACTGCGTTTAACGTCTTTTTCTTGAACATGCTAGCGTGTTGGTCGCTTCCTCTTTCACTCTCGGTCTGGCCGAAGCGTCGGATTTGCGCTCCCCAACCGCCGTTGTGAACATGTTAGCGTATCGACCGTTGTGTCCCCTGCCAGGCCATCGGCGGACCGAGGCGACTAGGGGTTACGGCGCGACAGTGCACGTTAGCGTGTCGATCGTTGTGTCCTCTGCCAGGCCTTTGGTTGGCCGAGGCGACTAGGGGTTACGACGCGACAGCGTGAGTTAGCGTATCGATCGTTGTGTCCCCTGCCAGGCCTTCGGTTGGCCGAGGTGACTAGAGGTTACGACGCGACAGCATATGTTAGCGTATCGATCGTTGTGTCCCCTGCCAGGCCTTCGGTTGGCCGAGGCGACTAGGGGTTACGACGCGACAGCGTATGTACCTCTTGGGGTGACTTCCGCGGTGTCTACTTCTTGATGGTGACTATGGGGAAAATGAACACTGATGGAAAACTTGGATGGTTCTTCATTAGATATAAACATGCGTCGGGGTGCCCACAGTTGTCTTTGGGCACCTCCGCCGCTACACAAAGTATTTCCTGAGATTGTCAGTGTTCCAATGGCTCATCAGAGGCACACCCTCCATGTCGGTCAGCCGGTATGTGCCCGGCCTCATTTCTTCAACCATTTTGTAGGGACCCTCCCAGTTGGCCGTTAGTTTACCATGAATGTTTCCCTTGTTGGTGGCGGCCGACTTTCTTAGGACTAGATCTCCTACTTTCAAGTCCCTTCTGTTGACTCTTCGGTTGTAAGCTCTTCTCATTCGGTTTTGGTATACCGCCAAGTTGAGGCGTGCCGTATCTCGGCTTTCTTCAACCAGGTCTAGGGAGGTTCTTAAGCCTTCCTCATTTTCAACCGGGTTAAAGGTGGCCGTTCTGAATGTCGGCACCGTTGCTTCAATTCGCGGATCGCTTCGGACCGTAGACTAAGTGGAACTGACGTACCCGTTGCTTCTTTTTCCGTGGTTCGCAGGGACCACAGGACGCCGGGTAGTTCATTGGCCCATCTTCCCTTTAGGTCTTCAACTGTCTTCTTCAAACCGTTGAGGATTGTTTTATTCGCCGCCTTTTCGTCCGTTGCTCTGTGGGTGACAGACGGAGGAGTATGCAAATTTGATACCGAGTTCCTCCAGCCAGCTCATTATTGTGTCACTCCAAAACTCTCGGCCATGGTCGAATACCATGACTTGGGGTAACCCAAAACGAGTTATGACATTTTCCCAGATTACCTTTCTTACGGTACGCCGTCGTCTTTGCAGCACTGCTACAGCCTTCAACCCATTTGGTGAAGTAGTCAACGACGACAATCAAGAACTTTCTTCCGCCGGATGCCGTTGGAAATGGCCCTAGTAGATCCATCCCCCACCGTGCGAAAGGAAGGGGATTAAGTACGGCTGCAGTCTCGGGATGGCGCATGTATCACCGGAGCATGCATTTGTGATTCTTTGCATTTTTGGTCTTGGCTCGGAATCCGCAAGCATGGTGGGCCGAAGTAGCCGGCTCGGAGAGCTTTGTGGGCTAGTGTTCTTGCCCCCATGTGATGGCCGCAGATGCCTTCGTGGATCTCTCGCATTATTAGCTCGCGTTACCGGACCGACGCACTTTAAGAGTGGCCTCGTCACGGACCTCCTGTATAATTCCCCCTCAAACACCAAGTACCTTGCTGCGATCCTCCTTATTTTCTCGCGAGAGATCTGCGGTCCTCCGTAGTTCACTTGTCAATTTGTATTTCATTATCGGAGTCATCCACGTTGTCTCGGTCTCTATGTTACCAACCATGCCGACGGCCTCGGTAATGCTCTTGGCATTCCTGATGTCCACCAGCACGGTTCGGCCGACATTCTTGATGGTTGAACTGGCGAGTTTTGAGAGAGCGTCGGCTCGGTTGTTCTCGGACCTGGGAATGCATTGTATCTGAAAAGATTTCAACTTTGAGGTGTCAGCTTTTACCCTTTCCAGGTATCTTACCATTCCGTCGTCTCGAGTCTCGTACTCTCCTCTGATTTGATTAGCCACCAAAAGTGAATCTGTTTTCAAAATGATGTGCTCCGCCCCGCGCGCCCTAGCTAGCTCGACTCCGGTTATCACCGCCTCGTATTCGGATTCGTTGTTTGAGGCCGAGAAGGTAAATTTCAAGGCGTACTCGAACTCGTCCCCGTTTGGGTTGATGATAAGTATGCCGGCTCCGAGCCGTTCGTCGTTGAGGACCCGTCGGTGTATACCTCCCATACTCCGGGGTTTTGCTCTTCTTGGTATGTGCATTCGGCCAGGAAATCTGCAAGTGCCTGTCCTTTTATCGAGGGCCTCGGCTTGTATTGAATGCCGAAGCCGGATAGCTCTACTGCCCATTTGATGAGCCTGCCGGATTGCTCAAATTTTTCCAATCCTTTCTCCAACGGCTGGTCGGTTAGGACCGTCACGGGATGTGCGTCGAAGTAGGGTTTCGATTTCCTTGCGACGACGACAAAGAAAGGTCGCTTTTTCAATCACGGGTAATTTCTCTCGGCGGGCAACAATGTATGGTCGACAAAGTAGATTGGGTCGTTGCTTGTCCTCTTCTCTCGACGATCACGGCAGACCGACCGTGGCCGAGGTAATCGCTATGTACTGAGATATAGTGTTTCCCCAAAGATCGGCACGGACGGGGTTGGGAGAGTCCAAGATGAGCTTTCGTTGTTTGAAAGCCGTGCTCGCTCCTCCCCCCACCAAGTCTTTATTCCCCTTCAACACCTTGAAGAATGGGGTGCTCTTGTCGGTTGACCGAGAGATGAAACGGGCTAGAGCCGCCATCCTCCCGGTCGCATCATGACCTCCTTTCGATTCCTCGGCTCCGGCAGTCTAGGATCGCCTGGACTTTGTCCGGATTGGCGTCAATTCCCCCGGCACCGACAAGTACGCCGAGGAACTTACCTGTCCGGACACCGAAGTTGCATTTCATTGGGTTGAGCTTCATCTTGTACTTCCTTAGTGAACAAAATGTCTCGTGTAAATCGGCTAAGTGCTCGCTGTCGGACTTGCTTTTTACAATAGCATCGTCGACGTAAGCCTCAATGTTTCGCCCTTTTTTATTTTGGAACACTTTGTCCACTAGTCTTGTGTAAGTTGCGCCGGCGTTCTTTAAACCAAACGACATCATTTTGTACATGTATGTGCCGTTAGCAGTGATGAATGCGCATTTAGGCATGTCTTCCTCGGCCATGAACACCTGATGATACCCTGAGAAGGCGTCCAGCAGGCTCAGCGTAGTGTAACATGCCGTCGCGTCGATTAAACTATCTATTCGAGGTAGGGGATAGCAATCTTTGGGGCATGCTTTATTAAGATTGGTAAAATCCACGCACATCCTCCATGCCCCCGATGATTTCCTCACCATTACAACATTAGCTAACCACTCAGGATAGGTACAAGGCATGATAAAGCCCGCCACCAGTAATTTATCTACCTCGGCTTTTATGGCCTCATCCTTCTCGACTGAGGAGTTCCTCATCCTTTGCTTGACAGGGCGAGCGGTGGGGAGTACGTTCAGCTTGTGAACAATTACCTCCCGGCTCACGCCTGGCATCTCGGCCGCTGAGTAGGCGAAGACGTCTTTGTTCTTTCTCAGCAGATCTAGAAGTGCGGCTCTGAATTTTGGCTCCAGGTTAACACCGATAGTTACGGTGCGGCCTGGGTCAATCTCCACTTCTTCGGTCTCCGCTCCTTCGACCATGCCGACGGTGGTGTCCATGCGCTTGCCCTCCTGTTGCAAGGATGGGCTCTTCCCCTTCTCTGACTTCTTCGCCACTTTGAAGGATTGCATGTTACATCCTCTGGCGGATACTTGGACATTGACCACTTCGTCCTTTTCGTTCTTTGAAACGAGCTTATGCGCTTCCCCCCGGTCCGAGACATATATCAATGTCAGAGCCCGGATGGACATTACTGCATCGGCCTCGCTCAGGATGACTCGGCCTATGAGAACGTTGTAGGCGGACGAGCCGTCAATGACCACGAACTCAGACATAACGTTCTTGGCCGCACTTCCCTCGCCGAACCTCACCGGCAGCCTGATTGACCCAAGGGGTACCAGGCCCCAGAAAAGCTGTACAACGGGTTGGTGCAGGGGCTCAAGTCTTCAACCTTCAGGCCGAGGTTGAGAAAGCATTCGCCGTACATAATGTTTGTGTAGGCGCGTGTCAATCGGGCACCTCTTCACCAGGTGGTTGGCTATGTCCAAGTGGACTACGAGTGGGTCGTTGTGAGGGGCGATGACTCCCTCGTAGTCCTTCTTCCCAATAGTTATATCGGGGATGCCGGAAGCGGGAGTATTTGTGTTGGGCACAAAGTTGATGGCCCGACATGACTCGTTCAGTGCCGTTTGTGCCCATAAGCGGACCCACCGTTCGTTGCCCCGATGACAACATGGATTACTCCTATCCGTTCGAAGACGGATTTCTTATCCGAACCGCCGGCATCGATCTTTTGGCCTTTGGCAACATACTTGCCGAGGCTCCCCTTCCGGATCAGTTCCTCGATGGCATTCTTCGATGCGGCAGTTGTCGATAAGGTGATGGTGTGGCCGTGGTACTCAAAGATCGCTCGTGTCACCGTCACTCACTCCGGCCGGGAGGCCTCTCCCACTTCGACCCTCGTTCTTGCTCGGGCGAAAACCTCGGCGGCGGAGACACGGCCGGGGGTGTGATCATTGTACCGCTTCGGCGGTTCGTTTCGAACTCCCCGGCGTCCGCCGAGCTCATTTCCCTGGTGGACTTGTCGACCGTGACCCATTATTGTCACGGCGTCTTTCATCCGGTTGTCCTCCCGCGGCTTTTCCTTCGAGTGCTCGGCCTCGCCTGGGCCTACCTGGTTTTGTGGTAGTCCTCCACCTTAATGGCTTGATCGGCCATTTTCCTGGCGGAGTCTAGTCTCTGGCCGCCGCACTTGATGAGCTCATTCTTTAGGTCTCCTCTCGGGAGGCCTTTCATCGCCGCTGAAGGTCGCCGGTTCATTGCTCACTCACGAATCTGCTGAACCTTGGCGTCGAACCTCTTCACATAACTTCGGAGAGATTCGCCTCCTTCCTGTCTGATAGTTAGGAGGTCCGAGGCCTCCACGGCCCTCCTCTTGTTGCAGGAATACTGGGCTAGGAATGTGTCCTTTAGGTCGGCGTAACAGTATACCGACCCGTCGAGTAGCCCCTTGTACCAACTTTGTGCCATCCCATGCAGTGTCGTTGGGAAGACTCGGCACCAAACCTCATCGGGTTGCTCCCATACTGACATGTGAGACTCGTAGGCCTCGACGTGGTCAGTTGGGTCGCCTTCTCCCTGGTATGCTATAGGTGGCAACTTCAGCTTAGTCGGCACCGGGGTATCTAGGACGTAGGTGCTGAGGGGCTGTCTGACCACGTGTCAAACGACACGCGGCGACCGGCTCCTCGCATCCCTAGTCCGGCTCCTCTCCCCGTGGCGGGAAGGGCTTCTTCTCCGACTCTGGTGAGTCGGGCTTCTTCTCCGACTCTGGTGAGTCGGACTTCTTTCACTCTTCTGGGGGATGCCTCGTCGGCGCTGCGGCGATGCCGTCCTCCCGCGAGTGCGGGAAGGACTAAGGTCTACCACTAGCGCTCTGGGCTCCCCCGGCGTCTTGACAGGGCCGGCTTCTTCCAGTGCTCCATTCAAGTCTCTCGGAGTCACATTCTGGGCCCTGGTCTCCGGACGGGTTCCGCCGCTCTTGTCGGTGTGAAGTGTGAGCCGACGTACTACCAATGAGGTCCAGGAGTAGCCACTTTGCTACATCAATCACATGTCCAATGATGGTGACTGGTCGGCGGGCGTGGCGGCATATCTTGTTCCTTCGGCGTCCCGTTCGTCGTATCAGTGATACGGCCGGTGGGGACCGCCCGATTTTCGAGTTGTGGAATGTGTCGTCTTGGTAGAATTCGTTTTCCACCAACACCTTCTCTGGTTGTTTCGACATCTTCTTAGCTTTTGGGTGGGTTTTTGTTTTGTTTTTTTTTGTTTGGGAATGAATGTGACTAGCTTCTAGTATCTTTTTCCCCCTGCACGGCGCCAATTGTTCCGGTGTAATTCGAGAGCGATTATACGTTACCACCCGTGCTTGTAGAATGACGTCTTTGGTTGACTCCTCCTTGCGGTCTCCTGAAACAATGAGCAAACTGAGGGCTCGGCTTTGGGCCGAGCGAACTCACTCCGACGCTCAAGTCAGTAAACTTAGAAAGATAAGTTGTTGTTACTTGGTGAAGTATATATTGTAGAGAGATAAGGAAGATATTACCAGATGAATAGTGATTCTTAGGTTAAATTGTGGATCTCCTCCTCAATGAGAGTTGAGGAGTATTTATAGACTTTCACCTTTTGTCACGTAGTGGCCAAGTGGCCAAGTGGCTAGCAGGTGGAAAGACTGATCTACCCTCGGCCGAGGGACCCATGGCAAGCCGGCGGGCCCTGTTGACTCGCCGCCGAGGGGTCTTGGATATGAGTTCGCGGATGTGTGCCCCGGCTGGCTAGTTTCCCCGGCCGGGATCCAAGAGACAGCCGGACAGTCGTCGGTTGCTAATTTGTCTAAGCCGTTGACTTGCTGTGGATATCTTTGACCTTGCTCAATATGCTGACTGGTTAGCGGGTGCAGAATATGCCCCATCAATACTATTCTTAGAGTTGGACTTGGTCTTCCGTGATGATAGGGCATGTGTATAATTGTCTTGCTTGCTTGCTGATCAGCCGTCTTGCTGGAGAATTCAATCAAGCTATCTTAATATCATTATCAGGCTTTTCTTCCTGGACCTTAACAGCTTATTTATCCTCTGGTGTTCTTCTCCTGTCAAATAATAACTATACTTGCTCGAACTCTGGTTGCCCCAATCAGCCTAATAAGGCCAGGCTAGGTTACAATTAGACCAGGCTAAATTGGTCTTAACATATATATATATATATATATATATATATATATATATATATATATATATATATATATATATATATATATATATATATATAGAGAGAGAGAGAGAGAGAGAGAAGAGATCATGTAAGGCCAAGTAAATCCAAATAAATCAAAAAACCCAAAAAATCCAAATAAACCAAAAACCCAAAAAAATCATTCATTCATCTCTTCCTCATTCACCACCACCCACCACCACCCTACCTGACACCACCCCACCACCCGCCGCCGCCGCCAACCCCACCGTCGCCGCTGCGTTTTTTTTTTTTTTTTTCGTGTTAGTTTATGTTTTTAGTTGTTTTTTTCCATTCGTTATTTTTGTTATATTTTATTTTATTTATTTATTTTTCATTCGTTATTTTTTACTTATTTTCTCAATTCTCGCTTTTTTATAAAAAAAAAAACTCAGATTTGAAATAACACAAACAATAACACTCCCAAAAAAAAATATAAAAAGTGTAACCTTAATTGTAAATTGTATAACTTTAATGTTTTACGAGTATAACTTTAGTCGTAAATTGTATAACTTTAATGTTTTAACGGTACAACTTTTGTATAACTTTTGGTTGTAGTTGTTTTTTTTTTCTATTTGTTAGTATTAGTCTTTGACATATTAAAGTTATTATAATGCATATTTTGAAATTTCAAATATCGTCTTGTTTTTTATTTTTACAAATGTCTTTCTTTAAAATTCGTCTTGTTTTTTTTATTTTTACAAATGTCGTTTTTTTAAAGTTATTATAAATTTTTCAGTTATGGGCAAAAGTTATACTTTTATGGACTAAATTTATACAAAAATGGACTAAAGTTATACAAAAATTGCCTAAAGTTATACTATTATGGACTAAAGTTATACAAAAATAGACTAAAGTTATACAAAAATTGCCTAAAGTTATACAAATATGGACTGAAGTTATACAAATAAGGACTAAAGTTATAAAAAAAACTGACTAAAGTTATACGAATATGGACTAAAGTTATACAAATAAGGACTAAAGTTACACAAAAATGGACTAAAGTTATACAAAAATGGACCAAAGATATACAAATACATTAGGAATGTGTTGAACTTCTACTCAATGAATGTATAACTCTAGTAACGATATGAATAACTTCTACTCAACGAATGTATAACTCCAGTAGAAGCGTGTATAATTTCAATGACTTTAGTCAATTTTTGTATATCTTTAGTCAATTTTTGTATAACTTTAGCCCATTTTTGTATAACTCTACTCCTTATTTAAATAACTTTAGCCCATTTTTGTATAACTTTAGTCCATTTTTGTATAACTTTAGTCTATTTTCGATGAATTAATTGGAATTTATATAAGTTCTTTTTGTATGACTTTAGTTCATATTTGTATAACTTTAGTCCATATTTGTATAACTTTAGTCCATTTTTGTATAACTTTAGTTCATATTTGTATAACTTTAGTCCATTTTTGTATAACTTTTGTCCATATTTGTATAACTTTAGTCAATTTTTGTATAACTCTAGTCCTTATTTGTATAACTTTAGTCCTTCATATGTATAACTTTAGCCCAAAAGCGTGTAACTTTAGTCCAAAATCCTACAACTTTAATCCAACAAACTTATAACTTTTGTCCAAACGTATCGCTTTAGTTCAAAATTGTATAACTTTAGTCCAAAATTGTATAACTTTAGTCCAAAAATAAAAAACCAACAAAACTGAAAAAATAAAAACCAAATAGATATAAAAAATAAAAACCATCTAGATCTAAAAAAGAAAAATCAACAAATCTGAAAAAATAAACAAGATGTATATCGTGTGTATAACTTTAAAAAAAGAAAAGAAGTATAACTTTAATGCATGTAGTCTATAACTTTAATAGACAAGATGTATAATTTTAATGCACGCAGTGTACTGAAAAAAGTAGATCTGAAAAAAAAAATAACAATAATAACAATAACCAAATATCAAATTCCAAATACCAATAATAAAAACCAAATAACAATAATAACAATAACAAAACAAAAAAACAAATAACAATAAAAAAAAACAACACCCACAAAAAAACAACAATCACAGAAAAACAATATAAAACCAAACGAAAATTTAAAAAAAAAAATGTTTTAAGTGTATAACTTTAGTCGTAAATAGTATAACTTTAATGTTTTAAGGGTATAACTTTAGTCGTAAATAGTATAACTTTAATGTTTTAAGTGTATAACTTTAGTCATAAATAGTGTAACTTTTATAAAATCAAATAAATATGAAAAATTAAAATCAACAAATCTAAAACCAATAAGGAAAAAAACCCCGTTAATCTAACAAAAAAACTCGTAAATCTAAGGAAAACAAAATCAAAACAAAATAACAAAATAAAAAAAACAACAAGAATCAAAACAAAATAAAAAAATAAAAAAAAATAAAAAAACAACAAGAACCGGCTTTCTAAATCAAAACCAAATAACAAAATAAAAAAAATAACAAAAACAAATTAGGTATTCATGTAATTAAGTGGCTAAAAAGCACACGATACCATAACTATCATATGAATATGATATACATACTATTTCCACGACAACAAATTCAAGCAATTAGAATGTAGTAAACAATATCCTTGTGGTCGTTTTAACTATAAAACAAGTTTATAAACTTGAGGAACAAATATGAGTTCAGGTACTTGTGGATGTTGTGAGTACAAAAAACAAAAAACAAAATCAAAACAAAATTTCAGATCTGGGACGGATGTGGTGTTGTCGGCAGGTGTGGTCGGGTTGGCAGGTGTGGCGGGTTGGCAGGGGTGGTGTGGTCGGGAATGTTGTCGGGGCAGCAGGAGGAAGGAGTGTGGGGAATGGTGGTCGTGGGTGGTGTCGGGGTGGTGGGCGTGGGATCTGTCGGCGTGACATGAGGCGGGAGCAAGGACGAAGGGAGTTATGAGTGATTAGGGAGGAGGATTAGTGGGCTGTCGGCGCGGCTATGGTGGTGGAAATGGCGGTTGGTGGGTGTCGGTTTTGGGGTGAGTGAGGGGGAGATGATGGGTCTTTTTTTTTTGTTAAGATGGGTTGATGATTAAGGTGTAGGTTTTTTTTTTGGTTTATTTATTGAGAGAGAATGAGAAATGAAAGTGAATGAGAAATGAGAAATGAAAGTGAATGAGGGAGTGGGTTGGGAGATTAGAATGGGAAAGAGTTATACAGATTAGGAAGAGTTATACAAGGATTAGGGAAGCAGATTATGGAGGTTTATTTGTGACCCTTGAATGAGATGAAATCTCATCCCTCCATCGTTGATGTTTTTATGGAGGGTCATAATGTTATGAAGTCGCAAGATTGCCGCAATTTCGAAATCGTTGATGTTCCTTTTAAATGGAAAAAGAAGGAACTGCTGAATTCCGAGTCGGGGTGTTTATTGTTGTACACGATGGCCGAATATGGTGGAAGTGTGTTTGAGTCCAATCTTCACAGCAAGATTGCTCGTCGAAGCTTCTGTGTTGAAATGTCGGCTTCCCTGATCTTGGCGGATATTAATATTTATAGGCAAGTAGTTCTTGATAAAGTGACGGCTTGTGAGAATCAAAGGCCGAAGACGTTGGGTTTAGCGTCAGCAAGGAACAAGTTGAAAGAAGTGAAACCCCAATAATCTTTGGTAGTGAAGAGTCAGCACCGTCGTGAATGCAGACCTTTGGATCGTTGTATATCGGGGAAAGTCCGACTAAGTTAGTGTAAACTGTTTGTTAAACAATTAGTCTCACATTGTTATAGATCGTTATTACGTATAATAACTAGTTTATTGTGCCGTTATTCCCCTATTATTCTAGTGTTATTCCAGTGTGTACTCTAATTTAATTGAGTTTTCATATTACTTGTACTTTTTTCAAACACCATCCATTTTTACTCTAATCCCACGTTATTTCTCTGTTGTTATTGCAGTATTATTCAGCATAATGAGCAGTTGTTGTGCTGTTATTGCCCAATTAGTCTACAATTATTTTAGTCTAATTAAGCTTTCTTATTATTACCTTTGTTTTCTACAAACACTATCCATTTTTATTCAAGTGTAAATTTAGTCAAGTGTAAAAACAGTGGTTTAGATTGCTTTTATTCCACTGTTATTCTACCATTATTCTGCTGTTATTGCAGTATTACTCCGCATAATAAGCAGCTACTCTGCTGTTATTGTACTATTAGTCTACACTTATTCTGTTGTTATTCCGCTAGTTTAATTAAGGTTTACAAACACTATCCAATTTCTACGAAGAATGCATTTTCTATTCAATCACAATGACTGTTTTTTCTCAATCGTGATTCTATTCTTATTGCACCGTTATTCACAACGTTATTGCACTATTATTCCGCATAACAAGTAGTTTATTCTCATTGTTATGCAGTATTTATTCCGCATAATTAGCAGCTTATTATTATCTTGTTATTGCACTATTATTCTCGCAAAGACTTCTGTTATTCCAACATTACTTAAACATAGTAGTAAATAGTACTTAAAGATATATATATATATATATATATATATATATATATATATATATATAGAGAGAGAGAGAGAGAGAGAGCCGGGATCTCGTGAGTTGGGGTCTTATGGTGAGTTGTGAGTTGGGGAAATCAAGGGCTGAGATTAAATGATAAATTAGAAAAAAAAAAGGAAAAATCGAAAAATACAAAAGCAAATTAAACATGAAAATGTAAACTTCATTCAAACGATATTCTCTCTCTCTCTACATCTCTCTACAAATCAAAAACAGAGAAACACAAAAATCAGAACGCCGACTATAGCAATCTCATAAAAAACCTAATAAGATTACACAAAATCGTTGATTTTTAGCTGCAATCGAATTACAGGTAATGTAAATTCGTTGATTTTTAGTGTATTCAATCGTATTTTCGGAATTAATGTAAAATTCGTGAAATTCGTTGATTTTAATTGAATTGAATACTTGATTTTATTGTTTTCAGGTATAAAAGATGGACAACGAGATTAATAACAATGTTAGCGAAGAAATCAACTCGACAAGAAATATGGAAACATGTAATATCGCTATTGATTCTTATCTCTTTATCCCGTTGTTTATAAATCAATTATTGATTTCTATGTGTTTCTCAAATTGTTATTCGATATTATTATCTTGTCTGGCTTGTATTAGAGTAGAAAAAGAGAACTGTTATTATGATATTAATGTACTATTATTGTAACAATACAAAGAACATGATTATATTATTCGATCATTTATTGTGATATTATTGTAATATTATTGTGCTATTATTGTGCAAAGAGCATGAAAATATATGTCTTGCAAAAGAGTAACATAATAAAAATACGATTTTTCGTATGTAATAAAGTAGAATCGAGTCTTTGGTATTCGATATTCTTTGTACTATTGTTGTAAAAGTAGAGAAACATGATGATATTATCAGATGTTATTCGATATTATGGTATCGTTATTGTAATGTTATTGTCATTTTGTTGTCCACGATCGTACTCATTATAATAATTTAAATCCCAGATCTTTCTCATTGTGTCTATTGTTGAAGACAATGCGTCTTAACTATTGGGGATTCTTCTAATAACAATATATTCACCAGCCCAACCTGTTCGTGATTTAAGAAAACGATGAGTTTGTTCCAACTCTTCATTACAAAGCAGACACCCGGGGTACCGAAAGTGGGTAACGATCTGTTGAGAGTGATTTTACGCCTAAACGTGGCATGTTCTTTCTTACCTTGGACGATGCAAAGATGCAGTTCTACAAAGATATATGCATTGGCTTGCGGATTTGATGTGAGAAGGTACACAAATGCGCAATATAAGGGGGGCGTCAGCGTCAAATCACTGGTCTGTAACAGATAGGGGTAAAGGGATATGAAAAGAAAACTGCGACTTGAAGCAACAAATCACGAAGCTGCTAATTTGAGTACAGTAGAGAACAAAGAGCGACGAATTAGACACCCAAAGAAGCATGCTCTGACAAGGTGTGGTTGCAAGGCGCACATGAGGTTGAGAACCTCGTGAAAAACAGGACGACAGACCGTTGGGTATATTGTGGATGTCTTTGTAGACGTTCACAATCACTCTCTTTACTCTGTCAAAAACAGAGAGTTCCAAAAGCTCTCAAGGGACGTCCATGACTACATTAAGAGGACCATTATTGATCATACTAAGCTCAACATAGGTCCAACATTCAGCTTCAGAATTCTCAAGGAATACTCAAATGGTTATCAGAATATCGGCGCCTCTTTGCTAGACTTCAAAAACTTCAAACGAAATATCAAGTGTTACATTGGGGATAAGGATGCTAGTATGTTCATTGGGCATTTCAAAATGCTGGCTGAAACAAAGGGGTTCTATTTTGCTTATGATCAGGATGAGAACAAATGCTTGACGAAGGTTATTTGGGCTGATAAAGAAGGGATAAACAACTACAAGTTATATGGAGACACGATCTTGTTTAACCTTACTTATGGGACAAACAAATATTTCATGGTGTTTACTCCGTTCACCGGAGTAGACCACAACAAGAAGACGGTAACTTTTGCAGCTGGGTTACTTGACTTCGAGAGTCAGGTTTCATTTGAGTGGATTTTTAAAAAATTCCTCGAAGCAATGGGCAAAGAAAGAACCTCACTGTGTAATTACAGACCAGTGCCCTGGAATTAAAAAGGCCTGCCCAAATGTCTTCAAGAATTCTGTGCACAAGTACTGCATGTGGCATATCATGCAGAAAATGCCTGAGAAAGTGGGAAGGGCAATCTGCAATGATACGGAATTTATGACCGACATAAATGCCGTTGTTTGGGATGTGACTTTGAACAGCATTTAATTTGAACAGAACTGGAAAACTGTTATTGAAGCACATGGTATGCAAAGCAACCGGTGGTTGAAGTATGTCTTTGCAATCAGACAAAAGTGGATACCGGCATACTTTCGGGATCTGCCTCTTGGTTGTTTGTTGCGAACAACCCAGAGATCCGAAAGTTCAAACAACTATTTCAAGCGGTTTGAAAGCCTCTTTGGAACCCTTGTCGAGTTCTGGATGAGGTACAATTCCACAATAGAACAGCAAAGGTATACACAAAGGAGGATGGTCACTGCCAATGAGCATAATATGCTCGAGAAAGCAGGGCCGATGAAGGTTGAGATGCATGTCTCACTTGTCTACACACATCCTATCTTTGCAGACTTTCAGAATGAAGTCAAACATGCGATATGCAGCATGGGGGTCGGGGGTTTGACAACAGTAGGGGTAGTGGAGTACCAAGACGTTCGTGATGGACTGAAGCACAGAAGCTTCCGAGTTGAATTTAACACCAAAACTAACGAGAGCAAATGTGCGCATGTAAGCTGTTTGAGAGGCATGGCATTGTCTGTCGGCATATACTGTGGGTGTGGAATGGTAGGCAGGTACACAGGATACCTGAGCCTTATGTCCTTGCTCGATGGACAAAGAAATACTACATGCCAATTGTCCGAGATGAAAATGGAAAGGTGATAGAAGACATTGATGAAGCTGACATCAAGAAAGCTGAGATGTCTAAGGTTTGGTCTGAGATTTATGCAACTGTCGGGGTGATGGACAGTTATGCTACGGTTAAACAGATGAAGCAACTGCAGAAAACTCTGACACAGTTCAGGGAGAACATCAAAGGACCAACTGAACCGAAAACTAAAAACCAGGAAATCGAGGCTCTTCTTGGCATCACAACTTCAAATGATATTGACCTTCGACCGCCAAACAAGGCCAGGAATAAGGGCAGTGGTAAAAGATTAAGGTCGCCGAAAGAAAAGGCCAAGAGCAAGCCACAAAAGAGGAAGCGAAGATGCGGTAACTGCAAGAAGTGGGTGAACCACAACAATAGAACTTGTAATCTTCCATTTGCTGAAAGTCCCCCTTCTGATGACGATGATGAAGAAGAATCGAAACTCGAAGAGGTATGAATCAACTATTACTCTCCTATTATTCTAATGTTATCCTCTTATTCTACTGTTATTCCCCTATTATTCCGGTGTTACTCGCTATTCCATTTGTTGTTGTGTTATTCTACTTTGCTATTCTCGCTATTAATGTGTTGTTATTTTTGAATAGAAAATGGATATTTTTCGTGGAAATGGATAGTAATCGTAATAACAAAGCAGAGTAGCCGCTAAATTTGCTCTAATTGTTATTCTAATGCTATTAATGTTATTCTCGCTATTCTGCTATTAATGTAGCAGCTAAATACTAAGCAAACATTGAAGGAATATGAATCAGATGCATGAACTAACAAAGACAAAAGAGACGCAAAAGACAGCGGCTACGATGAAGACCTCGCCTAAAAATGTCAAAGACTTTTACTATTTGTCATTGTTTGAATTACATTTTAACCTAAAATGTTTCTTCTAGATAATAAAGTGAGACCTACATTATTTGAGAATTAATACTAGTTACTTTAATTTTTTTTGTTAATATTATCTGACTGTTTTTTCACAAACCACCCATAAAATAAAACTGCATTTATACACTACAATAATAGTTGAATATAACAGATTAGTAATATTTATAAAAAGCAGTTCCACTTTTCAGTTTTTATTAAAACAGTTACCTAACCTAATCTAATATAATTACAGAAAAACTGTTTGTATTCCCCAAGCCCCTATAAACACTGTTATTGCGTGTTAAAAAAAACACACACACACACACTAAATAAGTACAGAAAAACTGTTTGTATTCCAGAAAAAACTCTGCATCTCCTCTGCAAAAGGTAATTTCTTATCTTTTTTTTTGGTAGACAGGTAATTTCTTATCTTTCTATACTTTATTACACAAAAACTGTTTCTATTCCCCAAGCCCCTATAAATACTGCTATTTCGACTAAAAAGACAAACCCACACACTGAAGAAGTTCATTCCAAAAAAAAACTTTATCTCCTCTACAAAAGGTAATTTCTTATCTTTCTATTCTTTATTTTTCTTTGATGTTTATTTTTCTTATATGTCTACACTATACTCGATGCTGCAGAAAAGGTAATTCTTTTTCTTCTGCTTTGGTTTGCTTTTAATTTGGTTGAAATATTTTAAACATCTTTTTATAATGCAAAAAGTTTCATACTTCCAATCTTTGCAGGATGAGTGACGTAACTGACGATAACCGAAGGTCCCCGACAAGGGAGGAAATTGATGAAGCAAAACGGACAATAGAGTCCCTCACGATAGAGTTGATCGACACAAGGACAAATTTAGAGGCAGCAGAAAACCGTGAAGAGGCCTTAATAAGAGAGGTCGACAATTTTACGGCACAGTTGAAGGTTGTTGAACTTCAAAATGAACGTATGCGTAGACAGTTGAAGGAAAAGAAAAATAGGACCTACACAGAAGCCGACATGGACAATCAATTCATTGCTGGTGTGAATGCTTTGAGGAAGTATTACACTGAAGTCGATATTTCAATCTCTGGCAATTGGACACCAGTTCTGATAGCTATGGAACTTATGGAAGCATACAAAAACCCTTTTCAGGGTGAGTCGGTGGAAGTTGAGAGCAATGTCCAAGGACCGGCGCGCAGGCGTCAGAGAATAGAATAAAGATATAAAAATCTAACAATGATGGTACAGGGCTGCTGCTTTAAAATATGTTTAAAATATTTATTGCTTTAAAAATAATGGCTTTAATATTTTAGATCGTTAATGTTTATTATGTAAGTACTATCTTTAAGTACTATTTACTACTATGTTTAAGTAATGTTGGAATAACAGAAGTCTTTGCCAGAATAATAGTGCAATAACAGCATAATAACTGCTAATTATGCAGAATAAATACTGCAATAACAGCAGAATAAACTACTTGTTATGCGGAATAATAGTGCAATAACAGCAGAATAACGGTGCAATAAGAATAGAATCACAGTTGAGAAAAAACAGTCATTGACAGTTGAATAGAAAATGCATTCTTCGTAGAAATTGGATAGTGTTTGTAAACCTTAATTAAACTAGCGGAATAACAACAGAATAAGTGTAGACTAATAGTACAATAACAGCAGAGTAGCTGCTTATTATGCGGAGTAATACTGCAATAACAGCAGAATAATGGTAGAATAACAGTGGAATAAATGCAATCTAAACCACTGTTTTTACACTTGACTAAATTTACACTTGAATAAAAATGGATAGTGTTTGTAGAAAACAAAGGTAATAATAAGAAAGCTTAATTAGACTAAAATAATTGTAGACTAATTGGGCAATAACAGCACAACAACTGCTCATTATGCTGAATAATACTGCAATAACAGCAGAATAACAGTGGGATTAGAGTAAAAATGGATGGTGTTTGAAAAAAGTACAAGTAATATGAAAACTCAATTAAATTAGAGTACACACTGGAATAACACTAGAATAATAGGGGAATAACGGCACAATAAACTAGTTATTATACAGAATAACAGTACAATAACAGCAGACTAATTGTTTAACAAACAGTTTACACTAACTTAGTCAGACTTTCCTGGATACACAACAGTCAAAGGTACTGCATTCACGACGGTGCCTGACTCTTCACTACCAGCAGATTATTGGGGTTTCACTTCTTTCAACTTGTTCCTTGCTGACGCTAAACCCAACGTCTTCGGCCTTTGATTCTCACAAGCCGTCACTTTATCAAGAACTACTTGCCTATAAATATTAATATCCGCCAAGATCAGGGAAGCCGACATTTCAACACAGAAGCTTCGACGAGCAATCTTGCTGTGAAGATTGGACTCAAACACACTTCCACCATATTCGGCCATCGTGTACAACAATAAACACCCCGACTCGGAATTCAGCAGTTCCTTCTTTTTCCATTTAAAAGGAACATCAACGATTTCGAAATTGCGGCAATCTTGCGACTTCATAACATTATGACCCTCCATAAAAACATACATATAGTTTTCCACAATCTCGGTCAATCTTCTGTAATCCGCTAATTAGTTGGCATCGTGAGTCATGTTGTCAAAAATATTAATCGATTCATTCATAAAATTGATGCAGAAACAAGAGTAGTGATCATTGTACAGAATCGGCACAAACACAAGGTCCGAGTTCAGACGACATCTTCCATTCGGCAGAATCGAAAAACACATTCCAATTTCAATGACTTCTTACCCGGACCGTCAAGAGGGCTTGAGGAATCAAAGTTCTCTAAGAGTGAATAAAGAGCATCCTCCTAAACAGAAAGCATAAACAACCAAAAATAGTGCACAAGTGTTAACTTTGTATCAGTACATGTGAGTAAATATGTAGGTAATAACGCAAAATATCAAAGCAAAAAACAAAATACCATATGACGAAGTCCGAAAAACATTGAGCTTGGTTCTGAACGTTCCTCAAACTCCAACGAATTCAAAAGAATCGGCCAAACATCGACTACTCTTGTTGACATCATAACAGTTGCATCCACAATGGAAACAATATCCCCCCTGTCCAAAAACACGCCGACGTCGTCGTTGTACAACACTAACATCTCACTGCATTCACCAAAAAAAAAATATGATAAGAACAGTGGGATTACAGTGGTATAAACAGCAGAATAACAGTTCAATAATAGAACAATAACAGTAGAATAATAGTGGAATAACAGCGGAATAATAGTGGTATAACAGTAGAATAACAGTGGGAATTAACAGCTGAATAATAGTGGTATGACAGTAGAATAACAGTTCACTAACAGCAGAATAACAACAGGAATTAACAGTGGAATTACACTGGACTAACAGCGGAATAATAGTGGTATAACAGTAAAATAATAGTTCAATAACATCAGAATAACAAAGGGACCTAATAGTGGAACTACTAATACTAGTTTGACAAAATAACAGCATAATAACAGCAGATTAACAGCATAATAATAGTGGGAAACAAAAAGACTAACAGAACAGGAATACCACAATCAAAGAAATGAAAATCGACACATACTCTTCTTTCAAGTGAGCGTCTTCACGAAGAACAAAGTCCACCACTTGCTTCCGCACCTTCAGCATCTTAGAGAACTGTTTTTTGTTCTTCCGAAAGAAATCCGACACCGCAACAAAACTACTGTCCTCTGGCCCGCAATCCATAGAGCGGCCATTGACCCATCGTCTGCCTTACCCCTTTTACTACTACCCAAAGCCGACTTTGGACTCACTGTGCTATCCACACCCCTGCTTTCCACTTGACGGCTGCCAGTATGGGTGTTTGTAGAGAATTCACTGCTATCAATGACAGTAGGAGAAGCGACGGGCTCGACAACAGGCTGCGTCGTCTTAACCTTCTTACCATCAGTTTTCACCCTGCCAGAACCACGATGTTTCTTACCGCTTTGAGAAACCCTCTTTTCCGCATCCTCAATACGCCGTTTCTCTTCAAGCACACTCAGGGTTTCCTTTCTCGTCTTGTTCAACTCCTCCAAAGTTTTCAACACATCTTCCTTGGACTCGTTCATATCAGACAGCACCAACAAGGCAACGATCTCAGCGCGGTAAAGCGCTCTTGAATCAGAATTACCCAAGTCACAATCAAAAACAGTTCCACGGTAAAAGAGCATGTGCAATATCGTATATACACCGCAGTCCAAATTTTCAATCGCTGCGGTTTGCCAGGTAAAAGGGACGTTGACAATTTTATAATCTTTAACCTCCCCGCCTCGGGCAACTCCTTTGTTGAGCAGGAAATCAGACATCAAGCTCACCTTCAAAAAAAAGGGAAAAGAAAACATAATTACTAACAATACTTAAACAAACTAGGCTAAACACCAAGAGAAAATTAGGCACAATAAATGACTTACAGCAATTTGACAATACACCAAACGTACGCACGCCTGTTGATCATCAGCAAACATCGCCTCTTGAAATACATTATCAAGATATTCAACCCTCTTCGCAATGAAGTTGATGCACAAACAGCTAAAGTGCTCATACAAAAGAATTGGGATGAAAATCTGGGAAAATATTTGGCCAAAAAAATTGTTACTAATTATGTGGTTTTTTTAAAAAGCGTAAAAACACAATGAGAATAACAAAGTAGAGTAATAGTAGACTAACAGTAGAATAGTAGTAGAATACACACAAAGTACAGAAAACATACCATATCAGAAGTAAGATCACACTCTCTCTTATTGTTATTAACAAACACAGTAAATGACAATATGACTTCCGCACATAAATCACTCCTGGAAGGCTTCTCATCTTTCGACGGCGTACAAAGTCGCCGCAATGGATACTAAACAAAAAGTAGAGAAAAAAGTTGAAACGTGATGCAAAAATGAAAAATAAAGTAAAAGAAACGATAAGATAGAATAACTAACCGTTGCACCCATCCCAAAGAAAAGTCGACTTGGACTTCCTCTTATACAAGTATCATTAAGAAAGAGAGACCACCAGTCCACAACACCAAGCATTATCATTGTATCTGGAACCATCGATTCCATATCCTCTCGATTTAGGTAATTGTTCACACCTCAAGTGACAAGATTCTCCCTTCAAAACCGAATAAACAGGAAAAATAAGAGTCACATAAATATATTTTTGAAGAACAAAAAGCAGTATAATATATTAAACAGAAAGCAGAAAATTTTTACAATAAAAATGAGCTCTTACCCTTGCGAAATGTTATGATTATTCAAGAAGCGATGAGTCTGTGACCTCTTTCCGCTTGGATAGCATTGGGTTGAAAACATGTCCCATCGTTATCATTGATTTTGACAGGACAACTACCTGAGGATCCACATGACCACAATTATAGGTGCATCCGAAATTCTGAGGCACAACAGACAACAGTAGCTCCTCATGCGCAGCAGAGTGCAGCAAATAACTTGTACCGATATTAGGAACATTAAACCCAGCAACGCCATTGTCCTCTCGGACAGCCTCACCAACAACAAAGATACCGGCCTCCAACACAACCTCGGAATCCTCGTTTATCGATTTATCTATCTCGACGCCCCAAGCAACAAGTCCGCATGACAAGACATCACCACATCCGCTACTTCCTCTTCTCGTCACAAATGCTTCACCGCCAATTTGAGTGGAATGTTGAGTGTCATTACGCAAAGGAATGTCAAGACGGTATCCGTCACCTCGGTCTCGGCAAACAAGCATCGGTCTTTGGAATTTGAGTTGCTTGAACCTCTACCGGTGTACACTCAACAAAAGATTAGGCACGTCCTCCGGCGGATTATCAACAAGATAGTCTTCAACTTGAATGTTAACGTCCTCCACATCATTGTTAACATCCTCCACGTCAATGGTAATATCCCCAACATCAACTACTTTTTCGCCGACATCATCCGGCTCTCCATAACATGGCCGAATGTCGGCCACAGGATATCCGTCGTAATAGAATCTAAACCAAGTGGTGACAATTGTGGAGTCCCCACCTTTGCACTTTGTTGAATGACGGGACTATGTTCAACACCCTTCTTTTCGGCTATATAGTCGGCCGCACATCCAAATGACCGACACACTCCTCATAAAATTGAGAAAACAGATTAAATGATGGGGGTTCAATGATGACATCTTCATGTCTAGATTTTTTGGAAGCTGGTTCTTCAGGAACAGTTGATCGCGATTTATTTGCCGCTTGCATAGCCAATACATGCTTTACCCGTTCGTCCAGCTCACGGATAACTTGATCCGTGAAGAAAGATGGGGTGGCAACCAAATTCTCTGACCCTTCACAACCAACTTTTTCTCGACTATTCGATTTGTGCTTTCTTTAGCGGCTCGTCGGGTTACTTGGTGGGCAACTTAGCAAAGCGGGTGCTTGACACATAGCCTGCTTTGGTTCTTCTTCATCATCTTCGACTTTATAAGTTCCGCCTGTTCCAAGTATCGGCGGCATAAAATCTGAGAGTCCCTCTCATTAAGCAAAGATAAGTTAATGAACATCCTGTCAAGATAAAATCCCAAAATTTTACTTAAAACAAGACAATAATAGTAGAATAACGAGAGGAATAATAGTACACTAAGACCAAAATAGATAACAGTTGATTAATAGTAGAATAACAGTGCAGTAATAAAATAACAAAGGAATAACAGTACACTAACAATAGAATAAATAACAGTGGAGTAGTAGTAGAATAACAGTAGCATAACAGTGGAGTAACAATTGGAATGAAAATTAGAATAAAGTGGAATGACAAAAGAGGAAAACGGGGAATAACAAAGTGGAATAATCGTAAAATAATAAACAAGTATGACAACTAATGCTTAAAGACAATATGAGAATAACATTTTAGAATGATTCGTTTTAAAACAATCAAACAGGTGCTTACGTCGACCGCGGCGGACTGTACTTGCTCATCCGTAAGAATATCATCGGTAGATCCAAAGACAAGACATCGACGTTGAGTACGTTGACCAGAGCCAACGATGTTTGGACGAGACAATGGGAAAGCAACGTCTGAACGCTCCCCAGTGCCCAGAGCACCAGCAGCTGCCTCACGCTGCAACCTCTCACTGAAAGACTTAAAATCCCAATGTTTAATGAGCGGTAGCTCATTATTCACCTGATCACCGCTAAAGAAATAACGGTGAAAATAGGTGATAGCCAACAGCACTACACAACAACGAATATTTTTCCTCCCGTTAAGCGTTTCACGCACAGAAGTCACCAAGTCTGAGAAGACAAACTGACACCAATTAAATTCCTTGATCCTAGAAACATCTTCCACAGCGCTTAGAAGTCTAAGATCAACCACATAACCCGACACAGGAGCAACGAAACACGACATAGCAAGCAGAACAAAAGTCTTCTTAAACTCATCATCCGCAACCAAAGACTCTAGCAGGGTCTCCTGAACTTTGTTATTGGCGATACCATACTTCTCACGCCAAGCACGCTTCAAAGCTTCTCCATCAGCGTCTGCAGAACCACGAAACCCAGTAATAACCAAATCCAATTTTGGACCAGAATTTGGTAAACCAAACACATCGTGCACATCATCTGCAGTCAACTCGAACTTCTCCGTTTCAGATATTTCAAAATACTTCCCACTCCTAAAAGCATATATAAACTCCCGGAACATGGTATGGGGGAGGGAAGAAAGCTTCAACTCAAGTAAACCCCCGAATCCTATTTCCCTAACAGCCTCCTTTTGCTCCTCGGTGAGGGCTTCAATAACTTTGAAAAGAAAAGGCGGGGACCGAACTGACTAACAAATGGATCAAAGACTTTGTGCACACAAGGGGAAAAAATATACAATGCATTAAAACATTTAAGATAACATAAGCAAAGCAGCAGAATAATAGCAAAATAACAGGAGAGCATCAAAAAATAACACGAAAAGTAACATATTAATAGCAAAATAATAGCAAAATAAAAGTAGAATAACAGTAGTACATACACTGGGTTATTTTTCAAGACAACTCGACCGAGGTTGGTTGCTACTTACCACAATTCCTTCGCATGCTTAACTTTGCCAGCCAACTTACTACTAGTCTTTGGTGGACTAGACGACAACTTCGCAATTTGGGTCTCGGCCTTTCGTTTGGTTTTTTTAGTGGGTGGTTCGGTTGTACATATTTCTTGACTACGAGTACTCCTTCTCTGAGAAGCAGTGCTCTTTGATGGAGATGTGACAGGGGATTTGGATGGAGACGGACCCGGAGAATTTGATGATGACGGTTGAGTAGACTTTGATGAAGCGGCGGATTTGATTCTTAACTTCATTTTTCTGTACTATCCGGAAAATAAAGATAAGGATCACTTTCAATGATAAATAGGTATTCAAACTAGACTTTTTAAAAATGACGCTTTGAATGAGAGTACCGCCACAAATCACAGTGAGAATAACGAGAACACTAACAATTAGTCAAACTAATAACAGAACCGTTATAATACAGCAGTTAAAACACAAAAAGACCAACACGGAAGTGTAAACAAAAACACAAAGGGAATCAAAACAAAGCCTCTTTGAATAAAGAGTCAAAGACAGTTTCAAAATTACAGACGGTCTACATAAGCCTTCATAAAACAAAATAACGTACTAAATTACAACCAGAGACAGTTTCAAATTACATAATACCCAAAATAGATTCTTTCCGAGAAAGAACCAAAATGTACTTCCGAAAATACAGGACATAACGTAAAAAGTCAGTCAACGTCAACAACATCGACTGACTTATAATACAATTCATAAGCAAGATCATAAGCAGCAGGATAGTCCCTGAGTGTTTCAAAGTACTCGTGAATTAGCTTGATCCGTTCAGATACAGGTGCATCAAGGATCGAGTCACGATCGTGTATATAACGGCAAGCATGCAACACCGCCTTTGCTGGCTCACTTGTAAGCATGTAGCACTTGCATCGTTTGGAAAATACTTTCGAGCCCCTTGACAAAATCTTAAAACCTTCACTGTGACTTGTTGTTAGAACTTTCATATATTCGGCGTGAACACCGAGCGCACTTTTATGAAATAGGAATATTTGTGACCATTTCTTACAAACAAGACACATATTGCTCTTGTCCAAAGTAGTCTCTACATGATCGAATACTCTTTCCATTAGGTCCTGGCTATTTAAAATCGATTGATTGATTGATTACGACGACGAACTCGTACATTAACTTCAAAGCACTTATCACTCTTATCTTCCAATAACCAACCCAATTTATTTTTCTTTTGAGCTTGAACTCTCTAGCAAATAACAATTTATCTTCATTCACTATATTTATTGCACATCCCTCACAAACTAAGTCCATTAGTGATCTTTGAAACCTACAAACAAACAAAACCAAACAAACAAAACCACTAGAATAATGTGAGAATAACACAAAAAGAATAATGAGAAAATTAAACACGGGAAAAACACTACAATGACGGGGAAGAGTAACGTTGCAATGACACCATAGGACCAAGATAACGGCGGAATAACGAAATCGAAAAGTGAAGACAACACGAACAAACACAAAAACCCTAGAAAAACACATTAAACAATTAAAACATGACAAATAACTTGATAGCGATAGAATAACAGCGGAATAACACAAAAAGTAAAGTGTGTAGAGATCAATAGTAAAGTTCTCAACACAACTCGTCACATAGAACATGCAAATCACTTCAAAACAATAGAAAACTGCAGAAACGACTAAGAACATGCAAATCAGTTCAAGAAAAATCAAAAACTTAAAAATGCAGCATAATATTACAATGAAGAAACTGCATAAACACAATAATGACATTAAAGTACTCGATTAAGTAAACCTAGCGATAATTAAACTGGAAAAACGAATAAAAAAGCATACAAAAGCATGAAATAAAACAAAATGACAAAATAAAAGAGGAAAATGTCATGAAATTACCTTCAATCGGATGAAAAATGATGAACGGCGAAGAGAAAACGGGAGAAAACACGAAAGAGACGAACAGTTGAAGAAGAATAACACAAGAATAATAGAAGAGAGAGGAACGCTTGCAGTTGATAATGATTATATAAACAGTTTTGCAATAATATGGAGTATTAATTAGAGAGGGAAACAGTTAGAGAGTAAATGACAGAAAGAAGAGAGAGAGAGAGAGAGAGAGAGAGAGAGAGAGAGAGAGAGAGAGAGAGAGGGAGTGTGAGTTAGGTTCTTCTAAGTTTTGTTTCTTATGGTGAATTTGTACTTTGAAATCTCAACCAATAGTGTATATTACAGATGAATGACCAAGATCTAATCTTACTTGTCATATAAAACCACTGTCATTTACTTATTTTCTCTTTTTTCTAGTGTTACTCTTTTTTTTTTAATTTAATTTTTTTATCTC
This sequence comes from Silene latifolia, assembly GCF_048544455.1. Taxonomy (NCBI): domain Eukaryota; kingdom Viridiplantae; phylum Streptophyta; class Magnoliopsida; order Caryophyllales; family Caryophyllaceae; genus Silene; species Silene latifolia. The sequence goes on along the minus strand of NC_133538.1, from coordinate 365,757,970 downwards.
TTTTTTTTTTACCTAGTGTTATTATGCTGTTATTGTGCTTTTTTTTTACGACTTTGATTTTTTTTTTCTCTAATTTTCTTATTATGTTACCTTTTTTTCTTTTTCTTTTTGTACCAGATTTTTTTTTTTTTACTTTAATTTTTTTTCTCTTTTTTTTTACCTCGTGTTATTATGCTGTTATTGTGCTTTTTTTTTTACTTTGATTTTTTTTACGACTTTGATTTTCTTTTTTCTCTTTTTTTTTACCACGTGTTATTGTGCTGTTATTCTGCTGTTATTGTTATTCTGGTGTTATTGTGATGTTATTCCGGTGTCACTTTGATTTTTTTTACTACTTTTGATTTTTTTACTTTTTTCTACCACATGTTATTGTGCTGTTATTCTGGTCTTATTGTTATTCTGGTGTTATTGTGATGTTATTCCGGTGTCACTTTGATTTTTTTTACTACTTCGATTTTTTTTACTTTTTTTCCTCGTGTTATTGTATTGTTATTGTAGTGTTATTTTTAGTTAATACTCGTTATTGGAGTGTTATTTTATTTTTTGTTACACTACAATAATACGTGGTATTGTAATTTTATTCTGGTGTTATCTGGTGTTATTGTACTGTTATTTTGGTGTTATTGTACTGTTATTCTTATGTTATTTTGGTGTTACTCTCAATGTTATTGTACTGTTATTGTGGTGTTAATATTCTCTTATTTCAAATCCAATTATTTATTTATACAAAATGGTTACATTTTTTTATAGGGGAGACTTATTGGTAAAGTAAATGGGAAAGAATATTCAAAATGACAGACCACAATAGCAATTGCCAACTCCGAGAAAACTAAAGCAAGCTAACTACTATGAATTTGATGACTAATATACAAGTTATACGGATGACATCTCTTATTCCAACCAAAGAGTTTAGAGCTGACATCTCTTGTGACTAATTGCTAGTTAATAATTGTACATTTGTTAAGGTAGACCACTTTCGATAATATATACTACAATTACACACATCCAAACCTTATTGCACTTTTACCGGCTCTGCTATCAATTGTCTAACACTTAGGACTCCTAGATATTGGAAGCTTATGGTAATTGCACATCTGAGAAGGTCCGGGTGTTGGTTTCCAGCAATGCTCCAACACCAATTCCTACATTAGCTCGTACCTCTGCCTTTTCCCTCAGTTCGACCACCATGAACCGAACCCTCAACCATGCAATTCTAACGATATGCTTGTCAAATCTACTTGATATAGACTTTTACAGTACAGTGCTAAGGCCACATGTACATCCAACATCCTCCATCACAGCAAACAGGACATCCACACCAGTGGAAGCCACCATCACAGCAAACACGAATCAAGCCAGCCGCTGCTTCGAACCACAAGCTTCCATTTTCGTCTTCAACCTTGCACCACGAGCCTATTGCATCAATGACAGTAATTCTCCCTATAATTATTTCACCAGATTCTAATAAATTCTTTAATTTGAGCTAAAACTACTCTTATGCATTTGAGCATATTGCATCAATGAAAAATGTCAAGTATTACGGCTGTCGGGTCCTCCACAAGATCCACCACCTCCATATCCTCCACCTCCACCACCGTAACCACCTCCTCCTTCTTCACGACGACCTCCATAACCTCCACCACTACCACTTCCACCGCCATATCTTCGGCTTCCTCCTCCGCTACGACCACGGTAACCACCGCCTCCAACGCCGGATCCATGGGATTGACCTTGATTGACGGTAATGCTACGGCCGTCGAGATCTTGTCCATTCATTCCTTCGATCGCATCGTTCATCGATTTCTCATTGGCGAATGTCACGAATTCGAACCCTCTTGATCTTCCTGTCTCACGGCCGTTAATGATCTACAAACATCAACACAGTATCATCAGAATACACGGATTTAATTGACTACTTAATTAATCAATACTTCATCCGTCTTCATACGAATAATGTAAGAGAGAGAGAAGAGTTGAAGAGAAATTTTTCAATGGGATTGGTATGTTTTCAGCGGGAGTATTATCCGTGTTTTTGTTGGGTTTTGTATGTTTTTTTTAGTTCAATCTCAGCCATTAATTTCATCTTATTTAAGGGTTGAGATTTTAAAGCACAAACTCACCATAAAAACCAAAATCACGAGATTCCGCCTATATATATATATATATATATATATATATATACATAGAGGCAATTTCAAATGAGTCCACTGTTGGAGTCGGTGTCCTCTACAAATTAGTGTGATAACATTTGTAAATCTCTTACAGGTTCACAAGGGTATACTTCGTATATTTAATCAGTTGATTAACGTTTACCTAATAACGGTTGGTTTGCTAGAAAGTTTGACGTTATTATCATACAGATGGCAGTGATCAACTGGTCCCTAAAGGTCACACCTATAGGACGTATTTGAGAAATGTGGTTATAGAAATATAATTACATTGATTCCCAAAATGACTAAAAAGTTAGTCAATGTGTTGATGAGATAATTATTTAATGAAAATTAAATAATATTAAGTTGAGACAAATTAACTGTCAATTCGTAAATTAAATATAATAAGTTATATTTAATTAAATATATATAAGGTTAGTTTGGACGAATTAATCTGTTAATTCGTAGTTAAATATAATCAGTTGTATTTAATATCAACAAGTTGAATGTGTCATAGTGGTAATAGTGAGGGTACACAAGCCAGGAGGTCATGGGTTCGATCCTAACTAGCATAATCAAAGGTAGTGACAATTTAACACACTTTAGGAGGTTGTTTCTTTCCTAATTGATTAAAGGTAGAGAATTATTTCATTTCTGACCTAATTCTTTTTAGATTGATTTCTAGCCTAATCAAAGGGTATATCTCAGATCGTCTTGGGTGCAACTAATAGGCGAATATCAGTTTTGATATTGTTCTTAGGCCAATTTTGCTAGGACCTGAGGTTAATTCTAAATCCTTTTACTTTTGTTTATATATTTTATTTTATGATCTTAGATCATCTTTATTAAATCGTTATAATCCTTCATGTTAAAGGGAAATATACAGATTATTTCCCACATCCACCTAAAAAAATAAGTCCTTAAGTCCATTTCTAAGCCATTAGATCTTATAAAATTGATGGTTGGGATTAAAAGGTAAAGCACACCCACCAACTAGTAATTAATGACCCATTAACTTTTCTCTCTCATAAATTTAATTCTCAATTAACCAATTAATTATATTCTCTTTTTCATCAACTTGTTATTTCCATTTCAGACTTCCAAATAATTGCTTATAATCAAAATTTTTCAAACCCGCGTAAAATGAAAACGATTTTGAAAAAAAGCTCCGTAAATCTTCATCCGGACTCCGATTAAGACGAAATAAAAGTCTAAATTTATTATTTTTTCGAGCCCGTCGCAATGGTAATATTTTCATATACCATTGAGTTTCCAAAATTTTCAGTATTACTAATTACTTAACTTACACTGTTTGAAGTTCTACCCTTTATTTTTGAAGTTATACTATATCCGTTTGAAATTTCATCATATTTATTTGAAATTAATTAATTAATCTAATCATATAATTGAAGTATCAGAATATCAATTGAAGTTGCTTGAAATTGCACCATATCTTAATTGAAGTTACAACATCTCGGCTTGAAGTTACACAATATTGATTTAAAGTTACACAATACTCCGTAATAAATTAATATAACAAAATATTAATTGAAGTCACACAAATAACAGTTTAAGTTACACAACACTAATTTAAAGTTACACAATATTTACTTAAAGTTGCACAACTAATGTTTTGAAATTACGCAATACAAATTTAAAGTTACCCAATATTTATTTAAAGTAACACAACTAACAATTCGAAGTTACACAATTTTTATTTAAAGTTACGCAATACTAATTTAAAGTTATACAACTAACGATTTGAAGTTATACAATATTTATTTAAAGTTTCGTAATACTAATTTAAAGTTACACAAATATCAATTGAAGTTACACAATATCAATTTAAAGTTACACAATATCAATGGAAGTTACACGACTAATGAATTAAAGTTACACAATATTTATTTAAAGTTTCGCAATACTAATTTAAAATTACACAAATATCAATTGAAATTACACAATATCAATTAAAGTTACACGACTAATGAATTAAAGTTACACAATATTTATTTAAAGTTTCGCAATATCAATTGAAGTTACACAATATCAATTAAAGTTACACGACTAATGAATTAAAGTTGCACAATATTTATTTAAAGTTTCACAATACTGATTTAAAGTTACAAAAATATCAATTGAAGTTACACAATATCAATTAAAGTTACACAATATCAATGGAAGTTATACGACTAATGAATTAAAGTTATACAATATTAATTTAAAGTTGCACAATACTAAATAAAGTTACACAAATATGAATTGAAGTTACATAAATAACGATTCGAAATTACATAATACTAATTTAAAGGTACACAAATATGAATTGAAATTACATAAATAACGATTTGAAGTTACACAGTATTTATTTAAAGTTACGCAATGCTACTTCCTAACGTTACAATTAGCGCTCATCATCACCGCGACCACCATGGAACACCACTAGAACCACCAATGAACACCATGAACCCACCACATAAAACACCATTGCACTCTTATCGTCTTAGTCGCCCCTAACCACCATTAGCAACTCTTATTTACGAGGCTAGTGGCAGATGTATAAAAATCGAGGCTAGTATTTGATGCGGCGAAGACTTCGATCCTGCGTACACAACCACCATCAGTGGAAACTTCAAACTTCAAGCAAGGAAATCAAACAAACATAAAATTAGTAGCCGGCCTTATATTTTTAGATGAGCATTATTTAATAGTGACAATAAAACTATAATTTGATAAAATTGAATTTAGTGTACTGTATTTCTACAACAAATTGACAACCAGATGAAAAGTAGTAAACAATAGGAAATTATCTCCCTTTTTATTTTCCAAAACCCAATAACTCAAGTCCACTAAAGTAAATTAAAAACAAGACCATATAGAATGATGACTTCGACTAAAAACAAGATCAAAGTAAATTAAAATCAAATACGTACATCTAAGATTAAAATCACCAAAATATTTAAGATCTAAAGCACCATAGGAAATTTTACTTTGTTTTTAATACATCTAAAATTAAAATCGCAAAATAGTTTGATAAAAAAAAAAATCATAGTTGTTTAACATGAAATAAGACACACAAATAGATGGCACAATTATAACACAACACCATAACCATTTTAGCAGCCGCATACCTCGTATTCAAATCGAGACCGAGACTGCCACCGAAACTAGCCAATTACTGACCCCCTTTATTTTCTCCCTTTATTTGTTCCGTTGTCGCTGAGTCGTTGACAAACCCGCTTTACTAATTCCTTGACAGAAGATTATTGTTTGACTGAAGGAAGAGAGTTGATGGTGTTTGTGGTCTGATTGTGTTTCGAATAGTAGCTTCATGGTGGAAGCCCAAAGGTGAGATGATGGATGATGATCAGTTTAGTGAGATGAAAAAGAGAGATTGGGTTAATAGGAAATGAAAAAGAGAGATGAGATTAATCGTAAGAGAGATGAGATTTATGGGGAATGAAAAAAAAATTGGGAACTGACGAAATTTAATGTAAGTGGATGGATGGGTGGATATGTTTTTTATTTTAATCTCAGCCATCCATTATATTTTCATCTAATGGTTTAGATGAGGACTTATGGACTCATCTAAACTAGATGGACTTAGTTGAACCTAATTATATATATATATATATATATATATATATATATATATATATATATATATATATATATATATATAGGATCCTATGAGAACCCCCTTCCCATGAGAACCCCATGTTCAGAACTTTAATACCAAATGTCCAGAACCCAAAAACACCCTTTATCGCCACCATAGTCGTACCACACTACATCATTATCACAACCATCCACGCCTACACAAATCACAACCATTCCCGATTACCACCACCACCCACATTTGCGTCAATAGCCTACCACCCAAACCAACGCCGCTACTGTAACACAATAACCACCATTCTCCATGCACTTCGACCAATATTTTCGCATAAATGACCATCATCATCGACATTAAAAACAAATACAAACAACCCAAAAAGCTAAATTACCTCCATCGTTACCGTCGATCATAAAATCGACACCGTTAACCAAACTCTATTCACCACCGTGAACAACCTGGTACTCACCATTGGCCGCCAATCACCACCATCAACCACTACAGCCTCATACCCCTCTGTTTTCCCCTTTTGCTGATCTCCTATTCGTGTCGCACCAAAACCACCACCCCTGCTCCCTCCTCCTTCCATGGAGCCCAGTGTAGGCCAAGACCACCGCGTCTTCCCCGCCGCACCGCCGCAAGCCGCCGCTTTTCTTCTTTCTGTTCATCTCGTTATATCGTGTCCCTTCATTTTTCTCATCTAAATCGCAAGTTAAACTAGGAACCTCCATGATCTGTGGATAATCAAATACAAATTAAAAAGTGATAATAATTTACTTGTACCTAGTATGGATTTATCATCCTGCATAACTACAAAATCAGCACTTTGATAATAACGGTAGACAACTTCATTATATTTAAAAGCACCATTTGTGAAAATCTGGTTCCGTGACACAAAACAATTAAGAGGATATCACGTGTGTACCTGAATTAGAAATTGAAGTACCATATTCTCTTAAATGACTGAACCTTTGGTATTAAAGTTCTGACCCCGACGTATAAAAGTTCTGAACCTTTGGTACATAATTTCTGAACTTGAGGTTCTCATGGTTCTCATATGAAGGGGGTTCTCATGGGATCTCAACCTATATATATATATATATATATATATATATATATATATATATATATATATATATATATATATATATATATATATATATATATATATATATAAATGAGATCAACTAAGTCCACCTCCTTTAGATAAGTCCATGAGTTCTAATCTTATCCATTAAAGTATAACTAAATCAAGGGCCAAGATTAAATCTCAAAATAAAAGGACTATATAAAAACACAACAAAACCCTAACCTCTCCATTTCACTGCCTTAGAAAAAAAAATTCTCACTTCTCTCTCTTCCTCGCTTTCTCTCTCCAACTCCATAACTACACCACCTTCGCCCCTCTAAGCCACCACCCCAACACCACCACTTCTCCCTTTTTTTTTCCCACCCACCCCTCTAATCCTCCCTCTTTCCCCGTGCTACCTCGGCCACTACCCCCGACAACACACAGATCCGCCATTCGTCGCCACCAGCCCGCCCGCCACCGTCACTTGCCGCCTGCTTCCTCTACTCTTCTTGTCCTCCACTGCCCGACCGCCTACTCCCTCTCCTCTTCTCTTTTTTTTTTGTCGGTTGTTGGTGATGGTGGCGTCAGGTAGATGTCATGGCGACGTTGGTGTTGTTGTTAGTTGTTGGTTGTTGGTTGTTGATGGTGATGTTGTTGGTTGTTGATGGCGGCGTGGTACTCGTTTTTTTAGATCTATAGTTGGTGGTGGTGGTGGGTCATTTGTGGGGATAGGGATGGTGGTGATGTCGTGGCCTTTTCCAATTTTTTTTTCCAGATTGGTGGTACGTGGTGGCGGTTGTTGCAGGGGCGAGTGTGGTGGTTGGTGGTCAGAGGTGGTGGTAGTGGTTTTGTGGTCATGGGTCGGGTGGTTGGAGGAGGTGAGGGTGGTGGTTGTGGGTGATTATTAATATAAAGTTTCAGCCGCATGGGCTAAAGTTACGCTTATATGGACTAAAGTTACGCTCTGATACGGACTAACTATACTCGCCAAGGACTAAAGTTTCAAAAATTATGGATAAAGTTACAATCGTAAAACAATAAAGTTACCTTCATAAAATTACAGTATTTACATTACATAAAATTTATAAATCAGTAAAATTAAGTAAATTAAAATTTTTACATTAGAAATTGTCTAAAAAAATTAAAAGTTTCAATTTTTAGCATTAAAGTTTTACTCGTAAAACATTAAAGTTACCTTTATAAATTTGTAAAATTAAATAAATTCAAATTTTTATATTAGAACTTGGTTAAAAAAATTAAAGTTTTAATTTTTAGCATTAAAGTTACAGTCGTAAAACATTAAAGATACATTTATAAATCAGTAAAATTAAAAAAATTCAAATTTTTATATTAGAAATTATTTAAAAAAATTAAAGTTTCAATTTTTAGTATTAAAGTTTCAGTCGTAAAACATTAAAGTTACAATTATAAATCAGTAAAATTTAAAAAATTCAAATTTTATATTAGAAATCGGCTAAAAAAATTAAAGTTTCAATTTTTAAAATTAAAATTTCACTCCTAAAACAGTAAAGTTACATTTATAAATCATTAAAAATAAAATTTCATAACATAAATTTAAATTTTTATTTATATAATGACTTTAAATATTAAAGTTATAATTGTAAAGAATTAAAGTTACACTCATAAATTAAAGTTTCATTTATAAAACATCAAAGTTTTCATCTTAAAATTTTAAAATCTCAACCATTAATCTTAGAAGATCAATGGCTAGGATTAGACTTAGTGGACTCACCATTTTAGGTGGACTCATTTGAACTTATATATATATATATATATATATATATATATATATATATATATATATAGAGAGAGAGAGAGAGAGAGAGGCCGGATCCGGTGAGGCCGTTAATTATGGCGAGGCGGCCGGCCTCACCAAATTGTTACATTGGACTGATTTCCAATTGTTCATTGGGCTGGAAATTTGGGGTCTTTCATAATCTTTTCATTTAGACCAAAATACTTCCTCTCTCTAAACTAAAACAGGCCCAAATTCTCTCACTACAAAAACAACAAAACAATTTCCCGCAAAGTTCCCCAAATTTTTCGTTTTCGGAGAATCAAAGCAGCCATTTTCATCTAAACAACATCGAATTAAGCAATTTCAGTAGAAAATTTCATCAAAATAAGCAATTTTAGAAGAAGATTTCATCAAATTAACCAATTTCAGCTAAAGATTTCGAGCAATTTTGAGCCAGAGAAGCTGCTTATCTACGCCTAGAACTGGAAATTCATGTTGTGCATCTGAATGGCCTGAGTAGAGCATTGTTATTGAAGTATACTGTTTGATTGCCTTGGAATGCATAATAATTTCTTCGATATGTACTCCCTCCATTTCAATTTTCTTTAAAGAAAATTGAAAAGAACTTCCATGGTGGTCAGTTTAGTGATAAGTTCAATGGATATGGATCGACGGAAGTCGTCTTACGTCAGACAGGGTTAGCTGCGTAAATCATTTTGTTGAACCATACTCCATCCACATTGCACTTCATCCTGACATCTTTATCTGACATTTTCCCCGATTCGTCTTCAACGACTTCCAAGACTTTCCTACTATGTCGTCAGAACCGTACTTCATCCTCATTTGCTTCCTCATCATCCGATCTTATTCAATTTTGAGGTAATTTCATAATTTTTATCAAAATTGAGCATATTCATATAATTTTGTTAATTCAATAATAAATTGATGATATAAGGCTCGATTGATCGAAAAATTCAATAATAAATTGATGATATAAGGCTCGATTGATCGAAATTGAACGATTTCGTAAATTCACAATTGATGAGCGATTTCGTAAATTCACAATTCTCCACTGATAATTTCCGATGTTGGAAGTGCCTTGACAGCAGAGAGCAATCCCTTTCAGTGGTAAAGATTGAGTGTGTGAGTGAGTGAGTACCTTTTCATTTTTTTGGAATTCCGTCTTCTTTAGTTTAGTTGTGCTACACTGCTAATGCTTACTTGGTTGAGTTGCTCTGTTTACTAAACTGAAAATAGTCCTTAATATGAGTTGTGATAGTTAAATAGCATTTGTTGCTTAATATAGACCAGCTGATGTTATAAATGGACTAGTACTCTGGCGGAGAGCCAGCTCAACAAAGTAATCAATTAAGTAATTCAGCTCTAAATTTAGGACAACATTTCCGTACATGCTCATATTTTGAGTACCTATACAACCGTTGTCGAAAAACATGGGACTCTTGTGACTTTTCCATGTTGCCATAGTTGAGTCCAGTTGCTTATGCAGACGTGGCGTGATGTTCTGTTCGTAGTTGAGACTTCATGGACATCCTCATTTTAGCAATGAGAGTGGTTTTTTTTTTTTTTTTTTTTTTTTTTTTTTTTTTTATTATAACATTTTGCATATCTTCAGCCAAGTGCCATTGCTTAGTTGATTATTTGTACAAATTGGTTTGCCAATGTGATTGTTTGTTTAGCATTTAATCAGTGACAGATAATTTCTACTGGAAATCAGAAGTTAAGTCTGTCATTATCAGTTTAGTAGCAGCTGACGTCCTCACTCACTCGAATTGCTGCTAGTTCATTGTTGTTGTGGTAAAGATTGAGTTTTGCTTGCTTTAATTTGTCATTATCGTTTAGTAGTAGTGACGCGCACATGTCCGAATGTTCTTCGGATTATAAGCCTGACTGTTGATGGAATCCACATAATCTTCCTTCACTGATTCTTTGTCAAAGCCGAAACACGAGACTGATCTGCATTCATGAGATTCTTTTGGCAGATTCAGCTTTTGGCCATAAATGGTTGAATGCATGCATGAGATTCTTTTGGCACATTCAGCTTTAGTTCTTGACCTTGTTTTATGAATCTCAGAGCTTATTTTGTGAACCTAGAGGATAATATTCTGAAACTTGGTCATAAGTGGTTGAAATCACCTATTTTGCTCTTTTTCTTATTTTGTGAATCATAGGCCTTGTTTTGTGAATTTTACAGCTTGTTTTGTGATACTAGGAGGCAATATTGTAAAAATTATTCATAAATGGTTGAAATTATGTATTTTACTCTTTTTTTGTGAATCTCAAACCTTGTTTTGTGAATCTTAGAGCCAGTTTTGTGAACCTAGAAGAAAATATTACGAAACTTTGTCATAAGTGGTTGAAATCACCTAATTGCTCTTTTTCTTATTTTGTGAATCTTAGACATTGTTTTGTGAATCTTAGACCTTGTTTTGGTCATCATAAGTGGTTAAAATCACGTTTTTTGCTTTTTTTCTTATTTTGTGAATCTCAAACCTTATTTTGTGAATCTCATACCTTATTCCGTGAATCTTAACGTTTTGTTTTGTGAATCTCAAACCTTCATAAGTGGTTGAAATCACCTAATTGCTATTTTTCTTATTTTGTGAATCTTCGGCCTTATTTTGTGAATTTTAAAGCTTGTTTTGTGAAACTGGAAGGTAATATTGTAAAAATTATTCATAAGTGGTTGAATCTACCTATTTTGCTTTTTTTTTTTGGTAAATCTCAGACCTTATTTTGTGAATCTTAGAAGATAATATTCTCAAACTTGGTCATAAGTGGTTGAAATCACCTATTTTACTCTTTTTCTTATTTTGTGAATCATAGGCCTTATTTTGTGAATTTTACAGCTTGTTTTGTGAAACTAGGAGACAATATTGTAAAAATTATTCATAAATGGTTGAAATTATGTATTTCACTCTTTTTTTGTGAATCTCAAACCTTGTTTTGTGAATCCTAGTGCCAGTTTCGTGAATCTAGAAGAAAATATTACGAAACTTGGTCATAAGTGGTTGAAATCACCTAATTGCTCTTTTTTTTATTTTGTGAATCTCGGACAATGTTTTGTGAATCTTAGACCTTGTTTTGTGAACCTGTAAGTTAATATTCTGAAACTTCGTCATCATAAGTGGTTAAAATCACATTTTTTGCTCTTTTCCTTATTTGGTGAATCTCAAACCTTATTTTGTGAATCTCATACCTTATTCAGTGAATCTTAACGTTTTGTTTTGTGAATCTCAAACCTTCATAAGTGGTTGAAATCACCTAATTGCTTTTTTTTCTTATTTTGTGAATTTTAGGCCTTATTTTGTTAATTTTAAAGCTTGTTTTGCGAAACTGGAAGGTAATGTTGTAAAAATTCTTCATAAGTGGTTGAATCTACCTACTTTGCTTTTTTTTTGGTAAATCTCAGACCTTATTTTGTGAATCTTAGAAGATAATATTCTCAAACTTGGTCATAAGTGGTTGAAATCACCTATTTTACTCTTTTTCTTATTTTGTGAATCATATGCCTTGTTTTGTGAATTTTACAGCTTGTTTTGTGATACTAGGAGACAATATTGTAAAAATTATTCATAAATGGTTGAAATTATGTATTTTACTCTTTTTTTGTGAATCTTAAACCTTGTTTTGTTAATCTTAGAGCCAGTTTTGTGAACCTAGAAGAAAATATTACGAAACTTGGTAATAAGTGGTTGAAATCACGTAATTGCTCTTTTTCTTATTTTGTGAATCTCAGACAATGTTTTTTGAATCTTAGACCTTGTTTTGTGAACCTGTAAGTTAATATTCTGAAACTTGGTCATCATAAGTGGTTAAAATCACGTTTTTTGCTCTTTTCCTTATTTGGTGAATCTCAAACCTTATTTTGTGAATCTCATACCTTATTCAGTGAATCTTAACGTTTTGTTTTGTGAATCTCAAACCTTCATAAGTGGTTGAAATCACCTAATTGCTCTTTTTCTTATTTTGTGAATCTTAGGCCTTATTTTGTGAATTTTAAAGCTTGTTTTGTGAAACTGGAAGGCAATATTGTAAAAATTCTTCATAAGTGGTTGAAACTATCTATTTTGCTTTTTTTTTTTGGTGAATCTCAAACCTTGTTTTGTGAATCTTAGACCTTGTTTTGTGAACCTGTAAGTTAATATTCTGACCCCACCTGGCCATAAATGGTGAAATCACCTATTTTGCTATTTTCCTTATTTTGTGAATCTTAGATCTTGTTTTGTGAATCTTAGACTTTGTTTTGTGAACCTATAAGTTAATATTCTGAAACTTGGTCATCATAAGTGGTTAAAATCACGTTTTTTGCTCTTTTCCTTATTTGGTGAATCTCAAACCTTATTTTGTGAATCTCATACCTTATTCAGTGAATCTTAAGGCTTGTTTTGTGAAACTTGATCATCATAAGTGGTTAAAATCACCTATTTTGATCTTTTCTTTATTAGGTGAATCTCATACTGTGTTTTGTGAATCTCAGACCTTGTTCAGTGAATCTTAGAGCTTGTTTTGTGAAACTTGATCATCATAAGTGGTTAAAATCACGATTTTTGCTCTTTTCCTTATTTGGTGAATCTCAAACCTTATTTTGTGAAACTTGGTCATCATAAGTGGTTAAAATAAATGGGGGTATGATTTTCTTTCACATTCTTTCAAGATGGAATGAACTAAAGCAGCACATATTCAAAAAAACCGCAATTAATTTTGTTCCTCAACATGAAGGTGGAAAAGATCGAAGCTATATACACAACTATACTAGTACAGAGCAAAATACCAAAGTGACAACTATTTCTTTTCAACAGAGTGATTAACCAAAAAATGGAAAGTTCCAAGGTAAGGACTAGAGCACTCCTCGAGAATCAATTTCTTCAGTCGTTCCTCTAATGGCAGGGGGAGCAGAGATAAGGGAACAACTCACATGATGAAAACTAGTGGAATGATTTAATTATTTTAAAACCAATTAGCTCAAATGGCAGAGCGTTGTGTAATGCACAAGGTGTGGGTTCGACTCCCATGTTGGTTATTGATTTCGCATTCGTTACTTCAAAGCCTAATTGGTATTTCTCTAGTGGACTTTTGGGTTTTGGCCTTTTCTGTCATGTCCAATTGCACCCAATTTAGATAATTTCTAACATTGACTTTACAAAGGACTCAAAATTGTAATCCTTTGCTCCTTTAGTGGCTCTGCACGACGTTTTGGCTTATGCACGTCGTTTGTGCACATCTAAGTTTGAGCTTCTTCTACTCATCCTCAATTTTGCACATCTGAGTACGGATTTGGCTAACTCATCCTCAATGTTATTGTATTTAAGTTTAATACACTAGATTCTTAAATTAACTAGGCTATATGAGATTCGAACTCATACCTTTGTGCAAGATTTGCACATTGCTCTCCCATTTGAGCTAATAGCCGTTAAGATATATGAGTACATAACAAAGATTAAATAAGGGGAACCTTAAGCTAATAGTCTTTAGATATGCAACAATGAAAAGACTAACCTGCGATTGAGTGTCAATGTGATGAACAACCCTAGATTCATTACCATATGACTCCGTGATTGTAGAACGGGCATCAGGAACGAACTTCTGAAAGTCTCTCTCACATTTTGCTCAAGTGAGATTCTTGTTATTTTCATTGATGACCATACAATTATTGCTCCGTCCATAAACGTCTTGTTGTTCAGTTACAGAATTTAGGCCACATGGATCGCAACCAGGAAAGTCAAAAATCACAACCAATTTCGTGAGCAACTTATACTGACTCTGCGGCTCTATATAAAATGAAATGAATTCCCTCTCAAAACAACAATAACAAAGATCGTAATCGCCCAAACAGTGGTTTCAGCGGTCTTTTTCTACGCCTTAATGCTAACTACAGAGATTTCTATCTAACTTACAACTGCTCCAAACTGGTCTCAACTCTCACTCTCACATGTAATATTGTACTATCTACACATAAAAAAGACGAATGTTTCTACGTAGGCTAATCCGATTATCAAAATGTTGGCAGTGGTTCAGCACATCATCTAAAAACAGACGATCGGTCACAATGTCATCTATACGAATCGAAGCAATAACCTAAATCAAACTTCCAAAGTAAACCTTAGAAAACAAGCCACGGACCCACGTTAACTTGGCTCCCTTTCTCCCATAGCAGATTTCCTCATAAACCTTACCTCCACATAAACGGTACCCTAGATGGATGCACATAATCAAACTTTAGAATGACAGAAATTGTGAAAAAAACTATTGACATACACTAACATATTCCTTTCACGACGCAAAAATCACCACTAGTTCGTACCAATATCATACCAATTCAAATTTCAGCAATATTTATTATAACTATATTCTACAAAAGGTTAAAATTACAATCTAAACAACATGAACGAGGGTAAAATTACAACTACGATTATATCCATTATAACTATATTCTACAAAAGGTTCACACACTACACCACAAAGACCTACTACCATTACGATCATCCTTTTAACTTGAAAATTTAAGTCATAAGCAATTCTAGTGAATACTGAAAGCATAACGGTAAAGCCGAAGCAATAGCCAGCATCTCATACCATACAGTGATGTATGTACTCCTGCTCATATAAGATCTGATCACAGTGACCAAACGAAGCTGACCAACATGCCAAAAAATTAACGCCCACGGCCACGACCTCTGCCCCTTCCACGCCCCACAGGTCTCCCTGCCATTTACGCCAAAATAAAGACATGATTACAAAAGACAAAAAAGATGCATAAACTAATAACAAATGACTGGCACAAAACTTAAGAATGGAAAATGTAACAAAAGAAATCAGTGTCAAAATAACATCAACAGAATTAGTAAAACCATCAACTCCTACAATAAATCTAAAATAAAGACAGAAACCTCGGAAATGACGAACAAATCAAGTAGATTAACCTAAGAAGATAACAAATTGCTGGAACTGAAACTAAGTGATACCGCACAAACTAATAACAAATGACTGGCACAAAGGAAGTATACGGTTTTTCAATGGTCTCGTGTAAAACAGCCTTACACAAAACTAACTGTATACGGAAACAAATACTCCCTCCCTCCACCGATAACAATTAAATTGCGATGCAGTATGGGAAATTAGTTAATCAACTAGGGGAAACAAACACTCCGTCCCTCCACCGATAACAATTAAATTGCGACACAACAAAGCGGAAATTAGTTAATTAACTAGGGGCAAAATTGGATATTCACTGATTCAGACTGAGTCTAACCTTGACACAATTAGCAGCTTCAAAGGCAGCCTCAGTCGAAACAGCCGGAAACGGTTCGACTTCAAACTCGAGATCACTATCGTCATCAGAAGGTGAAGAAGAAGGAGAAGGAGGAATCGGAAGCGGATGTCGATACGCTAAATGACGCCATAGCAATTGAAGCTCAGCAGCAGACTTTATACCACTACTTGTCTTCTTCAACAAGTTTTCCCAATTTATCTTTACCGATGGATACTGCGCCACTTCTCGCAGCACTAATAATATCGTCGATGCCGGACACCTATTTTTAATTCTTTAATTAATTAATAAGAAACTAAATTGAATTGTCCCAATCATTTGTAAATACTCGCTCCGTCTCAAGATTGGTACGGAGGGAGTAATAGAAAAGGTAAACAAATGATTGAGACGGAGTGATTATAAATTAGAAATGAATAAGAGAATAAGAGAAAAAAAACCGTTGGAGGAGAGAATAGGCGTCTTCTTCGGTGAATTGATTTTATGCGTTCGTGCTCGATTTTGATCAATAACGATTAAAACCTGCATTAAAATAAATTAATTAGTAATGAAAGTACAGTGATAATGGCGAAAACGAGATGAATCGGAGAAGACGGAATGAAAATTACGGATGAATTGAAATGAAAACTATTGAATCGAAAGTACCTAAGTTGAGGAGGATAATGGCGGATGAAAAGCTCACTATCAATGGCGGTCGGAAGCTCGGCGTTAATGGCGAGTGACGAGATGAAGATGAAGCTGAGCTGAAGAGAGAGAAGGAGGACACCGTAAATGGCTTTGAGATGTAAAGTGTATGTGTTAGATAATATAGGGACATGTGTCATAATCTGATGAATTTACAATTTTTTAGATCCAATGGTTTAGAATGGGTACAGCTACCTCACCCTAAGAAGGGTGCCTCACATGATTCAATCTCTCTATATATATATATAGTAATAAGATCAAGTGAGTCCTCCTCTTACATGTGAGTCCATAAGTCCCATTATGGGCCATTGGATCTTGAAAATGGAGGGCTAAGATGAGAACAAAAAAATTAAGGTTAATGCTCTAATTTTGCCATCTTCCTCTAATTTTCTCATTAACTACATTAATCTTCCTCATCTTTCATTCATCAACTCATTATCACATCTCCTCATTCTCTCTCTATATCTCACTTCTTCATATTCTCTCCAAAAAAACCAAGAAAAAAAAAACCCAAAAAAACCAAACAAAAAAAAACCCAAAAAATCCAAATAAATCATTTACTCATTTTTTCCTCATTCACCATCCACCTACCACCACCCACCAAAAACCACCACAGTCGCCAACCGCCACCGCCGCCGCCACCACCGCCGCCCCGACGTCATTTTTTTAATTTTAATTTTTTAATTTTTTTTTTAACTTGATGTTTGGGTGGTCTTTTTATTTTGTTTGTTGTTTTTTTTCTCCTTATATCGTCTTGCTATATAATATTGTTTTAAATTTGTGAGTTTTTTTTATTTTAATCTTAGATCTACTAAAATAGATCAATTTTCATTGACCCGTTATTTTTTTTTCATTTCCGTTTTGTTTTTTTTTTTTTTTTCAATTTTGATGTTTTGGTCTTTTTTTTTCGGTTATTGACATTCTTACAAATTATAGTGTGATTTTAGTACTAAATCTATTAGTTATGAAATCTCATTTTTTACTTTTTTCTTGTTGATATCACTTTGTTAATATCCGTCTTATTATATATATTTGTAAAATTTCGTATTTAAAATTTTCTCTTGGTAGTGTGTGATTTAGGATCTATTAAACTTACTTGTTCGGTTAAAATTACACTTTTTCGGTTAAAATTACACTTTTGTCCGTTAAAATTACACTTTTTTCGGTTAAAATTACAGTTTTTTTCCTGTTAAAATTACACTTTTTTCCGTTAAAATTACACTTTTTTCTGTTAAAATTACACTTTTTAACGTTAAAATTACACTTTTTTTCCGGTTAAAATTACACTTTTTCCCGTTAAAATTACACTTTTTTCCTTTAAAATTACACTTGTCTTCACTAAAGATACATTTATCTCTATTATTAAAGTTACACTTATCTCTACTAAGGTTACCTTCTCAATGACTAAAGTTACGCTTTTGGACTAAAGTTAGAACAACTGAAATTACACAAATTTGGACTAAAATTATACAATTTGGACTATAGTTATACAATTTGGATTAAAATTACACTTTTATGGACTAAAATTACACTTTCGTGGACTAAATTTACACTTTTGTAGACTAAAGTTATACATTTGTGGATTAAAGTTACACATTTGTAGACTAAAATTATACTTTTTTGGACTAAAATTACACTTTTGTGGACTAAAATTACACTCTTAAAATGATAAAAGATACACACACTATCAATTTACTAAGTTACACTTTAGTGGACAATGATTGAAATTGCACAATCTCAATGACTTAAAATAAATGAATTGTGTAACTTTAGTTCAAATTGTGTAATTTTACTCTAAATTTAGTCGTAAATAGTGTATTATTAGTTCAAAATTATTCGTAAATAGTGTATTTTCAATCCAAAATTGTATTTTTAGTCCAAATTTAGTCGTAAATAGTGTATTTTTAGTCCAAATTTTGTATTTTCAGTCCAAAATTGTATAATTTTAGTCCAAATTTAGTTGTAAATATTGTATTCAATTTAGTAGTAAATAACTCCATTAGTTAGTCCAAATAGTCCAAATTAGTTAGTCCATATTGTCCAAATTGTCCAAATTAGTTAGTCCAAATTGTCCAAATAGTCCAAATTAGTTTGTCTAACTTTAGTCCAAGAGTGTAACTTTAGTCATTAATAGAGATATGTGTAATTTTAACAGGAAAAAGTGTAATTGTAACAAAAAAAGTATAATTGTAACAGAATTGAGTGAAATTTTAACAGGAAAAGTGTAATTGTAACAAAAAATTGTGTAATTGTAACAGAAATAAGTGTAATTGTAATAGAAAAAAGTGTAATTTTAACAGGAAAAAAGTGTAATTTTAACCCAAAAAAAATGTAATTTTAACCAAAAAAAAGTGTAATTGTAACAGAAAAAAATATAATTGTAATTTTAACACAAAAGTGTATTTTTAGCTAACAAAAGTGTAATTGTAACAGAGAAAAGTGTAATTTTAAGCAACAAAAGCGTATTTTTAGCTAACAAAAGTGTAATTGTAACAGACAAAAGTGTAATTTTAAGCAACGAAAGTGTATTTTTAGCTAACAGAAGTGTAATTTTAACAGGGAAAAAGTGTAATTTTAACAGAAAATAGTGTAATTTTAATATATCCTAAATCAAACAATACCAAGACAAAATTGTAAATACGAAAATTGGCAAATATATATAACAAGACGGATATTAACAAGGCGAGATTTGTGAAATATAAAACAAGACCATATAATAATAAGACGAGTAAATATAAAAATTCACAAGTAAATCTGAAATTTTTTAAAATAAAATAAAATCACAAGTAGATTTAAAATATAATTTGTTAATAAAAACCGTCTCACAAAACACCAACCACTAGACAACAACACCACATCACCACGACGATTTATTTGAAAATGTCATACAAACGATACCGATAAATAAATACAAAATAAACACCAACAATAGTAATCTAAAAAAAAAACGAAAAAAAAAAAAACAAAAAATCAAAAATTACAACTAACCAAAAATTACAACTAACAACCCCTTCCCCAAATCTCTGAAAAAAAAATACCAAATTTTTAAATACACACCAAAAAAAATACGTGAAGGTGGTGTGAAAAGAAATTTGTAAATACACACCAAAATTTGTAAATAATAAACACCAAAATTTGTAAATACAAAATTTTGCCCATATCTGAAAAGAAAAACGAAAAAAAAAAATTGAAATGAGGAGAGGAGGCGGGAGGAATTCAGCCGCAGGAGGAGGTGCGGTGGTGCAGAGGATGGTGGTTGTGTTCGAATGACGGTGTTGGTGGCGGTATTCGAATGGCGAGGTGGCAGTGGTGGGAGGCTGGGTTTGGTAGTGCGATGGTTGTGAAGGTGGTGTCGGGTAGGCGGGTTCGTGGGGTGGGCTGGTGGTGGTAGCAGTGGTGGGTGATAGTGGAAGGAAGGAGATGCGGGTTGGTGGTGGTCGGGTTTTTTTTTTGTTCGAATGACGGTGTTTTTTTTTTGTTTTTTTTTTTTTGGGTTTGTTGATGAGAGGAAGAGAGGATGAGAGATGTGGTTTTGATTTTGGAATGAATAAAAGAGAGATGAGTGAGTGGATGATAAGAATAAGATTAGAATGAGGAGGGGATTAAGAATGATTAGGGAGGAAGATTAGCTAGATGCATTTCTAGCCCTCCATTGAGATGCAATCTCCTCCCTCCATCCCCTTCATCCTAAGGCCCTTAGAAGGACTCAAGAACTCAATAGATGTAAGGGACTTAGGAGAACTTGACACTCTATATATATATATATATATATATATATATATATATATATATATATATACATATAGACCAACTAAAGAACCAAACCATTTTTTCGGATAAAAAAAAGGAAATGTCAACGCATCGGGGAAAAAGCGATTGATTTCTATTAATAGACCAGCTAAAGAACCAAACCATAGAGTACTTAGTACCGGTGCGACGGAAATATATGTTTTTAGATCTCGCATTGAAAACCCTCCTTCTTAATCTTAAATTTAAATTTTTTAAAGATAATACAGATCTAATCTATGAGCAGATGTATATATATATATATATATATATATATATATATATATATATATATATATATATATATATATATATATATATATATATATATATATATAAACCGCATCAAAGTGAGTCTAGATATCTTAGGTGAGTCCGTCCCGCGATTCTCCACCATTCAATTTTACACAAATGAATGGCTGATATTAATCCTAGCTCATACTATATAAACTTAAAAATCTAACCTAATAATATCATAACCTAATATTACTTTATCTCTCTTCCCCCATCTCTCTCTAAACCATCTTCTTCTACAGATCCCCAAATTTTAGGATTTCAATTTTCAACAATTCACGTTTAATTAATCTCATCAATTTTAGAAACTCAAGCAATAAGCAATTTTATTAGTTCAATCAATTCAATTAATTCATGATTCTAGCAATTCGGATTGATTCTATTCAATCGATTTAAACAACTTAATCAAACTCCGATTCAGATCCTTTAGTTGAAATCGCATTTTTCGTTCGATTACCTTCAATCGATTTCCAGGTTAGTTCTACGCCTTCTAGTTAATTTCAAAATTGTTATTGTTGATTGTTCATACTATTAATGTCGATTATATGTTGTATTCAAACTATTTCTGAAAAGGTAGGGTTATTTCATGGTGAAACTAACAATCTTTCGTTTTTTGACGCCTTGTTGTGATTGATTTATGTGTTAATTTGCGTTTTATGGATTATTTTGTGGTATAACATCATTTTTATATTATTTACTGTTTATTATTTGTGTTATTAGTGTTTGTAAAAAAAATTAAGGTTTTTACATTATTAAATTCATACCTGGATTTGTTTTCATGAAATTGCGGTAAATGTGAGGATTCAATTAGTTTTCGTAAAATAATCAACGACACCTGTTACTGTAATAGCGTTACAGTAACATTAAAACTGCATGACAGAATTGAACTTAATATATTCTTACAACATTGTATATTTGATGTTATGTGATTTTTTTCCAATTAAATGTGATGGTTTAACATTGTCATAAACTCGCAATGATGTTACTGTAATATTGTTACTGTGAAATTATCATTAATAATGGACCACCGACTTTCGCATATGGTTTATCTAGTAATTGTCGAATGTTTTGTTTTGGTTGTCAGAAGAATTGAAGAAAGAAGAAGGTTTGAGAAATCAACCAACACAAAAAAAAGGCGGACAAGGATACAATATATACAAAAAAAAAGCAAGACGTCGAATAATCAATCATGGAGATATGCATGAAGAAAGCAATGTTATTGAAGTTGGAATGCTAGTGGACACTTTTACCATTGTTGTGTTGTTTGTTGTATGGTCAACACCACTTTATTGCTTTAGTTTATTAGATAACTTTGTACATTCCTCCTAATTCCAATACAACCAATCCTTATTCTGCCACGACACAAATAATAGTGTTACAAAGAATATCATCATTAATCACGTTACACGTTGTTATCAGTAACATCTTCGTTATATTTAATTCACCAATGGTATATCAATATTACTGTAACAATGTCACTATAAAAACATTAATTCATTAAACTAACATGACAACAATGTTACAATAATTATTATTTAGTTTGTGTATTATATAAGACGGTGTATAAAGTAGTTCTAAAATGTAATGAAAAAGTTTTCTGTTTCGTATTTTAAAAGTAACAGTGTTACCGTAACATTGATACAGTAATTGTGTTACTGTAACATCATTCATTCATAAAAATAATACGGATACAGTGTTAAAAGATCAAATTTTAATTACTTCAACAATAAAAATCAAGTAAAAACAGACTAGCCCAGTTGATCCGCTAAAATAATTTGTCAATATCACATCGTATTAATGTGAAAAGGTTACAAGAAGTATACATCATAATCACACATCAAAATCTGACAACAATGTTAACAGCCTCAACTAGCATTTCAACTTCATTAACGTTGCCTTCTTCACACCTATCTTCATGACTGATTAGTCATTGTTTTACTCTTTTTTGTATATATATTATCTCCTTGCGCGTCTTTTTGTGTCGGTTGATTTCTCAAACCTTCTTCTTCTTCTTTCTGCCATTCAAAACAAAACATTCGGCCATTACTAATTAAAACATATGGAAATGACGGTGAACCATCATTAGTGATAATTTACAACAGTGTTACAGTAATAGTGTTACAGTAATAGTGTTACTGTAACAGTGTTACAGTACAAGGTGTCGAGTATGTTACGAAAGTTAATTTAATAAATCGCAATTTAACAAGTACAAAATAAAACGAACATTATTACTAGATTTTATCATGTCTTAACCCTAATTTTTTTTGCACAAACAGTTGGAACACATAAAATCGACATCAACAACAACAACAACAACAACAACAACAACAACAACAACAACAACAACATGAAACGAGAATTAATTTCTCAATTTCTAAGTTTGAGAAAAAGCGGAGATACAATCAATTGACAGTTCATATTTATATAATTCTAGATCTAGAACAACAAAATTAAATTAAACCTATTTTTTTGACGAAAAAGCAATTACTCAGTTCGAGCAAAATGTTAACCTTAGATCTAGAACAACAACAATCAAATTAAACATTTTCTACATATCACTCAAAATCGACAATAACAACTTACAAATTAAATTTGAAATTATGTAATAAAATTAAACACAAAAAAAAATTAATCAACAATTTGTTCATATCAATCAACAACATCAACATTAAAATCCGATAACATCAATCACAACAAAATAATTTAAAAAATATAGCGAAAAGGAGAGCAATTTACACCTCTTAGTTGTGTGAGAAACGGATGTAATGAATCTTGACTAGATTTGTGTGAATCTTTTGCT
The DNA here is from genome assembly GCF_048544455.1 of Silene latifolia. Taxonomy (NCBI): domain Eukaryota; kingdom Viridiplantae; phylum Streptophyta; class Magnoliopsida; order Caryophyllales; family Caryophyllaceae; genus Silene; species Silene latifolia. The sequence goes on along the minus strand of NC_133538.1, from coordinate 365,734,524 downwards.
TGATCGAAAAGTTGAGAAAAGTTTTTAATATTTACTACGAGTGATTTGACGCGCATCGATTTTTCTCGTTGAAAAACAAGTGAATGCAGTATCTAGAGAGAGAGGTGGGGAAATTTTTGAAGAGAGAGAAAAATTCTGACAATAAAGAGACGTAAGATAAGAGATGTTTAGGTTTTATATTTTGACATAATGACTGGAGTGACGTGGTTGAACGAGGACTCTTGGATCTTTTGATCTAATGGTCCTTATTCATAGGACGGACCCATCTAAGATGCTGGACTCACAAAATGCTCACTATATATATATATATATATATATATATATATATATATATATATATATATATATATATATATATATAGAGAAGGGTTCTTATAAGGCCACTACATCTAATAAGTCCCTAAGTCCTTATAAGGGCCTTTGGATGGAAGGGATGGAGGGATGAGATTACATCTCATTCAAGGGTCACAAATGAACCTCCCTAATCTCCCTCCCTAATTGTGTATAACTCCACCTAATTTTGTACAACTCTTCCACCATTCTAATCTCCCAACTCACTTCCTCATTATTCATTCATTCACACTTCTCTCATACACTCATTCTCTCTCATCTTTCTCTCATTCTCTCAAAAAAAAAAAAAAAAAACAACAAAAAAAAACCAACAAAAAAAAAACCAAAAAAAAAAAAAAAAAACAACCACAACCGACAGCCCTCCTTTCACCATTCCCACAACCACCCACATGCGGCCCACCACGAACCACCCACCATTCACCTCATCAACACCACCACCAGACCCACCACACGACCACCACCACGCGACCTTCCCGTGCCCAGATCTAACACCAACACCACCCCTTGCCGGCAGACCCACGACTCACCCACCACCACCCGACACCGGATCTACTCCCCTTCCTCGCACGACCACACGGGCGCCACCACCATCTAACCCGTCCCACACCTCATACACCACCGACGATGCTATTGCTTCCGTCCTCGACGCCATTTCAGACCGCCACCACCGCAAGAAAACCCAACTAAATATCGTTTTAATTCTTGTAGATCTAGCACATTAGATCTGTAAAATTGAAAAGATTACTATTATTTGTGCAAAGATGGTGGTCATCTTATTGGCGTCATTCATTCATAATTGCTTTTCTGCCGTTTTTTTTGTTCCAAATTTTTTATCTGCATGATAGATTCTCTTTCTCTTTTCCTTAATTTTTATTCATTGGTTTTGATGATTGACGTAATAAATGTGAAATGTAGGTGAGCTGTTTTAAATGAGCTTTGATTCAATTGTTTTTGTTTTTTTTGTTTTTATTTTTTATTTTTTTATTTTTTTATTTGGTTGTTATTGTTATTTGATTTTTTGGACTAAAGTTATACATCTTGTCTATTAAAGTTATACACTGCGTGCATTAGAGTTATACACACGATATTTAAATTTGGTTTTTTTTTTATTTTTATTTGGTTTATTTTAGATTTCGGGTTTGGTTGGGTTGTTGGTTTTTTGGTTTTATTATTGTTATTTGGTTTTTTGTTTTTGTTATTATGAGTTTTTTTGGTTTTTGTTATTATTATTTTTTTTCATATTTTTCATATTTATTGTTTGATTTTTTTACTATTTACGACTAAAGTTATACATTTTATGACTAAAGTTATACATTTTATGACTAAAGTTATACATTTTATGACCAAAGTTATACAAAAAAAGACTAAAGTTATACAAAAATTGGACTAAAGTTATACAAAAAATTGGACTAAATTTATACAAAAATGAACCAGAGTTATACAAAAATAAACCAAAGTTATACAAAAATGGACCAAAGTTATACAAAAATGGACTAAAGTTATACAAATATGGACTAAAGTTATACAAAAAAAGACTGAAGTTATACAAAAATAGACCAAAGTTATACAAAAAAAGACTAAAGTTATACAAAAATTGGACTAAAGTGATACAACAATTGACTAAAGTTATACAAAAATGAACCAAAGTTATACAAAAAATTGGACTAAAGTTATACAAAAATGAACCAAAGTTATACAAAAATGAACCAAAGTTATACAAAAATAGACCAGAGTTATACAAAAATGCACCAAAGTTATACAAAAAATGGACTAAAGTTATACAAAAAATTGGACTAAAGTTCTACAAAAATTGGACTAAAGTTATACAAAAATGCACCAGAGTTATACAAACATGCACCAAAGTTGTACAAAAATGCACCAGAGTTATACAAACATGCACCAAAGTCCATTTTTGTATAACTTTAGTCCATTTTTTGTATAACTTTGGTCCATTTTTGTATAACTCTGGTGCATTTTTGTATAACTCTGGTGCATTTTTGTATAACTCTGGTGCATTTTTGTATAACTTTAGTCCATTTTTTGTATAACTTTGGTGCATTTTTTGTATAACTCTGGTGCATTTTTGTATAACTCTGGTTCATTTTTGTATAACTTTGGTCCATTTTTGTATAACTTTAATCCATATTTGTATAACTTTAATCCATTTTTGTATAACTTTGGTCCATTTTTGTATAACTTCAGTCTTTTTTTGTATAACTTTGGTCTATTTTTGTATAACTTCAGTCTTTTTTTGTATAACTTTAGTCCATATTTGTATAACTTTAGTCCATATTTGTATAACTTTGGTCCATTCTTGTATAACTTTGGTTCATTTTTGTATAACTTTGGTTTATTTTTGTATAACTCTGGTTCATTTTTGTATAACTTTAATCCAATTTTTTGTATAACTTTAGTCCATTTTTTGTATAACTTTGGTGCATTTTTGTATAACTTTGGTCATAAAATGTATAACTTTAGTCGTAAATAGTTAAAAAATCAAACAATAAATATGAAAAATATGAAAAAAAAAATAATAACAAAAACCAAAAAAACTCATAATAACAAAAACAAAAAACCAAATAACAATAATAAAACCAAAAACCAACAACCCAACCAAACCCGAAATCTAAAATAAACCAAATAACAAGATTTAAAACCCGAAATCTTAAAAAAAAGTATAACAAGAAGAGATTTGAGAAAATGAATAAAAAAGGAGAAGTAACAAAATAAAAGAAAATAAAAGACAACAACAAAAAATGAATGGAAAAAACAACTCAAAACATGAAAATAAAGACCAAACGAAAAAAAAAAAAAAAAAAAAAAAAAAAAAAGAAAAAAAAAAAAAAAAAAAAAAAAGTTGGCGGCGGTGCGGTGGCGGCGGTGTGGTGGCGGCGGTGGTGGGCGGTGAGTTGGTGTCGGGTGGGATAGTGGTGGGTGGTGGTGAATGAGGAAGAGAAGAATGAATGATTTATTTGGGTTTTTTGATTTAATTGGATTTTTTGGGTTTTTTGATTTAATTGGATTTTTGGGTTTTATTTATTTATTTGGGTTTTGGGTTTTTTATTTATTTGGATTTTTTGGGTTTTTATTTTTTGGGGTTTTAGAGAGAAGATGAGTTGTGTGATATATGAGAGAAATGGATGAGAGGAAAAGAAGTTATAGTGAATTAGTGATTAATTAGAAGGATTAGTGAAGGAGGAGAGAATGAGTGATATTAGTACATAAACACACTTTTGGAGGTTGATCTTGGCCATCCATCTCCCTCCATCCAATGGCTCACAATAGATTTATGGACTCAAATATATAGAGGACCTTAGTTGATCCTTCCTCTATATATATATATATATATATATATATATATATATATATATATATATATATATATATATATAGTAAAGTTCAAATGAGTCCCTTATATATTTTGAGTCCATAAGTCCCTCCCACAACCCTTGGATCATGCACGGTGGAAGGTTGAGATTGAAAGCAAGAAACACACTTAACACTAATTAATTTACTTCTCTCTCTAGTTTTAGTAATACATTCACTAATTCATTATCATACACAATTAACACCACCTTTTGTCTTATACTTCAAAGTTTGTGAAAATTTTGTTAACATTTTTCCTGGTTCGGATTTTTCATTTTTTTTTTCGAGACAAGTTTTCGACATTTTAGGATTTTACGAGTGTAATTCTAACAGCAAAAAGTGTAATTTTAAGGAATATTTTCGAGAATTTTGCGTTTTACAAGTTTAACTTCAATCTTTTCCGAGTGATTTTAACGAATAATATTTTGAATTTTTGTAATTTTATCACAAGTTATTGTACTTTAGCATTTTATGAGTGTTATTTTAATGACAAAAAGTGTTATTTTAGTCCAGGTAAGTGTAATTTTAGTCCAATGAGATTGTTATTTTTAGTCAAGGAAAATGTAGTTTTAGTCCAAAAAAGTGTAATTTTAGTCCAGAAAAGTATAATTTCAGTCCACTGAGAATGTAATTTTAGTCCATTGAGAGTGCAACATTAGTCCAATGAGAATATGAGAATATGACCAAGTCCATTGAGAGTGTAACATTAGTCCAATAGAAGTAAGTGTAATTCTAGCAGAAAAAGTGTAATTTTAGCCGAAAAAAGTGTTATTCTAGCAGAAAAATGTGTAATTTTAACAGAAAAAAGTGTAATTTTAGCGGAAAAAAGTGTAATTTTAACTGAAAAAAGTGTAATTCTAACAACAAAAAATGTAATTTTAGCAAAAAAAAGTGTAATTTTAGCCGAAAAAAGTGTTATTCTAGCAGAAAAAAGTATAATTTTAACAGAAAAAAAGTGTAATTTTAATGAAAAAAAGTGTAATTCTAACAACAAAAAGTGTAATTTTAGCAGAAAAAGTGTAATTTTAGCTGAAAAAAATGTTATTATAGCAGAAAAAAGTATAATTTTAACAGAAAAAAGTGTAATTTTAATGGAGAAAAGTGTAATTTTAATAGAGAAAAATATAACTTTAACAAAAAAAAAAGTGTAATTTTAATAGAAAAAAGTGTAATTTTAATAGGTAAAAGTGTAATTTTAATAGAAAAAAGTATAACTTTAATAATAGAGAAAAATATAATTTTAACGGAAAAAATGTAATTTTAATAAAAAAAGTGTAATTTTAATAGATAAAAATGTAATTTTAATAATAGAGAAAAGTGTAAGTTTAAAAAAAAAAATGTAACTTTAATAAAGATGAATATAAGTGTAACTTTACTATAGATCTAGGTTTAATTTTCAAAGTGTAACTTTACTATAAAAATCAACAAATAAAAAGAAAATCTGAAAAAAATAGATCTAACTTTTTTCATAACTAGATCTAAAATTTAAAAAATAATGAGAAGAATACCAGATTTAAAACATAAAAAAAAAAAAAAAAAAAAAAAAAAGACAAACGAAATTGAAAAAACAAAACACAAAAAAAAAGAAAAAGATAAACAAAACAAAACACAACCGACATCTAATAACACCAATACACCAAATCGAAAAAGTAAAAAAAAAAAAAAAAAAAAACAAATCACACAACACAAAACAAAGACCAAATGTGAATCTCTGCTACTGTATTAATGATATGAGTAATGAAACGGATGTGGCTAATGTGGCTACCCATGGTTCGTTGGGTCATAATTTGTTGGCAGAAGGGTTGTCGAGTCCGAATGCGCGGTTCGTAAGTTTGGTCACATGCTTTGGATTCCTCTAAGTACAATGCTTTGGATTCCCCTAAGCACAATACTTGGGATTCCCCTAAGCACAAGGATTGTGCAGGACAATCAAGTTCCACTTCCACTTTATTGTGTCAATAAAGGGTGATTATTACCCTACTTAGTGAGTGTCATAATTAGCTAGATTAATTTTATCTTTAAAGGTCTTTTATTTGCTTTGTACGGTTGTCACCTTAAGGCTATTTATAGTCTTGAGATTGTAGTTCTTATTCATTCGTAAATCATACAAAAAATCAGTCTTGCTTGCTTTCGGCAATTCTCCCGTTAATTATTCAATCGCGTATTGGATTATTAATTTGTTCGATCTCAATAGGTCTTGAGTTCGTTCGTTGTTGTCGAATTATAGGTCTAATTCTACAACTACTTATCCGTTTCAAACAAACTTCATACTCGAACTTCGTTCGCGTATTTTATTTCGCTTCCGCATATTTTTAATTCGTATCATTAGTGGTATCAGAGCTTCGGCTCTTGATTTCCATTTATCAAGACGATCCTAGGCATTTGGGCTCGTCGAAATCTTATTCCGTCACAAAAAAAAAAAATTAGTGTTCACGGGTACTGTTCATCCGAAAAAAAAAAAAAAAAAAAAAACTTTAGTGTTCACGGGTACTGTTCATCCGAGAGAAAAAAAAAAAAAAAAACTTTAAAAAAAAAAAATGGCTGGTGAACAATTTGACGATGAGTTTTATGAGAAGCTCCAAGATTTATTGCGAAATAGGCCCACCGGAAGTCGGAGTGGTGGGAAGCCGAAACAGGACGAGTTCAAGGTGTCGGAACTTCCTGAATTCGTAGGAGGAACCAACCCGGAAGATTATCTGGATTGGGAAAGAAAAATCGATCGTTTGTTCGATTTTAAAGATCTCAGTGACGAGAAGAGATGCAAATATGCTATTCTGAGATTGAGCAAGGGGGCTTCACTTTGGTACGAAGGGTTGAAGGCTAGTCGATCTCGCGCCGGAAAGGACAAGGTTTCATCATGGGATTCCTTAAAGCGTAAATTGAGAAAGAGGTATGTACCGGCTACTCATAAGCTGAGTATTTATCGTAAAATTTCGGATTTTATGCAAGAGAAATTGAGTGTTGCCGAGTATATAGATGAATTTGAAAAATTAATTCTAATGGGGGAATTGGAGGAGAACGAAGAACAAAAAATGTCGCGTTTTCTTCGTGGTTTAAATCGTAATATTGCCCTGTCAGTCGAATTATACCCTTATTCGGATTTTGATACTTTGTGCAATCTGTGTGTTAAAATTGAGGCCCAAGGGAAATTCAAAACAGGGAGTTCTAGTAAAGAATACAGTAGCCCTAATAATTATTCAAAACCCAATTTTCCTCCTAAAACTACACCTACACCAAACGTAAACAGTTCGATCAAGGCCACACCAAAAATCGCTGAGTCAATTAAGGAGACCAGTTTGTCGAAAGTTCGGTGTTTCAAATGTCAGGGGTTTGGACACTATCAAAGCTCGTGCCCAAACAAGAGAGTCGTGACATTGAGGGAGGCTGTGTCGTACCGTGATGAGTTAGCCGAGGAAGAAGAGAGATTGGGAAGTGTGTTTAATTTTGATGAGGCTGAAAGCGAAGAGGAAGAAGAGAGGTATGAGGCGCCCAATTTCGACACTGTTCTGGTTCTGCGTTCGTTGCAGGTCCAAGCCGAGTCTATTGATTCGGATCAGCGCGAACAATTATTTCATACCAAGTGCCAAGTTAATAACAAATGGTGTAGTGTAATTATCGACAGTGGTAGTTGCACTAATGTAGCGTCGGATGAAATGGTCAAAAAACTTGGGTTGGCGACTGTTGTGCACCCGAAGCCATATGCTCTTCACTGGTTAAATGACGGAAACAGTGTGAAGGTTACAAAACAGGCCCGGATAGGTTTGGCGATGGGTTCTTATACCGATAATGTACTTTGCGACGTAATTAGATGGATGCTTGTCACGTTTTATTGGGGCGTCCTTGGATGTTTGACTGGGATGTGGTTCATCGGGGAAGAAGCAATGAGTACGAGTTGAGGGATAAGGGTAAAAAAATTGTGTTAAAACCCATGTCCTCTCAGTCCATTCGGTCTATGAGCACCAAGAAGAAGAAGGCGGCTATGGTGGTTAGGGGACGGGAGATTGAAGAAGCAATTAATCAAGGGGATACCGTGTATTTGTTGATTGCTAAGGACGATTCGAGCGCAAGTTCCGGTCTGAACTCTAATCATTATATTGATAAATTGTTAACGGAATTTTTCGATGTTTTCCCAGAGGAATTACCGCCTGGCTTGCCTCCTATTCGAGGCATCGAGCATCAAATCGATCTCGTTCCCGGGGCTTCGTTACCTAATAAAGCTGCTTATCGGTGCAACCCGGAGGAAACAAAGGAGCTTCAAAGACAAATTGATGAGTTGATTGCACAAGGGTTTGTTCGAGAGAGCATGAGTCCATGCGCCGTTCCCGTTCTACTCGTTCCAAAAAAAGATGGTACATGGCGCATGTGTGTTGATTCACGGGCAGTCAACAACATCACTATTAAATATCGCTTCCCCATGCCAAGGCTAGACGATATGCTCGATGAATTACATGGTTCACAGGTTTTTTCGAAAATTGATTTACGCAGCGGGTATCATCAAATTCGTATGCGTGAAGGGGATGAATGGAAGACCGCTTTCAAGACAAAACACGGTCTATATGAATGGACCGTCATGCCATTTGGTCTTACTAATGCTCCGAGTACCTTTATGCGACTGATGAACGAGGTATTAAAACCATTCTTGGGTAAATTTGTTGTTGTATATCTTGATGATATTTTGGTATATAGCAAAAATGTAGACGAGCATTTGCAGCACTTACGTCTCGTATTTGAGGTGCTTCGAAATCAGAGGCTCTTTGGGAAAAAGGAGAAATGCTCATTTATGGTGGATAGTGTACTGTTCTTGGGTTACATGGTGTCCAAAGACGGTGTGTCCGTTGATCAAACCAAAATTGAAGCTATTAAAACATGGCCAATTCCTACAAATGTAAGTGAGGTGCGTTCTTTCCATGGTCTAGCTTCTTTTTATAGACGGTTCATCAACAACTTTAGTTCAATCATGAGTCCAGTTACTAATTGTTTAAAAAAAGGGACTTTTGAGTGGACTAAGGAGGCTCAAGGGGCTTTCGAATTAATCAAGCAGCGATTATGCTCGGCCCCAATTTTAGCATTACCAGATTTTTGTCAACCATTTGAAGTCGAGTGTGATGCTAGTGGGTTGGGGATCGGGGCTGTTTTAATTCAAAATAAGCGACCCATTGCTTATTTCTCGGAAAAATTGGGAGGGGCTAGGTTGAATTATTGTACTTATGATAAGGAGTTTTATGCTATCGTTAGGGCACTCAATCATTGGAGTCATTATTTACGTCCTAATCATTTTATTCTACACTCGGATCACGAGTCTCTTAAGTACATTAACGGTCCACAAAAATTGAGTCCGCGTCATGCTAAATGGGTCGAATTTTTGCAATCCTTTAACTTCTCCGCGAAGTACAAGGATGGCAAGAGCAATGTGGTCGCCGACGCTTTGTCTCGCAGGTACACTTTGCTTACCACCTTAAATGCTCGGCTGTTGGGATTTGAGGTGTTGAAGACTTGTTATTTGAGTGACATGGATTTTGGAGAAATAATTAGCAATATCACGGCTAAGGCAAGTGATGGGTTCCTAATTCAAGATGGGTTTCTTTTTAAAGGAAACCGTCTTTGTGTTCCGAAACATCCGATTCGAGAATTATTGGTGCGAGAGGCTCATGGGGGTGGTTTGGCTGGTCATTTTGGCATAGCTAAGACAATGGAGGTGTTGAAAGAACATTTCTTTTGGCCGAAAATGTTCGGGGATGTGACGAAAATTATAGCCAAATGCGTGACCTGCAAGGTGACCAAGAGTACTTTCAAACCAGGTCCATATACTCCATTACCGGTTCCCGAGAGACCTTGGGAGGATGTTTCTATGGACTTTATTGTTGCTTTACCTCGTACTCAAAGAGGTAAGGATGCGATTATGGTGGTCGTGGATCGGTTTTCGAAAATGGCTCATTTTATTCCTTGTCACAAGACCGATGACGCTTGTAATGTCGCGGATTTGTACTATAAAGAGGTGGTTCGTTTACATGGTATTCCCAAGACCATCGTTTCCGACCGTGATTCGAAATTTTTGAGCTACTTCTGGAATACTTTGTGGAGGAAAGTGGGTACGAAGCTTTTGTTTAGCACTTCGCATCATCCGCAAACGGATGGACAAACCGAGGTAACGAACCGGACCTTAGGTACCTTATTACGTGGGTTGGTAAGTAAGACACAGAAGGATTGGGATATTAAACTTGCTCATGCCGAATTCGCTTACAACCGGTCTCCTACTTATGCTACGGGTCGGTCGCCTTTCGAAGTAGTCTACGGGCTAAACCCTTATGTCCCTCTCGATCTAATTCCGTTACCTAAGGGTGAGCTAGTCCATAAAGACGCGGATTCCAAGCTTAAGACTATGTTAAAACTCCATCAGCAAGTCCGAGACCGAATTGTGGAGATTAATGCCGCCTACCAACGAAAATCCAATAAGCATAGAAAACCTCGAATTTTCAAGGAGGGTGATTTGGTTTGGGTTCATTTAAGGAAGGAACGGTTTCCAAGTAAGAGGAAAAATAAGCTCATGCCTAGAGCCGAGGGTCCGTATAAGGTAATTTCTCGTGTTAACAACAATGCTTACAAGATCGAGTTACCCGGAGATTACGGTGTTCATGCCACTTTTAACGTGGGTGATTTGTCTCCTTACATTGATGATGACGGTCTCTCCGAATTGAGGTCAATTCCTTTCGAAGAGGGAGGGGATGATATGAGTAATGAAACGGATGTGGCTAATGTGGCTACCCATGGTTCGTTGGGTCATAATTTGTTGGCAGAAGGGTTGTCGAGTCCGAATGCGCGGTTCGTAAGTTTGGTCACATGCTTTGGATTCCTCTAAGTACAATGCTTTGGATTCCCCTAAGCACAATACTTGGGATTCCCCTAAGCACAAGGATTGTGCAGGACAATCAAGTTCCACTTCCACTTTATTGTGTCAATAAAGGGTGATTATTACCCTACTTAGTGAGTGTCATAATTAGCTAGATTAATTTTATCTTTAAAGGTCTTTTATTTGCTTTGTACGGTTGTCACCTTAAGGCTATTTATAGTCTTGAGATTGTAGTTCTTATTCATTCAGAAATCATACAAAAAATCAGTCTTGCTTGTCGGCAATTCTCCTGTTAATTATTCAATCGCGTATTGGATTATTAATTTGTTCGATCTCAATAGGTCTTGAGTTCGTTCGTTGTTGTCGAATTATAGGTCTAATTCTACAACTACTTATCCGTTTCAAACAAACTTCATACTCGAACTTCGTTCGCGTATTTTATTTCGCTTCCGCATATTTTTAATTCGTATCAATTAATTGCGAAAACAAAATGTTAGGCAATTAGATTACATAAATGTAGTGGTAATTTAGTTAAGAGAAAGACAACCAACTAGAGATAGTTGAAAGAAACCAAATAGGTGAGAGTTATTGAAATCCACGTAGTCACTAATAATACGGTTAAATCATCTAAATTTGAGAATTCATCCCATATAGCAACATACATGATGGGTATTCTGAAGAAAAAAAATAAAACGAGATCTGAAAACAAAAAGAAGAGGGATGGTGGCGCGCGTCCGGTGGAGAGTGGTGTGGCGATGGTGTCGGGTTGGAGAGGAGGGAGGCACTCGTGTGGTGCGGTGGTTTCGGTGTGGGGTAGGGGCGTGGGTCGTGAGTGGTGGTTGGGGAGGTGACAGATCTGGGGTAGGTGTAGGGTAGTTTCGGTGGTGGTGGTGGGTGTGGGTATGCGGTGGTGGTGGGGAGTAGGGAGGTCGGGTGGTGGGCCGGGAAGAAGGGAGGTTGGGTTGTGGTGGGCCGGGAAGAAGGGAGGTCGGGTGGTGGTGTCGGGTGGGAGTGGGTGGTGGTGGTGGGAGTGAGGAAAATTTAGGTTTTGTATTTATTTGGTTTTTGATTTAATTGGGTTTTAGAGAGATTGGGTGAGTGATTTTTGTGAGATGAGAGAGAAGTAGGTGGAAAGATTAATTATTTATATTGAATTTAGGTTTAATTATTGTAGATTAGTGAATGTAGAGAGATAGAGTATTAGATTAGCTAATTAATTCCTTTTTTTTTGTTCTCATCTCAACCATTCATTTTTCTTATTTAAGGGCTTGGATGGGGACTTAAGGACTCAAGGCTTGAGGGTGGACTTAGATGATCTTAACACTAATATATATATATATGATGTTTTTGATACTCCATATTTGTTTCGAAAAATATTCTTAGTTATATTTAAAGGAAAATGATAAATACAACCCTAAGCATTTAATATCCTTTCAAATCTATATCTATATATCTATCTATATTAATAAAGGAAGTTTTTTTCGAGCGATTATAGAGTCTCCAACCTTCGCAAAACACCTCAATCAAATAAATAACGCTAAATAATTATAATAACTATTAAAAAAATTAACTGATAAAGTTTACAGTTGTATGTGGAAAAGATAAATTTACCATTTTTCATTGTTACAGTTTTACGGTTAGAACTCCAATTAAAAAAAACTAAAAACTAATATTATATTGATGAGATCAAGATGTACTCCGTATTATAAGGAGTAGTTAGAATAGAATAGAATACAATACATATTCTAATACTGTAGTTAGAATACAATACAATACATACATACATATTCTATTCTATAGCTAATACTATAATACTTTATAGTTAAATTAAGGACTCTTAACTGATCGATCAATTTTAGTTACAATAGAATTCTAACTATAAGTGTATATATATGATGATTCTTAGCCGTCTAAACTCCAATTATGAGATTGTTTTTTTTTTCTTTTTGGCTACCTGTCCATTTATAATTTTTTCGTTAGCACAATTATATATTTCGTAGATTTGAAATTTTGATGTATTTTCATGTGATCTTTACTTGCTAACTCTAACTTATGATTGTGAATTTTTTTTTACCTTTTGTGCAGTGCAACATATGGAGTAGTGAGATACTATTTGTGTACTCACTTTTAACGTTCCTCCTATAATTGATTTACAACATTCTATCATTATACTAAAAATGCTAATTTATTTTCTTATTTTCCACAGATATCATGATTGTGCATATTGTGCAATATGTATGAGGATTCGTCACAACGGAGTAATGGTAAGCGTTCCTTTGCTACCACCAAAGAACAAACCAAACTTCTTGATCGAGTCTTATATATAAATACATGCATTATTATGTCTAAAATGTGTAAAGGTAATAAAGCTTAATTATTTATATATAATATCCGTTTTTTTTTAACGGAGTTTATTTTCGTGATTCTAGACTCATCATGATTTTTTTTACATCATTCTTAGTCGTGTAACACCATTCTCTTATCTTAAGTTCTTAGCTTTTGAGCGATATTAAAAACAAGATGATGTACATGACAGGTTATACAACCCGATCACTAAACTAATAATAATGAGGCTACGGGAGTAATATAGGAAAAACTGGGACAAGGCGAATAGCATCCGATCGGACAATATATATAATTTTATCCAATGTTTGATGTTTTAGGTTCATTGTCGCTTTCGTAACTGACATGTCTATGTTTTTCATTCGTTGATCTTGACTAAATTGCTCGCAGAACTAACTGACACATCAATCATCCAATATCGAGCAAAGTATTGTACGTAGAAACTAACTTTGGTGGTGATGTACAATATGATCGATTGAGTATATACAATTACAAATTTTAAACTTATGTTGGGTATGTCATGGTATCCCTCTTACAACCAAAGAGAAAGAAGAAAAACAAGTCGATATATTGATGTTAAGATTATAATTAAAGCTAAATTTAAATATCCATTAGAGTATTGACATTTGAATGTACGAGTTTCAGAGTTTGTGAGGGAGACCTTTTTTTTTCTTATGTTCAACCATTATTTGTAGTGAATATATATGTAGGGCACGTTAAATACCTAGGAGACAATATTTCATGGTGAAGTTGTTGGTTTATTATCATCAATCATGATATACAATCTTTAGTCTCTTCTCCAAACTCCAACACAAATGTTCGCTCCGTTCGTTCTTGCATTAGTGAGTTTATTCATCGATGGTAGTTGGTCGTTGCGGAAGGTCTCCCAAAGTCCCAAATTCCTAATAAGTAATTAATAAGAGATATTCGATACGGAATATATTATTGAATAGGATCGTCTTATCATTTGTTATTACTACATATCAATGAGTTTTTTTCTACATACAAAATGACTGACCTACACTATAAAACACTTTCATGCCATGTTACAAACTTTAAAGCTGCTAAAGTGTACTGAGAATTGAGAAACTTCAAACTGTTTAAGATAGTTTTAGAATAAGACGTTCCTTTTCTATAAGAAAATTACCGGTTTATTGCTATTAATAAATGAGTATTTTTCACATAAGAGAACCGTCTCACAGTATAAAACCGTCTTACACAATAATTTCTGATGAGATTTTTATGTAAGTTACAAGAGCCAAACACGCATATACTTTGTAGTAGTTGACAAAACATACGTTTAGGTAAGGTAAACAATCTGCCTTTCTTATTTCTCATAATATGGTATTTATACAATCATAATATGCTAGGGTTGGAAGCATGCCAAGCCCATCACAAGACGGAACGAACTAACACACATAATAATATTACGGACTTAATTTATTAGTACTTATTACCCCCCCTCAAGTTGGAGCATACGGATTAAGAATGCCCAACTTGGCAACCAATGACGTAAACCGCGATGCACCCAGAGCCTTAGTAAGTACATCGGCTAGTTCTTTAATTTGTAGAAACATATGACGGAGTAAGGAGACCATCTTTGATAGCATCACGAACGAAATGTAAATCCACCTCAATGTGCTTTGTTCTTTCATGAAAAACCGGGTTATGTGCTATATGTAGGGCGGACTGGCTATCACAGAGCACCGGAATTGCCTTAGGCAGAGAGACACCCATACACAACAAGAGACCCTTTAACCACTTAAGCTCACAAGTAATAGCAGCCAGAGACCGATACTCAGCCTCTGCAGAGGAAAGTGACACTGTTGGCTGCTTCTTTGTCTTCCAAGACACGGGAGAAGAACCAAGAAAAACAAGCCAACCAAGAATGTAACGACGAGTAAGAGGGGGGAAGCATAATCGAGTCACACCAACGTGAGAGTTAACTCGGCATCAGATCGTAACATAATCCCTTGACCTGGAGTGCCTTTCAAATAACGGACAGTACGTAGAGCTGCTTCCCAGTGATCTAGACGTGGTGCATGCATAAACTGAGATAAAATATGGACCGTATATGTCAAGTCAGGACGAGTAACAGCGAGGTATACAAGACGACCAACAAGTCGTCGATACGGCTCGGCATCAGCAAGAGGCTTACTCTCGGAGCTTCCCAACTTATGATTTTGTTCCAACGGTGTGGGGCTCGGCTTACACCCCAATAATCCGGCCTCAGAGATAATATCAAGAGCATATTTACGTTGGCACAAAAAAATACCGTCTGCATTCCGAGCAACTTCTAGCCCGAGGAAATATTGTAAAAGTCCCAAGTCTTTCATGTGGAAGCAAGAATGAAGATACTCTTTGAAAATAGATATAGCAGCGGAATCATTTGATGAGATTATCAAATCGTCAACGTACACAAGTACATTTAAATGTACTGTACCACGGGTATAAGAGAACAACGAGTAGTCGGAATGACTTTGAACAAATCCATATTTCTTCAATGCTTCCCCCAATTTTGCGAACCAACATCTCGGAGCCTGTTTAAGGCCATACAAGGATTTTCGTAAGCAACACACCATCCCTGGAATATTTGATTGAAATCCAGGTGGAAGTTTCATATAGACCTCTTCATTTAAATCCCCGTGTAAAAATGCATTATGAACATCCATCTGATGAAGAATCCAATTTTTAGCAGCAGCAACTGCTAGAAAAGTACGTACAGTAGTCATTTTAGCTACGGGGGCAAACGTCTCTTCATAATCAATACCTTCCGTTTGATGGTTACCGAAGACTACTAGCCGTGCCTTTAGTCTCTCAATTGAACCATCGGATTTATACTTGATTTTATATAACCATTTACTACCAAGAGCTCGTTTTCCTGAAGGAAGTGGCTCCATGGTCCATGTGCCATTATCGTCAAGAGCCTTCATTTCGGCATCCATGGCTGTTCGCCACCCTTCATCTTTGACGGCTTCTTGGAATGAACGGGGTTCTTTGTGAGACGTAATTGCTGCCAAGAAAGTACGATATTCTACGGAGAATTTATGACAGTTAACATAATTAACAAGAGGATATACGGTACCTGAGAACGATGATGACGTAGCAATATGTGAGGCATTGGATGGACGACTACCTCGAATTGTTGTACCAACGACATAGTCACGCAGCGAAGTAGATGGTATTTTAGTTCGATGTCCACGCCCCATTTCTCGGTCAGGCGAGTTGGGCGTAGCCTCTACTTCTTCCTCGGATGATTGGAGCGTATTTTCAGGCTCCATAACCGTCACATTCTGATCCTCTACACCACGGTCCTGCATATTTTTACCGTCGGTGTCAGTAGTACGATCAATGGTGGGTGAGGACAATGGACCGACTTCCTCCTCATCACTGTCGTCATATGAGGCTTGTTCCCCCCCTGTGGCCGAAGGTACCTCCTTAAGATACGGGAACTGTGACTCGTAGAAAATAACATCGCGAGAGACAAAAAATTCTCGTCTATCCAAGTCATATAAATACCATCCTTTCTTACCCGTGGGATACCCCAAGAAAACACATTTCCGACTTCTACTGGCAAATTTATCGCCCTTTGCGCGTTGATTATGGGCATAGCACAACGACCCAAACACGCGTAAATGATCAAATGGTGGAGGTTGACCAAACAAGGCTTCATACGGTGTTATACCGCCTAGCAGTACTGACGGCGTACGATTAATAAGGTACGCAGCCGTAAGAGCACATTCACACCAAAAGGAGAGAGGTAAACCAGCCTGAAAACGCAGTGCTCGTGCCACGTTAAGTAAATGCTGATGTTTACGCTCCACTCTCCCATTTTGCTGGGGGGTACCAACACATGAACTATGGAAAATAATGCCATGCTTAGTAAAATACGGTTGTAGTGAATGAAATTCTGTACCATTGTCGCTCCGTACGATTTTTACCACAGCAGAGAATTGTCGATTAATCATAGCTAAAAAATTCATAAATTTGTCATACACTTCCGTTTTAGCAGCTAATAAATATATCCATACACCTCTGGAATAATCGTCGACAATAGTAAGAAAATATCGTGCACCAGTAGTAGAAGGCGGGTCATAAGGTCCCCATAAATCACAATGCACAAGATCAAAAATACCACCACTTTTATTATTACTTAACGGAAATGTATTACGAACATGTTTTGCGCGATGACAAACCTCACACGGTTTAGCCAAAGTGTCCTTGCTACGACTTATAAATGGAAGTAATTTAACTACTTTTTCGGAAGGATGACCCAACCGTCTATGCCATAAAGAGAGACTCAAATTAACACCCACTGCACTCGTGACAACACGCGGCTCCTGTCGAAGGTAGTATAGTCCATCCAGCCTATCACCCTTGCCAATCACCGTTCTCGTACATCGGTCCTGAATAAGACACAAACTAGCATTAGTAGAAAATTCACAATCAATAGCATCACTTAATTGTGATGCAGAGATCAGATTACAGCGAAGTTGTGGAACATATAGCACAGGATCAAGTGTTATGGTCTTAGTAAGCTCAATACGACCAACTTGAGAAGCATGGACTTGCGTGCCATCCGGGAGACCCACTACACGACTGGGTATGCTGCGAACGTCAATTAAAGCATCCAACATACCAGTAACGTGATGCGAGCAACCTGTATCGATAAGCCACTTACCAGAAAAAGTATGGGTAGGCGTGCCATAAACAAATACTACGGGTCGCGCCTTTCCCTTCACCCGACGGAGTGAGAAGCGCATTAGTACTTTCAGTTTTTAGTAGAACCCGATGCCCGACCAACACCATGCGTCGACCCGCACGACCACCACCACCACGCCCCCTCTGTTTGAGGCAGTACCACGGACAACAGGAGTCCCACCTTGGCTTGGTGGTTTCATACCTCGGAGCTCATACCACCAATCAGGCCGTTCGTCCATAAGATCGAAGCACATACTACGATCATGCCCCATTCGATTACAATTATTACACACCAATTTTTGACGCTCGGAGCGAGACAATTGAGAGGAAGGACGAGCGCTGACCTGTGGAGGTCGTGTATTATTTTGACGAACAGAAAAAGTTGAGACTTCGGGTGGAGGCGTAGTGTCGGGTCCATTATGAAGCCCTTTTACCCGTTCCTCTTGACTAATCAGATGAAAAGCACGATTTAATGACGGAAGCGGAGTTTGAGACAATAACACAGAACGTAGGGTACCATATGGGACAGAGAGAAGACCAAGCAAGAACTGATGAAGACGGTCTGCTTCTCTGCGTTCTATATGTTGCTTACCAACATCAGAGCCACACGAACACGTAATAATCGGCTGGTACTTGTCCAATTCCTCCCATAGTTGACATAATTTTCCATAATAAATACCTACTGTCATATTTTCTGTTTGGATACAATCATGTAGAGCACCTTTAATTTGTTGAATACGCGGTCCATCAATAACATTAAATCGTTCATGAAGATCGTCCCACAATCGTTTCGCATTCTCATATTTAGGGAGATAAGTTCTTACCGAGGAGTCAATAACATTCATGAGCCAGGAGACAAGCAGGGAATGAATCGTTTCCCAGTCCTCCTGAGTACACGGTGGTTTCGGGTCTTTATACGTACCGTCAAGAAAACCGAATTTACGCCGTGCCTTAAGAGCTGTACGTACTGAGTATGCCCATTCGTCAAAATTGTTGAGAGTAAGACGAACATCAGTAATATGATCGCCTGGTCTATCATGATTGCCAACATAATACGGAGAGGATGGCTCGATTTTGGCAATAGGCTCGTCGCCAGCCATGGCGGCCAAGCAAGAGGCGTTGATGATTTTTATTTTGTGGTTATTTTGTGTTTCTAGGTTTCTCTGATACCATGACAAAACATACGTTTAGGTAAGGTAAACAATCTGCCTTTCTTATTTCTCATAATATGGTATTTATACAATCATAATATGCTAGGGTTGGAAGCATGCCAAGCCCATCACAAGACGGAACGAACTAACACACATAATAATATTACGGACTTAATTTATTAGTACTTATTAGTAGTAGTTTGTAGTATATATACAGTTCAACAGGTCATCATTCTATACGTGGAGATTTGTTTATTGTGATTCATATGCCTTTTAAATGAAAAAAAGAGGCAATCAATATTTGTTTGCATGCGAACACATACCAAGATGCAGGCATCTGATTAGTAAAATATGCATGAAAAGAAAAGCATCAAAGCCAGGCCTTAAGGGTATAATTTACTCAAAACATAAAATACAAATAGAATAAAATATTGCATCGTTTATTATCCTTACGGATAGAGTATCAAATTCTGAAAGTTAATCCATAAAACTAATATTCTTATGTTTATACATTATTAGTTTTTGCTTACGCAAGAGAATTATTACAATTTTAAGAGATTTTATCATCCTCACATGATACTTGATATTGGCTAAATTACTTAGCTAGAATTTGAGAAGGCGTCAAAAACTGTCGCAAAATTTATTTTGTGACGTTTGAAAACAGGTTCCCGTGGCGAATGTTTTAACACCAAAATTAATCACGGGCAAAATCCGTCGTGAAGGGTAAAAATTAAAACAACACTTGACGACGTATAATGGAGGATTTGCGGGAATTTCTCCATTGGTATGCCCATTTTTTGTAAATATTTTAACAGTGCAAGGAGAATTAGTGGATATAACGCTTTGTAAATAAATCTTAAAAGGATACGTTTAAAATGTCTTGACTGATTCTTCAACAACAACATTAGAGCCTTAATTTCAAAATGTTTTGGGGTCGACTGACATGAATCATCCTTTGAAACTGTCCATGAGTGAACGCACACCTCAAAATGCGAAAATATAGAAAGGAAAGGTGAAAAACAAAGGGGGTGAAATATAATACAAAAGCCAAGGTAAAATCAAAATTCGGACTTCTTTTATACAAACTTAAAATTAAAATCGAAACTAAAGATTAAAACTTTTTACCTTTCTATTTATGTAATTGAGAATCACACAGGTACTTACTATAGCAAATATAGAATGAAAGTCATTACTAATAGGCCCGTGCATCGCACGGGCATTAAATCTAGTATATATATAAAAGAGAGTTTTTTCGAGCGATTCTAGACTGTCCACATCATCCCAAATTAATTTAGGAAAGTTGTATAAATAATATTTTTGATGTAAAAAATAAAGTGGTAAATCTTTTAGTTAGTATAATAATATATATTTCCTATTTTATAGTCAAACGATCTTTCTAATTTTCATATAAAAAGTTTTACATTTCATTTGGCAAAATAATGTCGGTAAAAAAATTATGAAAATAATATAATTAGATTCGTGGTAAGAAATGCTATCATTAGAGTATAGATTTCATATACTTTGCACATATTTAGGATGCTGCATTTCTTAATATGTTATATGTTCTACCTTGAATGTATAAATATTAGAATTTTTCCACATCGAAAGATTAACACAAGGTGAGCTGATCCTATGACTATAAATAGAAGACATCATTGGAACTTAGATATCAACCCAAAATCTTGAGTCTCTCAAGTATTGTCTTAGAGAGTTACTAAGAGTTAAGATTTTGTATTATTATCTCCATATTATGATATAAAAAAAATAATGTGGAGGATATTTTAATTATTATAATATATATTTTTTATATTTTTTACATTTCATTTGCAAAAGTATCGTTAAAAAATTATGAAAATTATATATTTATATTTGTGATAAAAAAAAATGCTATCATTAGAGTAAAGATTTCTTATCATCTGCACATATTTTAATTGATAAAAAAAAGAAAAAAAATATGAACATAGTATAGTATTAATCGGGTTGGATGTCAAACTAGGTCCGAAAAAAGATGGTGTACTTTTTACTTCTTAGTGTGTTATTTGTCCACATTAATAATTTAGGTGTTGTTAATATATAATGTATAAAGAGTAAAATTTTCCTAAATCGGAAATTACTATAAGATGGGGTGATCATATGATATGGTAAAAATAATTATGAAAATAATATAATTAGATTCATGGTAAAAAAATTATTATTATTGGAGTATGGATTTCATATTATTTGCATATTATTAAAGATGATATATTTCTTAGGAGTCGCTTGGTTCGAGATGAAGGAATGAAATGGAACGGAGTATGATATCATAGATGTATGAGATTCCAACTTCATTTCATCTCAAAGTTATTTGATTCAATCTAAATAAGTAAAGGGAAGGAATGAAGTTTATTAAAGGGGAGAAGGTCGTGGATGTGAGTTTTCAAGGGGTTGAGATGGAGTTAGAATCTATTGAGTATCCAACTCCTCCAAAATCACCCAACCAAACATTTGAATTGATTCAATCCATTCCATTCAATTCCATATTAGCCAACCAGGCACCCATAAGTATGTTATATGCCCCACATTGAATATATAAATAATAGGATTGTCCCATATTGAAGGATTAACAAAAGGTGGGTGGACTTATGATTATAAATAGAAGGCATCCTTTGAACTTAGATATCAATCCAAAATCTTTTGAGTCTCTCAAATATTATCTTAGAGAGTTCTTAGGAGTTTATATCATTATCTCCATAATATGATATTAAAAATAATGTGGAGAATGTTTTAATTATTATAACACGTATTTCCTATGTTATACTCAAGTGATAGTTTATAATTTTTATATAAAAGCTTTTTCATTTCATTTGACCAAAAAATATCATTAAAAAAACTATGAAAATCATATAATTAGATTCGTGGTAAAAAAAAAAATTGTTACCATTAGAGTATAGATTTATTATCATTTACACGTATATTTATGCACTATATATAATCTCTTTTCCAGGATGGCTCCTATTTATAATCATGGGATCACCCCCTCTTATGTTAATCTTTCGATGTGGGACAATTTTATTATTAATATATATATATATATATATATATATGTATGTACTATATTCATCACACTAGATTATGTTTTAATGTGGAACATATAACATACTAAGAAATACACAATTTTTTATATTAACAAATTATATGAAATCGATACTCTAATGATAGCATTTGTTACCACAAATCAAATCAAATGTATAATTTTTTATATAAAAATTAGAAATATCACTTAAATATAATATAATATAATAAATATTAAATTATAATAATTAAAAGATTCTACACTTTATTTCTTGCATCCAAAAATATTATTTATAATACATTCCTAAATTAATTTTTAGGAAACTCCACCTTGATAATCGTCTGAGGTGGGACAATTCAACTATTTATATGTAGTATTCACCACACCTACATTATTTTTCAATGTGGGACAAATAATATACTTAGAAAAAACATCATATCATATATATAAGTATAGAAAAATCGTACGAACATATAGCATATTATTTTCTCATTATTAATCGGGTTGGATGTCGAACTGGATGCGAAAAACATAGTGTATTTCTGACAATGTTATTTGTTCCATATTGAAAAACAATGTAGGTGGTGTTAATATATAATGTATAAATAGTCGAATTGTCCCACATCGGAAAATTACTATAAGGTGGGGTGAACCTATGATTATAAATAGGAGTTATCTTTGGCACTTAAATATCAACCAACATTTTTTTGAGTCTCTTAAGTATTGTCTTATTAGAGATCTCTTATTAGAGTTTCTATTATTATCTCTTTAATAGAAAAATTTATTTATTATTAATTTTTCTCGCATAATCAATAAACGGTAGACGTGTATATATTTATCATTTATTTTATTTGAAAGAAATATTTTAATAATATGTAAACAAATGATTATCATGTAAACATTAAAGTTTTAGAACATTTTTTTCATTATAACCAAGTTAATTAACCCGTTGCAACGCACGGGCTTTCAACCTAGTATATTTATAAAAGAAACTTTTTTCGAGCGATTATAAGCTGTCCACATCATCACAAATCAATTTAGAAAAGTATCATAAATAATATTTTTTGTTGTAAATTTTTTTTTAATTATTATAATATATATTTCCTAAACTATATTCAAGTGATTTTTCTAATTTTTATATAAAAACTTTTTACATTTCATTTGAAGAAAAAAGTATTGTTAAAAAATAATGAAAATTGTATAATTAGATTCGTGGTAAAAAAAAATGCTATCATTAGAGTATAGATTTCATATTATTTTCACATATTAGAGATGATATACTTCTTAGTAATTTATATGTTCAATATACTTCTTAGTATTTTATACTTCTTAGTCTCACAAGTATTATCTTAGAAAGTTCTTAAGAGTTTGTATCATTATTTTCACAATATGATATAAAAAATAATGTGGAAAAGGTTTAAATTATTGTAATAATATTTCCTATATTAAAATGGGTTATAATGTTTATAATGTTTTAATTATTCAATTTAATGAGAATGAGAATATAAAAATGAGTTAGGTATGATTTCACTACAATTGGACCAACTCACTAAATATTAGTCAAACAATTAAGCGGACAACAGTTGAAGAAATCCAAGTATAGCAAAGAGCTTATAGTTCAGCTACCATCTTAACTCTAGGAACTCCCAACACACTCATAATAAAATGGTACAAAAACATTTTCCTAAAAATCTCATAGGCCATAACGGCTTATGTAGTCTTATTACCAAATTTATTTGTATTTATTATCACGAATTTTTATTTGAGACGGAATTATCCGTCTTCAGTCTTTTTTTTTTTGTTTAAATAAGTACTTAAATTAAAAGACTTACAAATGGAGTTCATACATCAATTAAGTGGGAGTAGGAAGCCCGACTCCAAAGAACAAATCGTTATTAAATTAAGTCGGATGTCGAATTAGGTGCGAAAAAATGATGTACTTCTTAATATGTTATATGTAACACATTGAAAAATAATGTAGATGTGGTGAACATACTACATATAAATAGTAGAAAAAGTGGGGTAATCCTATTATAAATAGTAGAATTGTTCCACATCGAAAGATTAACATAAGGTGTGTTGATCCTATTATTATAAATAGTAGAATTGTCCCACATCGAATGATTAACATAATCTGGGTGATCCTATGATTATAAATATGAGTCATCCTTGGAGTTTAAATATCAACCCAAAATCTTTTGAGTCTCTTAAGTATTGTCTTAGATAGCTTTTATAAGAGTTTGTATGATTATCTTCACAATAGTGAAATTTATTTGTATTATACTTTTGATTTTGGTGGTTTCACAATTATATAATTATATGTAGTTATATCATCTCCTTTTCTACCCAAATTTATTAATTTGGTAATAAGTTATTTATTTTTTAATTTTTAAGCCGAATTTTTAAATAACGAACATACATCAGTAGTATACTTATTATATAAGAGACTTTAAATGTAACGTTACATAATGTTAATTTTTCATGTTAATTTTTCAAGTTTTAACATTTTTTTCATCTATAGAGTCCAACCCTTAAAAACTATTAATATTTATAAGAAAAAAAAATGTTAATTTTATACATAAGAAAAACTTTGGTCTTTAGATAAGATTAGTTTGTTAGCAATAAGATAAAATTGCACAAATATTATCTATATACGTGCGAAAAACTTTAGACTCTAGATAAAATTAGTTTGTTAGTATTTGCTCATTATTAATCGGATTGGATATTGAACGTACGAATATTAACATATAGTATTTGCTCATATTGTTAAATATAAAAACTACTAGATATAATTAGTAGCAATTGTCCGTATTTCGGGATTCGGGTTGGCTGTCGAGCTAGGTGTGAAAAGGATGGTCTATTTCTTAGTATGTTATTTGTCTCACATTGATAAATAATGGAGGTGTTGTGAATATACTACGCATAAATAGTAGAATTGTCCCACATTGAAAGATTAACATAAGGTAGGGTGATCTTATGACTATAAATATAAGTCATTCTTGAAATTTGAGAATCAACTCAAAATCTTTTGAGTGTCTTAACTATTGTGAAAGAGAGCTCTTAAAAGTTTCTATTATTAACGTTTAAAATTAAAATTTAACAAACTATAATTTTGTTGTCACTGAATTGTATGTTTGCTTATAGTGGCCAAAAACATAGATGGATTTATCTTTTACGCCTTTACGGTGGAATGATAGTAATAAGATGATCATAGGAGTATACATTACATGTGTTTTATGAAAGAAAGAATATAAAAATGAACTTTGTGTATGAGTAATTAGAAGATTAATTATTATTATTATTATTATGTAAGACGCTCTTATTAATTGAACAAAAAAATTTGAAATGACTAATTTAAAAGCATGACATGTGTAAGTAAATTGTCTATATTTGAAGGGTATGTATATGGTTCAAACAAAATATATACTACCTCCGTCTCAGTCAATAGTTCACATTTACTTTATTCTCTCTTAAAAAATACAGGAAATGTAATCTATTCATTAATTTCACACCTGTCTTTATATTAATCATAAGGGCTATCAAAGAGCCTGATTCCCTTACACTTATGATGATTAGTACTTCATAAATTTTGTTAGAATTCGAGATAACAAAGCTTTAGATGATACTTAATGCTTAGAATCAAGTACGTATCAAGAGATCATAAGGGATTAGGATATTTCATTTTTTTTAGAATTATGTGACACCCGAATTTGAAATTCGAAACACCTATTCGATAATAAAGTGAATAGTTGAGATTTGGTGGACTGGGTCGGTTTTGCTCTTCTTTTTGCAGGTTGTTTGGGTTTTCTTTTGGCGAGTCGATGCGGCCCAAGAAATGCTTGGGGTAAGTTACTTCTAGCGGGTTTGTGCGGTCCACTAGTACTAATCTGTCTTGGGCCTTTCACTCCTCCTCAATCTTCAGTCCAATCCTTACGTCTTTCTCTGTTTCATTCTCATCCATTCCTTTTCATCTCCGTCTCACTTCTCGCTCCTCAACCTCTCCACCTCCCTCAAAGAAAGATGGCAACCCTAATCGAAGATCTACTCAAAAGGTATTTTCTGCTTTTTATTACAAACGATTTAGAATCCATCTTTGTTGTTTATTTCACTTAATTTCGTTGTTTGACGGTATTTTCTCCTTTTTACAATCGATTGAAAATCTCATTTTTTTGCTGTTTATGTGCATATTGATTTCGTTATTTGCTGGTATTTTCTTATTTTTACCGCCGATTTTGACTCCTTTTTTGGGTGGTTTTAGCGGCGAGAAAGTCACTATCTATTGAGTTTTTAAGGATGTAGTTTTACAATTATGGATGATGGATGATTATGTAAACAGGATTCTTTCTCTGTCCATTTCCGTATAATTTTTAAAGGATTTTAGTTCTAGAAGAATATGATCTCAATGTCTAATCGTAGAAATCAAGTTCAATTCCTTGAAATTGGAGTTACTAATGTCTATCTATTTACTGGCTCAACTAAATTGTGGTCTTGGTGTTTAATTGTCAAAATTAGAAGATAAATTTAGTGTTTAGATGATACACCGCTATCCACGAATTTATTTTAGACGGGCATATCCATTTTCATGTTTCAATGCTCCATTTCAGTGGAGTGAAGGTTTAGCCATCCACTTTTAGCCTTTTAGGCCCTCTTCCGAGTACTCTATCCTTTGAGTCTTTAACACTTTTTAATGGGTTCTCTCTAATTTTTTTCACTGTAGAAGGAGGTGAAATAAATAGGAAAAAAAAAAAAAAAAAAAAACAGGAAAAGGGAAGGAGAAAACTGAACTGAAGAGAAAAAAACTTATGGTGAAACCTAAAAGCGTTCTTGGAGATGACATTGATGCCATTTTGGTTCTTTTATTTCTCTGTTGGACCATCTTTACATTACATACCGTTAATGCCATTAGTTGGATAGTTTGCACTTGATCAATGGCTCATAGTTTATGGTGTTTTAACTTTTAATCCGATAGTTTAGTTCTTTAGTTGTTACATATTCTAAATTTTTGTCGTTGTTGGAGTAAACGAAGCTAGGATGTTCTTCAGATTTTTCCAAAAAAAAGGGTTTAGTTACGTTGTTGCCGTCTAACGAAGCAATATTTAAACTGTGGAGCTTACAGTGGTAGTTGTGTTGCTTACCTACTTGCTTTAAGTGGTGAAATCACAGCAGTAAGTAGACTATACAACCAGTTGTATTGGTTGTATAGTAAAGAATCCGAGCTTTATAATAAATTATTTGAGCTTAGACCTATACATTACGAGCTTTATGAGAAAGAACTTGAGCTCCATTATAAAAATATTGATTTTAAAAAATTATAATGATATTCAGGAATAGTATATATAAGCTCAATTAGATTTTAATTTTACATAAAAAAATTTAAATATAAATCAAAAGTTATAAAAACTCAAAAAAAATACACATAAGCTCGATTAAATTTATGACGGTTGTACAATGCTCTTGTACAACATGTTGTATAGTAGTATTTGTGAAATCAAAGTGTAGAACTGGATAACACTTGGCTTTCTATTTGTGAACATCTTTTGTTCACTTAAATCATTGTAAGAAGGTGTTTAAAATCTTTTATCACTCCCTTGTCAAATTATCGTGTACTGAACTAGATTACTTAATTAAAAAGGTATACTTTTAAAATAAATTCTTGTATGAAGCGGCCTCACATTATTTTAGTGTGAGGCTCCCTGTTTATAGTTATTCACTACTATAATATTGATCAAAGAGAACGGTCAAACACCGTTCTCAAAGCCATTTTGAACCGTCCTGTGGCCAAGCGTTCTCTTTTACTTAAGAGCACGGTTGAAATAAAGTCAACCCGGTCTCTTCGTAATAACAACTAGAACGGTTGAGCCACGGAACTGTGCTTTGATATATCTCAGAGAACGGTTGCTTGTAATAACCGGTCTCTTTGATAAGGCATGTCTCTTTGTTAGAGATGTCTCGGTTGCTTGTAATAACCGGTCTCTTTGATAAGGCATGTCTCTTTGATAGAGATGTCTACTTTTTGGCGCCTTTGCTCGAGCTTTTCAAAGAGAACGCTTATGATGTACAACCGTCTGGTAGTTAATTTCATATAAAGAGGGTTTACATGGAACCGTTCCCTTTGATTCTTACTTTTTTTTTTTTAATAATGCTATTTTTATCTTAACTCCTACACGTTTGAATCGTATAGCTCGTAAAAATTAAACCTGTTACAATTGAGAAACTTCAACAAGTTTTACGCAACAAATAACTTTCAAATTTAATTTGAATCCATAAGGACAAATCCTTGAGCAAATATACAAAGTCTTATCATATTTTTAAGAGGCTACAAATATCAAAGATACGCTATCTTCCGCAAAACATAAATCAAAATTCTTATATCCTCATCACTTAGCCGTATCCATGTGCATCTTCCAAAAATTATAATCATCATCTTCATCCATCATTGCTTTTAGGCTTAAATTGGAGTGCGAATTCAACCCAAATATTCCACACCTCGTCAATTTGCTAACGGTGTATGTCTTTGGGGCGTTAAGCATGGACTATTATACACATGACACCTAAAAAATGTAGTTAATATAGTATATATGATGTGAAAAGCAAAATAATTACCTAAGATGGAAATGCAAAAAAAACAAAGAGATGCAAATGATTCAAATAAAGAAAAAAAACATACATTTGGGAGAATATTAATATATCTTCCTTTGATAATCTCCAACATATATCGGCAAACATAATATCCGCACAATACGCTCCCAACAGGGCTGCCGAGGACACTAAAATAGAAACCTATGATGAGATATACATATTATATCTACTCCCTATGACAAAAACAATTATTAAGGGTGGTAAATTCAGCTTATGGGCAGCTTACGAGATCTTTAGACCTCATTTTCTAAGAGTGAAATGGGTTAATAAGGCTATTTGAAGGAATGAGGTAATATCAACAGTTTCACAACTGCATTGGCCATCCAATTCAAGTGACCCACCGTTAATCAAATATGTCAAAGGGGGCTCTGTTTTATAAAAACGAAGTGTGTTGTGCAAATCTGATACAGAATCCCATACTCATATTTATTTTCAAGTGTTGATTTTCAGCTAGAATCTGCCGTGGTTAAGTATTCAAGGGAGGACATATAATCTTTGGAGGGAGGTTCATTGGTCATCTCATAGGAAATGCAAAAAAGAAACACTAGAAACATAACTGGTGTAACTACTACCTTGTTGCTACGGTTTTACACTATTTGTCGTGCCAAGACAGAAACAATAAAGTATTTCGTGGGAACGTGCAGGAACAGAGAATTCATTATTTGGTTAGTGTCTAGATGCTTCATAGGACGAATGCTAGGATACTAACAGAGATAATAGCTAGTCTGAACAATTAAGAATATACTCCCTCCGTACCACACCAAAGGTAACGTAGGAAAAAATGGAGTATTTAAGAAAAAGTGGAAAAAGTAAGGGTAAAGATGGAAAAAATAGGTGGGTATGTAATTGTGAGTTTAATTGTGGGTTGGTAGGTGGGGTATGTAATGACATTTTGTGTAAATATCAAATGGGTATAAGGATAACTTGGTAATATTGTGGGCCAAATAAGGAATGTTACCTTTGGTATGGTACGTCCGTTTATAGTAAGTGTTACCTTTGATCTGGTATGGAGGGAGTATAATACTTCAATATAAAAAAGCGAACAATGAGAATATTCACATAATTAGCCAGGAATAAATAAATAGAAAGCCCTCAACTATACCAAATCATTCACTAGCTCTTTGCAGTTCAAAATTCCATTGTTAAATGCATGGTTCACTCACCAGCTGGTTGTTACAGACAGTTGTAATGAAGAATTGAGACCCATTGGTGTCGGGACCTGCATTAGCCATAGACAGAAGGCCTACACATTGAAAGAAGACAAGGATAAGTATCCGTTGCCCAAAAAAATGTAATCTTCCACGAACATTTTTCAATTCAACAAGTTGTTATAACCCTTCTAGTTAGGTATTATTTCACCAACAGAACTCTCATGCCTCGATTCTAAACACACAACAACCTTTCACATAATAATCATTAACAAGACAACAAAAGTAGTTAAGTACCAGGTCCAGTATGTTTCAGCTTGAAGTTTTCATCGGGAAACTTCTCTCCGTAGATTGAATCTCCACCTCTTCCATCCTCGAGAGTGAAATCACCTCCCTGAAGCATGAAGCTTGGAATAATCCTGTGGAATTTGCTTCCCTTGTAGTGCAGCGGTTTCCCAGATTTGCCAATACCTACCTTTCTCTCCTGAAATAAGCAACAAACCAATGTTCAAAACTCGTTTTTTCACAAATAGGGTGATAACTCATTGGCCATGACAGAGAGCAGCAGAACCCCCCACCCTTTAAATGAACAGTGAGTCGGTGAAATAGTATTACACGAAAGACCAACAAAAATGCTTACGCAATCCTCATTTATTTAAATAGCGCAGCATTTCAGTAATAGAACTCTACAGCAGCCTAAAAACAGCCAACATATTTTCTCTAGCCATCTAGTGTATATATCAAACTCATAGCTTACGACCATTCTATCCACCGCTATTTAAAAGTTTGGAAATGAAAACAACAGTATAAATCAGAGGACGAGATTGCAAACTTGCCAGCGCACAATGCTCGGAAATTTTCTGCAACAATTAAACATAAAGGCCAAAGTCAGTAGCAAATTCACACTACAAAGCAAATACTCTAAAATAAGAAGCAACTTGGAATTGGTCACATACATTCTATAGTTCACTGCCAACTTCAGATATCAAATAAATACAGGTCTTCTCTTGATCTTTACTTGTTTTCTAAGGAGTAATACTCATCTTATTTACTTCCCCAACATCTGCACTAATAAAATAAATTGAGTCCCAAGTAGTATTGTCTTAAGCTAACAATTAATCGTTGCAGGCAAGGCAAAAAAACTCAGCAAGTTACTACAAACAACAAGCAATTAAAGAGTTAAGAGATAAGCCAAATAAATTGGGGGTCCTGATCATCTGCATCTCAGCCACTACATGTGACAAATTCAAGAAGTTAACATCCAGAGCTCAATCACTACAAAAATACATTAACAGTAAATGCCACAGAATCAATATATACTACTATCAACTAAAAAAAACCAAAGCTATATAAGACTTATTCACAACACAAGTAAACCACCATGTCAAATTTCATGCTTCTTAATGCAGGATTTCGAAACCAAATCAACAACATAAGAGTTGATTAAGCTCCTATATCAAGGCCAAACAGAGATTTTACCATCATTATCCAGGATTCGGCTCGAAATAAAAACGTAAAGTATATATATTATTATTTGAGCATATAAATATAAAGTAAAATTAAAGAGAAAACATGAAAGAGGGGTTGAAATTGCAGTGTGGAAACCCTAGTGGAATGATGTTTGGCGGGAGAGATGTGGAACTGAAACCGCCAATATTGAGGACACACCCAAAGGTACCGTCACAATATGAGCTCCACTGTTTAATTATCATATTGAAGAGTTAAAGAAATATGGTCTTACCAACAAAACCAGCGGCAAGAACGATCCGCCACTACGAAGGCGTACACAACCAGAAGCAACGTGAGGTGGTGGCCAGAGTACGAGGGACCAACGACAACCAAGGGTAATCGGGGACAACAAGGGATGACACGAGTATAGGGAAACCACACCGTGCTAAGGCGGAAAAGATGACGGAGGTTGCGGTGGGCAAGTAGCGACTAAGGAGAAGGCTCAGTGACGGTGGGTTATTAGGGCGCGATGGTGAGCAAAGCGTTGGTGATTAGGGCGTAGTGATGAAAGCTATGATTGTTGTGTTTGAAAGAAATACTCCGTAGAATGGTAGACGTCAAATCATGAATAATCTTTTAGAGCATCCGCAAAGGTGGAGAGGTGCTTCCCCATATGTCCTCTCTCTCCTCATATGGGGCTCCTCATTGTTGCACCAAGCTCCCCAACATTTGGGGCTCCACTGTTTTTTAGGGGAGGTCCCAAAAAAAAAAGGAAGGCAATTTGTGTTACTTTTGGGGAGGTTCCCAAATTTTTGTGTGTTAATTGGGGAACCCCATTGTTGCATAGATGTAGTTATGAAATGGGGAGGGTAAATGAAAAAGTTAGTGGAAAATGAGGTGGACGAATAAGAAAATGAAAGAGAAAATATGGGGAGCCTCACCTTTGCGGATGCTCTTAGGGATTTAGAAGAGAACGGTGGTGATAGAAACCGTGCTCCTTGTTTTTTCAAAGAGAGCGGTTTTCTATATTAACCGTTCTATTTGATTTTTTAGGACGGTTGGTCAAACCTAACCGTTCTCTTTGTTAATGTACGAGAACGGTTTGAACAAACAATCGTTCTCTATTGGAATCCTATATGCCCGCCCAAACTAAAAATAAAAAAGAGACCAGTTTCGCTATCAACCGTTCTTGAAGGGGCGTTCTCGTAGCCTGAAATTGTAGTAGTGATTATATAGCTACTCCAGAAACTTGCTTTTATATTGCATTAGAATTCGTACAATTTAATTAAACTTTGGTATAGCCAATAATTTTTCAATCTGGATCAATAAGTTCAATAGATGAATCATGCAAATCAGCACATTTTACTGCTACTAAAATTGTAAAGTAGGCTGGTGTTTCCTTTCCTAGGACCCCAATTTGCAGAAGCAATTATGGCTACCCGAAGAGGCTGTTCGTGATGCCATAATGAGCATATCGGATATGATTAAGGTATAATTAAGAAACTCAGGGATTAATATGAATACACGATGTCATGATGTATCTATCATTCTCTAATTATCTCGCAGGTCAGTAAGAAATTGCGGTCATGAAGGCGAGGACCCATATGATCACAATGTTGTTATGAAGCTTTATTATTCCAATCTTAAGCTGTTTGTGACTGAGGGGTGAGGAAGGTACCCGTACTACACTCAGGTACGTATTCTCTTCTATAGAGATTGTATTTTTCTAATACTCACTATATAGTATTGTGATATTCTTTTATGGTTACTGACTTATATTTAAGCTGGAAGATGGAAACGAGGATAAATGGGTAATATTACCCCATATGAGGGTATTAATTCCTGACCACCTTCTCTTTCAACCCTCCAGGCCTCCACTACACACCACAAACCATGATCTCCTCCTATTTCTTCTTGTTTTGAGCCCTATTACTCTGGTAGTTAGTACACGTATCCCATCCCATTTGCCTCCTGAATTCCTTGTGTCTCAAACGAATGGTTGTTTAGTTAGCATCGTATTTTGCTGACTGCACTTTTATTGCAGAGGTTGTCCATATGGTTGTTGAGTAAAGCATCTACTCCATTGAAATTTAACGAGCTTACACAAGCAAAAATTGTCAAGTGCTCAGGGTCGTTATGGAAACTAGCATACTATGCTACTGTTGAAGCGTGGGTTCTTTGAATTACTTATCGTGAGCCATGGTTTACAGATATATACGAGTACTTTAATGGATGGCCCAATCAAGAGCTCAAGTCAGTTTCACTTTCCCTATTTCAATTTCTTCTGTATCTATTGTGATACACCCCTTACCTTTGTTCTCCCTCTACAATTGTTATACTAAATTAGACGCGGTTTATATTCTTGTGAATTAGAAGTCATTGGGTGTACTTCCTGACGCAATTTTCATTATGGTGCATTCACACTGCCTAAGGTTCTGTACTTCTGTGCATCTAAACCCCTCAACCCCGTCATTCACACTGTCTAAGGTTTTGAAAACTTAGATGAACATGATCGTTTTGTTTATCATACAAGATTTAGAATTCAGTTGGTGCTCGACTCGGATTCAGGTATGGGTGGACTCGGACTTAGTACATATCTAAGTGAGTAGTGGAGTCAGACTCGACATGACAAATTTTGTAGGCATGGAGACCCTATCTACAAAACAAAACTGAAGGACTGCGCGTGTTGTCCTTTTAATAGGGGAGCTTTTGCAACTTGTTTGTTGAGGTACGATAGATAAACAATTGAAGTTTATCAATATTGACAAACGACACCGGCTGTATTTTAGCCTCATTTAGTTGATACAGCAAAAGCTTGCCTTACCGCTTCTCAATTTCTGATTACTTGTTTTCAAGTTATGCTTGTAAATTTTGGCCTTCGAAAATCTGCCTGTCCTTGATATATCCAAACTGTAGCCTACTGTGATTCGTCGATTAGTTATGATTAATTGTTAGGGTACTTTGAGACATTGAGGATCATCGGTGATCGGACGATTCATAGTGGAGGGTTGTCTGGGTGGGAATAATGATGACTAAGCATTCAGCGAACTAACCGGTAGTTTAATAAACTATGCCTTGTGTTGATGTTGATGACTAGACCCGCTATTAGTTTACAATACTATTTAATCAAATTTGGCTCACTAAATTGTGTGCGCTGTTGGTATTATGAAGTGATAGTCAGTCGATGGAATTGAGGACCAAATTTCCATTTTGGGTCAGTCCCATTGTGCTCAACACAGGAGTAAAGTTGTGTACGTTTAACCCTCTTACCTCGCCATAGGCAGGAGATGCTGCGGTAATGCTGTTGGACTTTCTCTATATCACTTCAACTATTACTCCCTCCTTCCCAATCATTTGTTTACGTTTTAAGTCCGTCTAAATAAATGATTGAGACGGAGGGTGTATAAGCTTTAGGCTATTGAGATAAGTTGACTATTATTAATTTTGAGAAAGTTTGAGGTTTATTTGAGGTTTATTTGTTCATAATATGGTTGAAAGTTTTATCATATATGAATAAATAAGCTTAATTGCTTACCTAAGGTTACTAGGATGTGGGTTTCTATTTATTTGAATGTTTTCGGTAAAGATTTACTGTAGTATGTCTTATAAAAGTATTTTACGCAAACTATGTTTCAAAGATCGTCATTATTTAGCTTAGGATAGTCCATAGGGTGTGAATTTCGCTTATATTTTGAGATAATGATGTAACTCATGGTGATAATGTGAGTTTTGGAATGTTGGGTTTAGGGAGCATGTGCATAAGTTGTTTTCATAATTTCTCTATATTCAAGTTATTCACTTTTGAAATTAAATTTTAACTTTTTGGCATTTTTTTCAGATCAGTGGAATTCTGCTAATGTAACAGTCCTATGTGTGATAACACAAGATGTAATGCTGTTGGTGGTTCAAAATAAATCAGGATGTGTTTATTTGCGGGGTTGCCGCAATGCCTCACCTGGAATTTTGTGGAAGTTACTACAGCTTGGATAAGGGGTGGAGGTAATAAGCTTTGATAGCTGAAACTGTATATGAGTTCCAGCATATTGAAAGTAGATCAGTTTGCGGACCCACTCAATTATGATTTATATGATTGGTACTTCCAGCTTCCAAATTGTGTGGACTCTGCAAGTCTGCAGTGTGTTCTATACAGTTTAGCATTAATGCGAGTTCTTTAAATCTTTTACAGGTCAAGCTAGCATCAGTAAAACTAGGAATGAAGTACATGAAAAGAGTATTAGCAGAGCTTGAAACAGTCGGTGGGGGTCCTGAGGAAGAACTAATCGTTCAAGGAGTTCGTTTCACATTTAGAGTTCATCAGGTACATTCAGTAAACTCGCTATGAAAACCGTCCATGACTACCAACTAGGGTACGATCTTTTTAGTGTAAATGGAGCCACAAGAGCAATTATCGATGCTGATGGGGTTGAATTATGATCAATGACTTTACCATGTGCCAATGTTGCTAAATTTTGCAAGTTGACTAATTCTTCAAATACTTTTATTTATGCCAACGGGTTTCAGATTTTACTCAATGACTTTACCAGTTAAGCTAATAAAACTCTACTAATAACTATGATCTATGTCTGCTCGCCAGTTTGCAGGAGGTTTTGATGTCGAAACTATGACACCGTTTGAGGAGTTGAGAGACAAGGCCAAATCATGCCATTTACAATGCCAGAAGAAACAGCAACAAAGGCTTGCTTGCAGTCAATGCCCCTGATAATATTTCTTCTGCAGTGAACTCGGCTTTCACCTGGCCATCTTTTGTTTTTGTAAAGATAATAGGGAAGTGATCATAGGTGGCGACTTAGCCTAGATTGAGTTTAATAGGGACTACTGTTTTACGTTTTCTGTCACGTTGGTTGCCGAGACGAGGCAAAGGAAAGACAGATATTTTAGAAATTTTTGCCTTGTTGGTGTTCCATTTTTTTTGTGGTGGCTGTGCTGCTGTGCATATTGTAGCTGTGGTATAGAGCATGGACCAAAAAGATAATTTTACCATGTTGAAAAAGTTGTTTCACAGAACACTGTATTAAAGGAGAATATGGAAGATATTATGCAAGTCTTCTGCTGCGGAAAAGGGGTCAGGGGATATTTAATTTTGTTATCAATGCTCCTCATATATTTGTATGTGTAGGACGGCTTGAGTTGTTTGGTTTTAAGATGGAGGTAGCTTCTTACATTTTCTGGACGCAGGACACAAATTCGACATGAACTAATCTGTTTATCGGATTTACTAATGATCCCGTGCAACAGACTCTTCTAACAAATGTTTTTTTGACTTTATCGGCGATGATTTTTTTATAAATGACTCGGATTTGCACAATTTAGTATAAAATTGCTCGTAAGAGACTAATTAGAGCAAATGTAGTAATTTTAGATAAGTGAGATGAGGAAGTTATCGAAATATGGGAATCCTTAGCTTTGCATTTAAGGTCAGCAATAGAGAAACCAACATAAACCAAGAAAAAAAGTGTCAATTATCTCCCTTCAAAACTTAGTTGTCTCGACAATATGACTCAAGTAAGGCGATCAAATGTCCAAGTATCTTCTTGATGTTTTGAAGACACTTAGAGACAGTATTCAATTGCAATTATTATGACTATATATAAACATAAGAGATGGTTGAGGTTGATGAACATAGGAAAGGTAGGTGGTGGTGTTTTAATGGTGGTGAGGTGATGAGGGTCGTGAATGAAGATTTTAGGTCAACTTTGGTGGAAATAATAAGGAAGTATATTGGGGATGCTGAAGGCAAGATTGATGTAGGCGGGTGACGAGAGGGAAGAAGATTGGGATGTAGGGGTTGGTTGTTGATGATTGTGATGATGATGATGATGATGTTGAAGGTGAAGGTGAAGCATGTTTTGAGTCATGTTGAAGGTGAACTCGAATTTTGGAGTGGTAAATGTTTTTGACTCATATTGGCCTCCTCGTTTACAAATAGCAATTTCCAATGCAATCCCATGTAAATGATTCACTTTTCTTTCTCTACGTTTCTTTCGCCTTCTCAATCTTTTAGCTAAGATTTTGAGCTTCTTAACAGTTTGTAAACCACTTAGCATAAATGAAGTGGCTCAAAGAAGTGAGCCACATCTGACAAAAGAATATTGTTAGAGTGTAGATACCTCATTTCTACACCTCCCGCCAACCACCCAGTGATGATTGAGCCGTATGTTTAATATGCGGAGCGATTTATGACAGTTCGTAAGTTCATCGTCAAGTGATAGCTCAAACACTTGTGTCAACGTCATGGTCGTCATCTACGCGCCGATACGGTCATTTTGACAGTAATTAGAGTTCATTTGGAGTTCGGGTCAAAAACCGCTTCATTTTCTAAAAACCGTTTAAATGCCGATTCGGAATATTCCGGAGTGTTCTAGAATTCTCTGGACAGTTATTCCTAATTAAATTTAATATCTTAAGTAAATATCTTCCGCATATTGTGTTTTACGGAATAATGAAGTGCATATCTACCGAAATTCCATAAAAAACGCGGAAATCTTTCTTGCTGAGGAGGAAACCTCTGGGGAAATGACGCAGCAGGTGCTCCGCCTCTTCCAAAGGTCGCAGTGGCTGCTGAGCCTCTTTCCCAACCCTCTTTCCATGCTTTCCAGAATATTTCTGTGATTTATTTCCGTATCCGTGTCATTCCTAAACTCCTCCATAGGTTTAGTATAAATAGAGGCCTTCGGCCTCCATATTTGGCACGCGAGTGTTCCACCCCTTCTTTCTCTCTCTTTGTATTCTAGACTACGCTATTGCTTTCGAAGCCTACGTGCTTGATCAATCGACCACGTAAGCTTAGATCATTCTGAGTCCCAGTCACGTTGCATAGACCGACCAATTTGACCAACTCCACTTTAATCAACCTAATCAATTAATCTAAATCCTTTAACAAGGTCACTTTCCACGCATATTCGAGTCGAGCAATCACTAAACGATAACTTTAGTCAATCTCGTTTCGTCAAACATGTAAGTCTGAGGATGTAAATCCCATTTATTTATTGTACATTTTATTTTGTATCATCTAATGTAAAATTTATATCAAGAGCACGTTCGAAAACCGTCTTAAAATCAATCTTTTAAAACCGTTTTTATAAAACAGCGGAGGTTAGACGTCGAGAAGAAACGCAGCAGCAGCTGCGCCTCTTCCAGAGGTTGTCGCTGCTCCTGCTCTTCTTCTTCCTCGACCTTCTGCAATTTTCTATTTTTCTTATTTTCTTTCGTTTTTTCTTTGTTTTCTTTGTCATGTCAGTATACAAATCATGTTTTAATAATTCCTTTTTAATTATAACGCTTAATTCGACTTAAATCCCTTATAATTCAATATTTGCGGGTTTTCGTCATCTTATTCAAACCCAGATTTTAAAGGTTCGATTTTTCCATATCGAGTCTTTAGAGTTCGTCTTTTGTACATAGTTTTCTTTATTTGATTTTAGTTCATCAAGTGAATTCGTTTTCAAGTTTAAAGTTTCAACCTTTATAAATCTGACATCGTGTAATTACGTAAATCGCCGTAATAATTTATTTAAACTTAGTCTTTAATCTGACTTGTGACGATATTAGTATGCATGCAACCTGTTAAATCACTTCCACTTGAGTCTAGTATTAATAATCGACCTTAAATCTACCAATGAACGATAACAATGTTGCAATTCTGACTTCACAGCCAGAGCCCAGCTCTAGAACAGACGCAGGAAGTGCCGCGCCTCTTCCAGAGGACGCAGCAGATGCTAAGAGGCGCAGCAGATGCTGCGCCTGTTCTGGGTTGGTCTCTGTTCATGAACTCTTTCTCGCTTTGACGTGGTTTCTAATTACGTATTAAATCACTTATTATTCGTATTATCACCTCTAGTCTGACATATTTTCATTTTTTTAATTCTAATTTTATTTTCTTTTTATTTTCTTCTTCGAAATCCCGTTTTGGAGCGTGCTTTTGACGTAGATTAGATAAAGCCTTGTAATATTTGTAATTTTAATTATTGTAATTAATATTCGTTATTATTATTTATGTATGATTTATTTACTTGGCATTCACATGTAATTAATCTAACATCTACTTCGACCTCGAATTGTTTGTTGAATTACGTGTTAACCGACATAGTTAATTCTCACATGCTAGGATTAATCTATGTTTGTTGCATTGCATGTATTACATCGACGACATATCAAATATGAACAATTTCCCTAATCATTAGTAGAGGCCACTATCGAGGCGGGCGGGATTAGGTGTTCGAATAAAAGAGCTTCCTAATACGTACCCTCACCCCTTACTCAGTTATCTCTGGACATCCGTGCCCATTGGCATCTCGAGAGTCATTCTAGACATAGAATGTAACACCTGCGAATTTCTCATTTTGACATTTATATTTTAATTAATCATTCTATTGTTTTATTTATACTTTAAATTATCTAATTTAATTACTTTCACTCTTAAACATAATTTTTATAAAAAAACTACATTTTTATAAGCTTGTTTATATGAACATATATATTTTTAATCGGATAGTATTAATAGTGATATTAATAATAATAGTTTTCCGTCTTAAGTTGATATAGATTTGAGACTTTTTCCCGTCTAGCATAATATCGTCACATTTTCATATTTGAGGCTAAGTTTAATCGTGGACCGATCTAAATTTGACAATACACATACCACTCACCACACACCCATTCTACTTTTAAATGATTCTTTTATTATTATTATTATTATTATTATTATTATTATTATTATTATTATTATTATTATTATTATTATTATTATTATTATTATTATTATTATTATTATTATTATTATAACCCGTCCCCACCCCTTCATTTGCCTTCCTCCTTCGTTTAACCTGCAAAAACAACAAAAAAACAATCAGTAAAACCATAAACACCATTTTTCGACCTTTCAAGCTCAGATCCCGACTTCGTTTCTCACTCAGCCTTTTTCCTTAATTCTTACTCCATTCTCCTCCTTACTTCCTCCTTCTCCTTTCAAGGTAAGAAAGTCTCGATTTTGTAGTGTCGCGTTTTTCGCCGTCTTATAAAAATGTCGTCTTTTAGCTTCTTTATCCTGCTTTCTTGCCCTTTTATGAAGGATTTGAAGACCCGGAGCAGTTTGAGTCAGAAATCGTGTTCATTGAGAAAATTATAAGGTAACGGTGATAGGTTACTCGACAAATGTCGAAAATTCCGTCTTATGCGTTGTGCTATATGCTCTTATTTGATAAAGTTTGATTCTTTATACTTTTCTCATTTGTATGCTCAATTTTATCGCGCCAATCCCGTCTCTATGCTCGTATTCGCTTGCTGTATTCTCGAAGTAAGTGTATTAAATTTCCGTCTCAATGTGTTCTTAATTTGGACTGTTTAAATGCTATTTTTGGAGCCGTGTTTGGCACGGTTTCATGTAGTTTAGTGGACTGTTGTTGGCTCGGTTTCTCTAAGGGATCTGGTTGTGAAGGTGCGGCTGAGACTGAGATTCCGCCTCAGGAACAATCTGTTTTACACGACTTTTTCGAGTATAGCTAGGTTGAATTTAAAGGTTACTAGTCATTCTTTAGTTGCGTCTCGTTTCCGTTTCATTTCTGTTTTTATTTCCGTCTTGAACTTGAGCTGAAATGACAGTGGAGTTTTTTGGGACGGATAAAATGGTGTCTTACGGGACTATCTTTGGGGCGTAAGTGTGACTGATGTGGGACGGTTGTCTATGCATTTTTAGGACTGTTGTGAGTCACCTTGTGCAGGTTGCAGTTCATGGACTGTGCAGGCTGTTTTGGGATGTTTTACTCGGGGTTTTGTGGGTTGATTGCAGGCTGTTTGGTCAGCCATAGTAGGCTGGTTGTGGGCAGAATAAGTGTTGGTCTGCCATGTTTCTTTTTGGGTAGGAATGCAGACCGCTTTGGGATGGTGTCCTCCAGTTAGTGCGGATAACGTTATTGCACGTACACTTGTACGGACAAGTGGGAGCTTGTTGGGGCTGGTGTCCTCCACAGTTAGTGCAATGACATATAAATCTCTAAAAGGATCAAAGGGTATACTTTTGTATTATTATCAGTTGGTTCACGTTTATCAATAACGGTTGGCTTGCTAGATAAGTTTGACGTTATTGTCATACAGATGGCGGTGATCAAATGGTCCCTAAAAGTCACACCTATAGGATACGTTTGAGAGATGTGACGGCATGAAAATACAGTCATGTTGATGCCTAATATGACTAAGCGGTTAGTCGGAGTTATTGACTAATAATTAGTCAAACGCGATGTTGAGATATTTATTTAATACGGATTAAATAATACTGGCTAAGGTGAATTAAGCGGTTAATTCGTAAATTGAATATAAACGGTTATATTTAATTAATGTATATTGAATTGATTAATTATACAATATTGTCATTGTCGGACAAGTATTAACATGTCGACTGATTCATGTTATTAGTCGATATTTTAATATCCGATAACGGATAACAATTTATGATTAAAACCCGTCATATACATTTAGCAAAACGAGTCGGACCACGAGTTAAATAAGGAGAAAGTGGAAAGCCCACTCCCTCCCTTAGCACTCGGTCGACCGAGTAGAACAAAAGGAGAGTCCTTCTCTCCTTTTGACCTAATCCTTCTCATTTGAAGAAAAATTAGGGTTTTGGAGCCTTTTTCTCTCAAATTCTAGATCTCACATCAAAAACCTCACAAAAAGCTCTCTCAATATTGCAAGGCAATCAGAGAGCAATTTCTAGCACAAGGGGCATAGTCTCAGACGATCTTGGGTGCAACGATTAGGAGGAAATTTGCGTTGATTTCTGTTCTTAGGCCGTTTTGCACTGGACCCGAGGTTGATTCTTATTCTTTTATCGTTTCTCTAGTTTTTCGTTTATGACCATTAATCACATGATAAATTACGTTATAGTCCTTAATTTTAAGGGGTTTTATACGGATATTACCCTACAGGTGGAAGGGTAGTAGAAATGGGCTGTTTAGTCAGCCATAACAGGGTATTTGTGAGGCTGGTTGCTAGCCGTTTAGCAGCCGTGGAGGAAGGGTTGAGCAAGTTGGTTATGGGCATGGTTACATGGTGTTTATGAGGACTGTTTTGGGCGAGAATTTGCAGCCAAGTAGACTATTTTACACGGCTGAAATGAGGACCCAATGGACTGAAATTTGGTTGTATGAATTGGATAAATTGTTGTTGTAGTATTTGAGACCGTCACATTTTTGGTTTGAAGTAAATTCTAGTCTTATGGTTACATGGTTATATGAAATGGGTGATTTAAGTGAGTGAATTCTACCTTCTTCATACTTTAAATTTTGTCTTTAATTGCCTTAATTACGAGGCTGTTTTGGGTGGTAGATTGTCGTGTTTGTGGTGCTGTTTTGGGGCGTAAAAGTGGTGGTTTATGGGTTGTTTTGGGACAGTAAAGCATGAGTTTTGGTGGCTGAGATGGGTAGTTGTTTAGGTGGAGTGTTGGTGACAGTTGTGGCCTGAGTAGGAGCGGCCTATGGCCTGAGCTGGGGCTGCCTGAGGCCTGGTCAGGGGCTGCATGCGACCATGGACAGTGGCTAGGGCTGAGGTTGAGTCGTGGCCTAGCCTCGGGTTGTGTACTTTCTTGAGTCGATATAAATTCGTGTTTGGTCTATTTAAAACCCGTCTCACGCTTTATATGTCTTAATTCGTTAAATATCGTTCATTCATATATTTTTCTCACGTTAATCATAAATGTGGAATTTATTATGTATACAAGTCAAAATTTGATGAAATGTCTCACTTACCTATAATATGAATTTTTAATCCGTTCATTCTCATTTATTTATCGTATCTCAAATATGAATGAACTATTCTACTTGTTTAATTAAATTGAGTCATTTATAATTGGATGCTTGTTTTGCTTATTATAAATGGTACATCTCCGTTTGTTTGCATTTTTATTCAAAGTGACAAATATTGAATAAATGGGTTACTTATTCATATTCATGATTATGATTTGGCATGAAATGTCTTATTTAGATTATCATCGGCTCATTTCATTAGTAGTCTCTTTCCAAGTTGATTCGTATCGCTTGGTTGAGTCGTGTTCGTTTGATAATGCCTTTATGCTATACCGTATTGCTTGACTTATCTTTATGCCCCTTTCGGACTGTCCTGCCGATTGTGGGTTTAGCTCATATCTTCCGCTCTTCTTTGGATGTCCGCCGAATGTGGGTTCTCGATTTCCGATTTAGGGTTCGGGTCTTGGATGCGGACTGTCCTGCCACATGTCGAATCGGGAACTGTGCTGTCCCGAGAGTCTGGCCAGATTTAGACTAGGACTGAGTCTTGGGAGTACTATTGTCGTCCTACCAGGGCAATTATATATTGATATATGAGTAGTAAAGGTCTTGCTTGGTTATAGATATTGGTATTTATCTTTCATGTGTTGTTTGATTTGGTCCTATCGGATACTAGGGGTGAGCTATAAGCCCTCTAGTTGCGATATGATCGTCGGGATTGATGTTCTAATCCGTTCTTATGGTGAGATGCAAGCCATAAGTATGAATGTGACATCAGTAGCCACGTCCCGTGCAATGTTTGTTAAGTGGTTTTCCAAATAATGGCTACGGTTTCTATTCTTGTAATTTGC
Source organism: Silene latifolia (assembly GCF_048544455.1). NCBI lineage: Eukaryota > Viridiplantae > Streptophyta > Magnoliopsida > Caryophyllales > Caryophyllaceae > Silene > Silene latifolia. The sequence goes on along the minus strand of NC_133538.1, from coordinate 365,690,870 downwards.
ATTGGTTGATCCCTTACTTAACTGCTTCACCTGATTCAGATTCTAATCTCATATCTATGTTGTAGTTCCTTGAAATGCGTGCTTTTGCATAAATGACCGTATTCTTATCTTTCATATTATTTAATTATTTCACATGAGTAGTGAGTATCCATTATGCCAATATTAATCCATCGTATTCCATCTCATTAAATTGACATGTTTAATATATATAAACTTGATATTCTCTCTTTTTTTGAGTATCTTGACTTACCTGTTCTAGTTCTTGGTTATGTTCATTTTGACATTTTGTGGCTGAGAGAACCTTGAGTTACTCCCCACTGACTGTGGCGTTCATGTTTGCATGAATGACAGGTATTAGTGGTGCATTCATGGGGTGAAGACATGTGTGAGCTAGCGAGCACTTCGGCATAGTAGTTGGTTTATTAGGATTGTTTAGATCCGACTTTTATTGTATTGTCATTCGAGGGATATATTTTTCCTCACTTTGACTATCACGTTTGTATAATTTAAACTTTATTTTCATATTCTTTATTTGCGTTTTGTATTTTAATGAACCCGCGCTTTAAATATTAAAAGTTTTAAAAATTTCTTATTTTCGGCTTGAATTTATAAGTTTTATCTTCCGCTTTATCGCGGGGTGTCACATAGAATACTAAGGGTAACTGAAGAGACCCAATTTGATTAAGTTAAATGTTGATGATGCCTTAAGACAAATTAATCTCATTGTTATTTAATCGGGTGCCTCTTAAATTTTAACCATGTAGCATGAAGCTCCAATTGTCAATTCAAGGTTATCAAGAATGTCATCATGAAGATCAAATATGAAGATTGTCATCAGTGCTAAAGTCATGTGTTGTAAGGTGATCGTTAAACACGAAATTACGTTTAGGTGCAAAAACAACAGTTCAGTCAACTGTTAATTAAGGCTTGTCTTTGAAAGAAATATTTCGAAAATATTTGAATCTTTGTTAAAGTGCTTTCAATGTTCACAAATGTTTTCTGGAAATATTTTGAAGTCTTTTAAAGAAAATTAAGCTTTCAATGACTTGCTAAGGAGTTTGCTTGCACTATAAGACACTTTCTATAAATGGGTTGTTTGTTTTTACATTTATGGAAATGTTTATAGTTTTCATAAACACAACCATTTATGCTTGTTTCTTGTTGAAAAACCCAACCCATATTTGTGTGTGCACAATCTGATTTCTTGCAATCTTAGGCACCGATTTCTTGAGGAAGAATACTTGGTTTCTTGGAGAGGATTTCGGTTGGCTTTTGCATGTTGCCCAAGCAAACTACTTACATTATTTTATTAACTTGTACTTATGAGTGTAAGATATTTTAATATGTAAAGTATACTACTACATTATAAATAGCTTGCTTAATTCATTTTTACAAGTGTGCAATAACGAGTTTAAAACTGAAAAAGACTTAAACTTTCAATCGAGTAAATTAACTTTGCAAAACCGTTTTTCATTTCAAATCTTTGAATCATTTTGCAAGTTTGTTTATTTATCCTTTGAGTCTTTTATTGAGTTATTGTATTGCACCTAGTCGTTTAGTCATGTTCAAGGATCCCGTATTTTGTACTTAAACTTTATCTCCTCCGTTCAATTGAGTGAACAACATTGAGATAAGTGGAGTCTTGTAACAACCGGGTAGAACCATACAAGTCTTAGGATAGAGTTATCCTTAAGCATGAAGTCTTCGAAACAGAGTAGCTTTTGAGCATGAAGTCTTTTGACGGAGTAGCCCAAAGCAAAAGTCTTATTGCGGAGTAGCTTTAAGCAAGGAGTCTTTCGGCGGAGTAGCCCAAAGCAAAAGTCTTGGAAGCGGAGTAGCTTTTAAGCATTAGCAACCGGAGTAGGTTGGGGAGTTGTTTTATTATTCGGGTGGTCTTAGTTTGTATGAGTTTACTTCTAAGACGTTTAATAAAATAGCGCTGGACGTAGGTCACGGAGTAGTGACCGAACCAGTTTTAAAAACATCGTAGTCGTGTCTATTTTGTTTTATTTTCGCTTCACACTCTACTCACGTTTTTATCTACAGAATCAACTGTTGAGTACACTGTAACTTCTGCTTGCTGAATCGTTGTTGATTACTTCTAACTCTCTAGTTCTAAGTATCGACTTCTCCTTTCATCGAACCATTGTTTAAAGTGTTTAAGAGTTTTAAAAGAAGCTTTCATTAAGCTTAAAATTTTAAATAGACACCTAATTCACCCCCTCCACCTCTTAGGTGCTCTTGCCCGTGACTCTTCAGTAACGAGTTCTTAGTGTTCATGTCACTAATTTGTGTCTTGACATGGCACGAGGTATTCGAACGGTTCCAATTTTCCATAAAAATTGGTGGCGACTCCACAAATGCAGGTTTATTCAACCTTTCACCGGTTTCAATGCCTCACCAATCGGTAACGGCCCGTGACGTGCTTTGGCAAACCATAGTTTCGTGGAAGAAGTGTCGCTGCCTCGAAAACCAGCGCGCAGGTGCGCACGGCACGGGTGGCCCATGTCCACAGTTTGGCGACTCCGCTGTGGATGATACACTTATGTGTTACCCAGGGTGAAATTTGAACAAGGTTAGGGAATAGTTTATACGAGACAGTTGTTGATTCTCATTACTCGACCTTCTTAGGTCGTTTTATTTGGCCTTTCACGTCTTAACCCAACCCATTCGACTAATCGTCCTGTCTGGACGGTCCAAATTCCTATCTGGGCCTAAAGATGGATAATGATTGACGTCAATCATACCACGATGCTTACTCATATTTGTATCAAGGGCTTTCACTACTCGAGGAATTGGACTAGGAACCGACCTTACTCATGTTTGGCACGGTCCTCTCCACAAACGAAGGTTTGATTGCTTGGTATGGCAACCCACCTTTTTAAGCCAAAACCCTTTAAATGCACTCAGCATACCGTTATAATGCCCATATGTATATTTGTATAATATACAATATCACCCATTTGTAAGCAAAACCATGACGAATTTTTGTAAAATAAAATCCATTCCAAAATGTAAATATTTTCGAAAAATGGCCTAAAATAGCGCAGAATAAGACGAAACTCTCAAACCCATTTCAAAAACCCACTTCGAGTCAGCACTCCTACAACTACACTACAGTTGTCTAGGACAAACATTTCAAAATTTGACACAGTGGCACACACCCACTTCACGAGTCGAGTCTTTTTTTGAGTAAGTGTACGAAAATGGTTGATCGTGTTTTGATTCGTCGTCGATCTCTCATCCTCAGTCCAAAATGGTGGGAACTAGTCAAGCAAGCGTTAATGGTGAACCCCAACAACCCGTAAATGGTAATGATCAAATCCTAGTTGCACTCCTTCATCTCCAAGTAAGCCAAGAACAAGCTTATGCTCGCCTCAACGCCATCGAAGGTCGTATTGTCGCTGTAGAAGCTAGACTTCCTTCTACAGAAGATCCCATTCCTGACATGCTCGTACATGATAATCTTCCATCCTTTGTTGGACAACCAGAAGTTAATCTTTCACCAGGTCCTACTGAAGCTGAAAAGCGACTCCATTATTTGGAGGAGCAACTAATGTACCTCAAGGGAGATGACATCTATAGGGAAAACAATCGTAAATATGAGGCAGTAAACGCTCAACTACCAACTAACTTCAACATGACTGGCATACCGAAGTTTAAGGGGCATGAAAACCTTTTGAACCATATTCGTGCATTCAAAGATTATATGTCTATCAAAGGCATTAAGCCAGAGATATTCCTAAGGATCTTTCCTTTATCTCTCGATACTATTCCTATGCAATGGTTCTACTCCTTGGATCAAAAGAAAATTGCTACTTAGGATGATGATGCAATTGAGTTCACCAAACAGTATGCAGATAATGATAAAATTCAAGTCAATATGCGCACTCTAGAGGTTCTTACCCAAAATGAGAGAAAATTTCACCGACTTCCTAAGTAGGTTGAGAAAGACTAGCACGCAACTCATCGAACGCCCAGACGAAACTACTCTTGTTGAAAAGTTTGTGGACAATTTAAGGCCAATCTACGCGAACCATCTAAGGTACCAAAACATAAAGTCTTTCAAAGACTTAACAGTGCTAGGAACAAGAATTGAAGACGACATCCTCAAAGGACTTGTCCAAAATGGTAGGTCGTGGATATCAAGACACAACGAGTCGTTCTTATGGCTCCACTAGCAAGACCGACGAGGTCAACCTTGTCGAATCATCTACTAAGAAGAATAACCCGCAGAGGAAGTTCACCAATGTTGGTGACTCGTACTCCAATGCTCTAAAAAAATAAATTAAACAAGGTAAACTCCGACCCATAGGACCTACACCTAACCCAGAGAGGAAGTCTAAGTTTTGGGATGAGAATGCCTACTGCGAGCACCATAGAGGCAAAGGGCATGATATAGAGAATTACTTCAAATTGAAACATGTCATTTAGGATATGATTGAAGATGGGCGCCTGCCTATACCTCCTGCAAGTAAGCCTAGCAATACTCAAAATCCTCTTGGAATTTTGATGATCACTGATGGGGAATTCATCTTGGATTGCTCACATCTTATCTCTCAAATCGAGGAGGAGATCAATGGAGTTTGGGCATATAACGTTGAAGATGTCTACCTCAGGGATCATCCTTTGATCAAAAATGTAGAAAGTCTTACGGATGAGATCATTACCATGATATTTCAAGATGACCATTTCAACCCTACAACACTGATCAAGGAAAGCTCTTCAAGCTCACCACTAGAGAAGGAGAGATGTTCAAAGGAGAACCCGAAGATGATGAATTCGAGTCAGAGTCGGAATCAGAGTCGGAGCCTAAGTCTAGAGAAGTCGCTAGAGAGTCTCCTCCTGTCGTCACTCCCCACCCTTATGTCTCGCCTAACATAGTATCGCCTAGTAACAATAGCTTGAGGAATGTCACATCAACTGTCCCTTTACCGCCACCGACTACTGCGTAGATGGCTTCTTTTTTTCAGCTGTTTTCAAACTTTAATATGAATAAATCTGATTCTACTTACTCCTTGTGTTATTCTGAATGCAATTCTATTTACGACGATAATGAGGATGACCTGACCCAGATTCAATCGAATTACCTCCCTATATAAGTAAAGAAATACTAGAAGAGGGGGAAGGGGCACAAGTTATAGAAAACACTGAACCTATCAATGTAGGAACGGATTTAGAACCCCAAGAACTTAGGATAAAGACGACCTTAGACCCAACTGAAAGGGCCAATTTCATCGACATCTTACACGAGTTCAAAGACGTCTTCGCTTGGTCTTACAAATACATGTCAGGGATAGCGATCAAAAATATTGCAGAACATCACATTTCAATCAAGCCAGGTTTCAAGCCTGTAAAGTAGAAACTTCGTCGGATGAGGATAGAGTGGGCTCATAAGATTAAAGAAGAAGTCGATAAGCAATTCAAGACCGGATTCATCAAAGTTTTCGAGTATTCAGACTGGGTGGCTAATATAGTCCCCGTACCCAAAAAGGATGAGCGAATCCGGGTTTGTGTTGATTTCAGAGACTTGAACAAAGCGAGTCCCAAAGACGACTTTCCTCTACCACACATCGATATATTGGTAGATAATACAGCAGATCACGCGTTGTTATCCTTCATGGACGGGTATGTAGGGTATAACCAAATCAAAATGGTCGTAGAAGATATGCACAAAATAGCCTTCGTCACTCAGTGGGGCACATATTGTTATATTGTTATACTATTCAGGCTAATCAATGCTGGGGCTACGTATCAATGCACTGCGACTACTTTGTTACATGACATGATGCATAAACAAGTGGAGATGTATGTGGATGATATGATCGTCAAATCTAAGGATAGGGAAGGGTACATCGCCAACCTTCGCAAGTTCTTCCTCAGATTGTGCAAATACAACATGAGACTCAATCCTCAGAAATGTGCATTCGGAGTAACGTCAGGTAAGCTTCTGGGATACGTTGTCAGCCAGAGGGGGTTAGAAATTAATCCATCCAAGATCAAGGCCTTAATCGATGCCACAACCCCAAACAGAAAAAGAGGTTAGAGGATTTCTGGGTAAAGTGCAGTACATAAGTCGATTCATATCGAAACTCACTATGATCTGCGAACCTATCTTCAAAAAGCTTAAGAAAACGGACCATACCATATGGGGACGATGACTGTCAGAAGGCATTTGACAGAATAAAGGAGATATTGGCCAAGCAACCAGTGCTAATGCCTCCCAAACAAGATCAACCTCTTGTTTTATATCTCACAGTCACCGAAATAGCCATGGGGGCTATGCTCGCACAGACCGTTGGAAAAGAAGAAAGAGTTATCTACTACCTTAGTAAAAAGTTCTTAGAGTACGAGAGTAAGTATACACCTCTCGAGAACACATGCCTCGCTCTTGTGTGGGCAACAAAGAAGCTACGCGATTACATGCGTAGCTACTCGGTAAAAGTGTATTCTAAAATGGATCCTTTTAAATATCTCTTCGAGAAATCCGTTCTCAATGGACGCTTGGCAAGATGGACCTTAATGCTCTCAGAGTTCGATCTCAAATACGTACCTTTAAAAGTCATAAAGGGGCGTGCTGTAGCTGAATTCTTTGCAGATAATCCTATCAACGATACGTAATCAATAGATATGTGGTCGTTTCCAGATGAGGATATTCTACATACCAGTATGGATTCCTGGGATATTTACTTTGATGGGGCATCTAATTTGAGAGGATTTGGAATAAGAGTGTTGCTCATTTCTCCTGAAGGCGAGCATACACCACTTTCTGTCAAACTCGACTTCGAGGTGACAAATAATGCAGCCGAGTTTGAAGCTTGCCTCATTGGTCTACAAGCAGCAGTGAGTTTGGAAATCAAGCATCTTCTAGTTCACGGGGACTCATCTTTAATCATCAATCAAATCACTGGATCCTGTAAAATCCGAAGTGAAAATCTAGCACCCTATCAGGCTAGGATAGATCAGGTTGCTCAATTTTTCGATCAGGTTACCTATCTACACATGCCTCGAGAAGAAAATCTGTTTGCGGACGCTCTTGCAAAACTCGCATCCTTGATTAATATGCCAGACAATATGGTTGAAATGCCCTTGTGCATTGAACGACGATCAGATATATCCTATGTACACTTCCTTACAGATGAAGAGGAAAATCCAGAGAAACCCAGGCCATTCTAAATTTCAAGCTCAATGGTACATACCTATCAGATATGGATAAGAGGGGACAACACGCCATACGCCTACTTACCTCTCAATACCTCCTCATGTAGGGAGAGTTGTACAAAAGAACACCACTTGGTGTCCTCTTGCGTTACCTTGATCGTTCACAGACACGGAGAGTAATGGAGGAAGTTCACGATGGAGAATGTGGTCCTCACATGAGTGGACCTATGATGGCAAAGAAGATTACGCGTCTGGGTATTACCGGGCGACAATGGAGTCATATTGCATCAAATACGTTAGGCATTTTCATAACTGCCAGATCTTCGGGAATGTATCCTAAGTAATATTTTTTGATATAAAAAATATAGTGGAAAATATTATAATTATTATTATAATAATTAGAATATAATATATATGTTCTATATTATATTCAATATTTATAATTTTTATATAAATTTTTCTACATTTCATTTGACAAAAAAGTATCGTAAAAAAGTTTACGAAAATAATATATTTAGATTGGTGGTAAAAAAAATGCTATTATTAGAGTATAAATTTCATATTATTCGCACATATTTTAATTATGGTAAAAAATAGAAAAAAACATACGAATATTAATAGATGGTACATAATTATTACACATATTGAAGTAGTTATTGCCCGTATTCGGAATTTTGGCTGGATGTCGAATTAAGTGCGAAAAAGATGGTGTATTTTTTAGCATGTTATTTATCCCACATTGAAAAACAATGTAGTTGTGGTGAATATATTACATATAAATTGTAGAATTGTCCATCATCGAAAGATAGCATAAGATAAGGTGATTCTATGATTATAAATAGGAGATATCATTGGAACTTATGTATCAACTAAAAATCTTTTGAGCCTCTTAAGTATTGTCTTAGAGAACTCTTAAGAGTTTGTATCATTCTCTCTACAATATGATATAATTTTCTATATTATATTCAAGTGACGAATTTTATAATTTTTATTTATATAAAATTTTATACATTTCATTTGACAAAAATATATCGTAAAAAAAATTATGAAAATTATATAATTAGAATCTTGGTAAAAAAATGCTATCATTAAAATATAGATTTTATATCATTTGCACATATTTTCATTATGATAAAAAAATAGAAAAAAAAACGCATGAATATTAATAGATAGTATAGTATTTGCTCATTATTAAACCGGGTTTGATGTCAAATTAGGTGCGAAAAATATGGTGTATTTCTAAGTATAAGGTGGGGTGATCCCATGATTATAAATAAGAGTATCATTGAACTTAGGTATCAATCCAAAATCTTTTGAGTATCTCAACTATTATCTTTGAGAGATCTTATAAGAGTTTGTATTGACAGCAAGCGTCAGTTACAACAATAACATACAAATATTAAGCCCTACAACCTTTTTTTTTCATTAACAAAGTGTTTTATCTTTTATTTTATTTGATAAAGCTATTTTAATCATGTGTAAACAAATAATTAGACATTGGATATAACATTATAACTAAGTTTATTATCCCGTTGCAATGCACGAATGTCAAACTAGTTTGGTATTAATTTACAAATTAGAGAATAAATTACACATGAATCACTGCAATTAATGCATATATTAAGTATTTATTTCCTTTTTTATTTCCCATATTTAAAACCGAGAAAAAGAAAAAAAACAAACATAATAACAAACCAAATCTAGACTAGAGCTCGAGGCTAGGAGAAGTATTTAAGTTTTACCAAGCCAAACCCAAAATTGAACCCGAAATTCCGAGCTAGACTCATCCCCGTCCAAGCTTGAGCACAGATCGACTCGTTAACACCGAAATCCGATTTCCAGCACATATAAACCCGTTCAACATCCAATTCTTATACCATACACCCAAGTGTATGGTACTTCCTACTCCTAATATTTTTTTTAAAAAAAAAAAGTCCCACTACTTGACAGTTACCATTCTCCATAAACTCTTTCTTTCTCCTGTTTCAAACTACGTCTTCCGTTTCTATTAAAAAAATCGTGCATAAAATTTAATTTTCCATCCAACACAGTGGTTTTGTAATCTTGATTCGAGTTTTGATTAATTAAATTCTAACTTATCAGGTATGTATTAAAATTATTTCGTGTTTTGATTAAATAAATTCTAATTTATCGGATTTGTGTTGAAATTACATTAAACCCTAAAAGTTGTTTATGATTAAATTTGTGGTTTCGAGTGTGATATTCATCATATGACGCTATCATATTCACTCATAATTTAGTGAATATGATAATTTAATTTGATGAATATGTCTTATCAAGTGTGATATTCATCATAAGTCACTATTATATTAATTTGATTTTAATGAATATGATAATATAATTTCATGAATATGAAGTATATAGTGTGATATTCACCCTATGATACAATTATATTCACGTTGAGTTAAATGAATATGGTAGTGTAATTTGATGAACGTGTGTCATGTGATGTGATATTCATTTTATGACACTGTTATATTCACTTTGAGTTTAGTGAATATCGGTTTAATTTGATGATTGATGGGGCATATTCTGCACCCGCTGACCGAGTCAACATATTGAGCAAGGTCAAAGACATCCACAGCAAGTCAACGTATTAGACAGCCTAACCGACGCATCCTGTCAGTCTGTCACTTGGGTCCCGGCTAGGCAACCAGCCAGCCGGGAGACATATCCGCGTACTCACATCCAAGACCCCTCGGTATGGAGTCAACTCGGCCAACCGGCCTGCCATGGGTCCCTCGGCCGAGGGTAGAACAGTCTTTCCACCTGCTCTGCCACTTGGCCACTACGTGACAAAAGGTGAAAGTATATAAATACTCCACTTCTCTCATTGAGAAAAGGATCTGAAAATAATCAATTAAACACACTAATCTGGTATAAACTCCCTTATCTCTCTACAATATACTTTGTGCCAAGTAACACACAACTTAATCCCTTTTAAGTTTACTGACTTGAGCGTCGGAGTGAGTTCGCTTGGTACCAAGCCGAGCCCTCAGTTTGTTCATTGTTTCAGGAGAGGCCGAAAGGAAGAGTCAAGCAAAGTCATCATTCTACAAGCTTACGTGGTAACAAATCCTGCTCCGGAATTACACCCGGAACAATTGGCGCCGTCTGTGGGAAAGGATACTAGAAGCTAGTCAAATCCCTTACAAAAAAAAAAAAAAAAAAAAAACCCACCCAGCAAGCTAAGAAGATGTCAAAACAACAAGAGGTAGTTGTGAGTGACGAAACCGCATTCTACCAAGATGACACCGTCCCTAATTCTGAGATTGGGCAGTCCCCCACCGGCCGAGTAATTCAACCGGCGTACGGGATGCCAATACTACAGAATATCGCCGCCGCCGACCAAGTCACCGTCATGGGACATGTGGTCGATGCACCAAATGAAAGCTATTCCGGACCCGATGGGTAATACGCCGATCACCCCGCCGCAACGACGGTGATGGCAAAGACACCCGCAGTGACCAGGGCCCATAAAGTGACCCCGAACAACTTGTAGGGGTGATACAAGGAGCCATGCATACTAGGACGCCGGCGGAGCACGTCGCCGATGGCAGACCAAAGTCCTTCCCCCACTCGCGGGAGGACAGTCGCGCGGCAACAACGAGGCCCGCCCGAAGAAATGAAGAAAGAAGTCCGACTATCCAAAGTCGGGCAGCAAGAAGCCCTTCCCGCTACGAGGAGAGAAGCCGGACTAGGGTTGCGAGGAGCCGATCGCCACGCGTCATTCGACACGTGGTCAGACAGCCCCTCAGTGCCTACGTCCTCGGAGTCTCCGTGCCAACCAAACTAAAGCTGCCGTCCCTATCATACAAAGGGGATAGTGACCCAACCGACCACGCCGAGGCTTTCGAGTCTTACATGTCGGTATGGGAGCGGCTGACGAGGTATGGTGCCGAGTCTTCCCAACAACCCGCATGGGATGGCCGAGTTGGTACAAGGGGCCGCTAATGGTTCGATATCTTGCTACGCCGACCTAAGGGATAACTTCATAGCCCGAAGACGCCTGCAACAAGAGAAGGGTCGTGGAGACATCGGATCTCCTCACTATCCGACGGGGGAGGACGAGTCTCTACGAAGCTATGTGAAGAGGTTCGACGCGAAAGCTCACGGATCCGTGAGTGAACACCGAATCGGCGGCCTTCGCACTGATGAAAGGCCTCCCGAAAGGCGAGCTCAAAAATGAGCTGATAAAGTGCGAGGACCTCAACCTGGACTCCGCCAGAAAGATGGCGGACCGAGCCGTAAAGGTGGAGGATTACCACAAGACCTGGGTAGGCCACAGTGAAGCTGGGCACCCAGAAAGGAGGAGAGCCAGGGACAACGCCGATGAAGGTCGCCGTGACATGAATAGGTCACGGCCGAAAGATCTAACAGAAAAAGAGCTCGGCGGCGCGGGGGAGTTCGGGACCATACACCCGAAGCGGTACCACGGTCTCACCCTCTCTGGTCAAATCACCGGCCGAGGTCTTTGCCCCGAGCAAGAATGAAGGGCGAAGTAGGCAAGACCCCCCAAGACGAGGGCGGAGGGCGACGCAAGCCAATTTTGCGATTACCACGGCTAGCCCGGCCATAAGACCGACGATCGTCGGCATCAAGAACGCCATCGAAGAGCGATCAAAGGGGGCCCTCGGCAAGTACGTAGCGGGGCCCGGAAACGAGCTCGACGGGGCGAATAGGAAATCAGTATTCCAAAGGATGGGAGTGATCCAGGTGGTTATCGGAGGAAACGAGAGCGGAGGGTCAGCTAATGGGCACAAACGGCACCTAAATGAGTTTTACCAAGCCATCAACTTTGTGCCCACCACAGCGATCCCCGCTTCCACCGTCCCCGATATAACCATCGGAAAGAAAGACTACGAAGGGGTCGTAGCCCCGCATAGCGACCCGCTGGTAGTCCACCTGGACATATCCAACCACTTGGTTAAGAGGTGCCTAATTGATACAGGCGCCTACACGAACATCATGTTCAGGGAATGCTTCCTCAACCTCGGTCTCGAAGATTGAGGACCGAATCCCCGCACCAACCCACCGTACACTTCTCTGGGGCCGGCCTGGTACCCCTGGGGTCAATCAGGTTGCCGGTGATGTTCGGCGAGGCGGATGCGGCCAAGAACGTTTTATCTGAGTTCGTGGTCATTGATGGTTCGTCCGCCTACAATGTTCTGATAGGTCGGGTCACTTTGAGCGAGGCCGATGCTGTAATGTCCATCCGGGCCCTGACATTGATGTATGTCTCGGACCGGAGGGAGGCACAAAAGCTCGTCTCAAAGGACGAGAGAGACGAAATTATCAATGTCCAATTATCGGCCAGAGGGTGTAACATGCAATCCCTCAAAGTGGCGAAGAAATCAAAAAAGGGGAAGAGCCCATCCTTACGACAGGAGGGTGATCCGATGAGCACCAACAACGTCAGCATGGTCGAGGGAGCCGAGACCGAGCAAGTGGAGATTGACCCGGGGACGCACCGTAATCGCTGTCGGTGTCGGCACGGAGCCAAAGTTCAGAGCCGACCTCCTAGACCTGCTGAGAAAGAACAAAGACGTCTTCGCGTACTCAGCCGCCGAGATGCCAGGCGTGAGCCGAGAGGTGATCGTTCACAAGCTGAACGTACTCTCCAACGCTCGCCCTGTCAAGCAGAAGATAAGGAACTCCTCGGCCGAGAAAGATGAAGCCATCAAGGCCGAGGTAGACAAACTATTAGAGGCAGGCTTTATCATGCCTTGTACTTACCCTGAGTGGCTAGCAAATGTTGTAATGGTGAAGAAGTCATCAGGGGGGTGGAGGATGTGTGTTGATTTTACAAATCTTAATAAAGCATGCCCTCAAGATTGTTATCCCTTGCCTCGAATAGATAGCTTAATTGACGCAACGGCAGGCTACACTATGCTAAGCCTGCTAGACGCCTTCTCAGGGTACCATCAGGTATTCATGGCCGAAGAAGACATGCCTAAGTGCGCATTCATCACCATACACGGCACATACATATATAAAATGATGCCGTTCGGTTTGAAAAACGCTGGCGCAACTTACACTGGGCTGGTGGACAAAGTGTTTCAAGATAAAAAGGGCGAAACATCGAGGCTTACGTCGACGATGCTATTGTAAAAAGCAAGTCGACAAATGAGCACTTGGCCGACTTGAGCGAAACATTTTGTTCACTTAGGAAATACAAGATGAAACTTAACCCAATGAAATGCAACTTCGGTGTCCGGGCAGGTAAGTTCCTCGGCGTGCTTGTCAGCGCCAGGGGAATTGATGCCAATTCAGAGAAAGTCCAAGCAATACTGGACCTACCGGAGCCGAGGAGTCGAAAAGAGGTTATGATGTTGACCGGGAGGATGGCGGCTCTCGCCCGTTTCATTTCTCGGTCAGCCGACAAGAGCACCCCATTCTTCAAAGTTTTGAAAGGGAATAAAGACTTCAGCTGGGGGGAGGAACAGAGCACAGCTTTCAGGCAACTGAAAGCTCATCTTCTAACTCTCCCAACCCTGTCCAGGCCGATGCTGGGGGAGACGCTATATCTATACATAGCAGTTACCTCGGCCACGGTCAGTGCCGTAATCGTCAGAGAAGAAGACAAGCAGCAACACCCAATCTACTTTATCAGCCATACACACCGTTGTTGCCGAAAGAAATTACCCACCGATTGAAAAAGCGCCTTTTTTGTCGTCGTTCCGCAAGGAAACCGAAACCTTACTTCGACGCGATCCCGTGACGGTCTTAACCGACCAACCATTGGAGAAAACATTGGAAAAATTTGAACAATCCCAAGAGCTCATCAAATGGGCAAGAGAGCTATCCGTCTTCGGCATTCAATACAAAGCCGAGGCCCTCGATAAAGGGGCAGGCACTTGCGGACTTCCCCGGCCGAGTGCACATACCAAGAAGAATCGCGCCCGGCGTATGGGAAGTATACACCGACGGGTCCTCTACGAACAAACGGCTCAGAGCCGGCATCCTTATCATCGGCCCAAACGGGGACGAGTTTGAGTATGCCTTGAAGTTTACCTTCTCGGCCTCGAACAACGAATCCGAATACGAGGCGGTGATAACCGGAGTCGAGCTAGCTAGAGCCGCAGAGCGGAACACATTGTGTTGAAGACGGACTCACTATTGGTGACTAACCAAATCAGAGGAGAGTATGAGGCTCGAGACGATGGGATGGTAAGATACCCGGAAAGGGTAAAAGCGACACCGCAAAATTGAAATCTTTCCAAATCCAATGCATCCCTGTGTCCGAGAACAACCGAGCCGACGCTCTCTCAAAACTTGCGATTCAAGCATCAAGAATGTCCGAAACCGTCTTTGGTGGATATCAGGAATGCTAAAAGCATCACTGAGACCGTCGGCATGGTGGGCGACATAGAATCCGAGACAACGTGGATGACTCCGATAAAGAAATACAAACTAACAAAGAGTTACCGGAGGACCGCAATCTCTCCCAGAAGATAAGAAGGATCGCCGCAAGGTACTTGGTATTTGAAGGAGAATTGTATAGGAGGTCCGTAATAAGACCACTTTTAAAATGTGTCGGCCCGGGCCCGACGCGGGCTCATCTTGTGAGAAATTCACGAAGGCATCTGTGGACATCACATGGGGGCAAGAACGCTAGCCCACAAAGCTCTCCGAGCCGGCTACTTCTGGCCTACCATGCTTGAGGATTCCAGAGTTAAGACCAAGAAGTGCAAGAACTGTCAGATGCATGCTCCGGTAATACACGCACCTTCCCGAGACTTGCAACCAGTACTTAGCCCCCTACCATTTGCACAGTGGGGGATGTATTTATTAGGGCCATTTCCAACGGCCTCCGGAGGAAGGAAGTACCTCATCGTCGCCGTTGAGTACTTCACCAAATGGGTCGAAGCTGTCGCGGTACCTGCCAAGACCACGGCGGCAGTAAGAAAGGTTATTTGGGAGAACGTCATAACTCGATTTGGGTTGCCCCAAGTCATGGTATTTGACCACGGCCGAGAGTTTTGGAGCGACATGGTGATGAACTGGCTAGAAGAGCTCGGTATCAAGTTTGCATACTCCTCCATCTACCACCCTCAGAGCAACGGGCAGGCGGAAGCAGCTAATAAAACAATCCTAAACGGGCTGAAAAAGAAGGTTGAAGATCTAAAGGGAAGGTGGACTGATGAACTACCCGGCGTCCTGTGGTCCCTTAGAACCACGGAGAAAGAAGCAACGGGGTACAGTCCATTCCACCTTGTCTATGGGTCTGAGGCCGTCCTGCCAATAGAAGCAGCGGTGGCGACATTTAGAACGCAGACCTTTGACCCAGTCGAAAATGAGGAAGGCCTGAAAGCCTCCCTAGACCTGGTCGAAGAAAGTCAAGACGCGGCACGGCTCAACTTAGCCGTTTACCAAAACAGAATGAGAAGAGCTTACAACCGAAGTGTCCACAAAAGGGACTTAAGAGTAGGAGATCTAGTCCTAAGAAAGTCGGCCGCCACCAACAAAGGAAACATCCATGGCAAAATGACGGCCAACTGGGAAGGACCCTACAAAGTGGTTGAAGAAATGAGGCCGGGTACATACCGGCTGACAGACATGGAGGGTGTGCCTCTAATGAGCCACTGGAACACCGACAACCTTAGAAAGTACTTCATATAGCGGCGGAGGTGTCCGAGACCGTTTGGGCACCCTAACGCATGATTGTATCTAATGAAAAGTGTTCCAAGTTTTCCATCAAAATGAAGAATCCCCCTCTATAGTCCTACCAAAGTAGACGCCACGGCAGTCACGAAAGACGCAGTCGAGCCATAACCTCGATTACCTCGGCCAAAGCCGGGAGTGACGGGGGAACGAGCCGATATGCCAAGATATTTAAAAAGCGTATAAGCACTGTTGAGACGCAAGTCTGACTGCCCCGGCCAATCCGGGAGTGGCAGAGGAAGCGATCAATATGTCTATAGATACGGAAAGCAGTCGAAACGTAAACTCAGTTGCCTCGGCCAAAGCCGGGAAGAGACGAGGGAAACGCGATCTGCCAACAGCAGTTGATACTCGCGAAAGCGACCAACATGCTTAAGAACGTATAAGTACAGTTGAGACGCAAATCTGACGACTCGGCCAGACCGAGAGTGAACGAGGAAGCGATCAATATAGTCTATAGATACGAACGCTGTCGCGCCGTAACCCCGATTGCCTTGGCCAAAGCCGGGAGTGGCGGGGACACAACGACCGATACGCTAACATGTTCACAACGGCGGTTGGGAAACGCAAATCTGACGCCTCGGCCAGACCGAGAGCGAAAGAGGAAGCGACCGACACGCCAACATGTTTAAAGACGTTTAAGTACAATTGAGATGCGCGTCCTAACTACCTCGGCCAGGCCGAAGGTAAAAACGAAAAAGCACTCAATATGTTAAAAACGCAAGAAGACAACTCAGATGAAAATGAGATAAAGACCTCGGCCGAGCCGGAGGCAAAATAAACAAACTCTTATTAAAGTATTGACAGGTAATACAAGAAAGAAGTCGACGACCGTCCCCATAAGGATAGCCTAAACACTACCTACCAAAGTTCAACAAAAAAAAGGGAAAGGTACAACAAAAGGTTACAGACATGAGAATTGAAAGCGCCAAAAAAGATGGCAGGGAGGAAAGGCTCAATAGTTGGCCCCCGAACAGCTGAAACTGTCTGAAGGGCCGGGTGAATCCGGTGACGACCGCCCGTCTCCCTATGCTGTTTTCGCTCGCCATCGCAGCAGCGAATAAAGACATCACCATCGTGGGCGACCAGAAGCCGACTTTGCGGCTTCAGTTTGCCTTTGCCCTCTCGGCTTCCTCCCGGCCGCCTTCACCTTTTCAAAGATGGGCCGCCTTCTCCGCAGCCTCCTCGGCGGCCTTCTTCGCCTCTGCCTCCTCCATGACCTTTGCCTCCATGCTGCCGCCTTATCATCAAGCAGCTGGTCAAATTTTTGCCACGGGAAGGAGCCTTCAGGAAAGAGCTCTCTGATTACCTCCCTGGTAGCCTCTTCAGCTTGGTCCCGGTACTGGGCACACATCTCAGGGATAAGGGAAGTTTGGAGCGTCTCAATGTCCTTCTCCCTCTGAGCAAGGATGGCCCTCGTGTTCCGGTGCGCCTTCGCCTGAGCCGTATACAGAGACTTCCATTCTTCCCTCTTATCAACCGCATGATCGAAAGCGCCCTGAAGCTTCTCTCGCTCCTCCCGCAGCTTAAAGGCGTCAGCCTCCGCAGCCTCAACCTTGGCCCTCTCGGCTAGGACCGCCTTATCAGCATCCTCCCTAAGCTTTCGCTCAGCCTGGAAGTCCTTCGCCGACTTCTCGGCCTCCTTCTTAGAGGCAGCAAGCTCGAGCCTAAGCCGTTCAAGCACAGGGGCAGCTTCAGCCATGACCTTTTCTTGCTCCATAATATGAGCACCGGCCACGTCAGCCCACTTCGCCAGCATCTTGGACAACCTTATGCCCTCCGCCCTAATCTGGGCGGGGAAGGCTTCGGGAGGAGGAGGAGATGACGGTGGCATTTTTATCACCCGTCCGCACGGGCCGCTTCTCTAATTGACGTTCGGAGGGACCGATAGCCGCAGACTAGGTTGATCTACAAAAATTCGGACAAAGCATCCATGTCAACGCGTTCATTGACATATCGAGAGCCTGTCATCAGGAATGCCTAAAGAGCCCGCTAAATCCGAGCCCTGGGTTAGATCCGTACCAGCCTTGGCCTTCTTGGTTGGAGGACCCTTTTCTTTACCGAGCCTCGAATAAAGCGGCGGCGGACTCGGTCTCTTTTCTCTTATTCAAAGAAGGAGGAGCCTCGCAATGCAGTGACCTCCTCCTCAACATCGATGACCCCGCCGCTTTTGGATCGCAGGATTCAAGATCGAACCGGAGTTGACGCGTCGCCGCCATAGACATTATCTTTGGTTTGCGGCGCGGTATGTTACTGGCAACCTTCGCCTGAGCCGCCGTCACATCCAATGCCTTCAACTGCTGGTCCATGAGTTCGTTAGGAGCCGGTTGGCGATCACGTGTCTGGGCCTTAGGATGCGGGTCAACAACTCTCCTGTTCTCGTCAAGTCCCAACCTCTGGAGAGCAGAGACAGACAGTCCCGGGCCAAATCGGTCTCAAAAGAAACGAAGCATAAGTTAAGCAAAAGAAATAAAACAAGTTCAAAAGCAGAAACATAAAAAGCAAAGATGGGCTTCACACCGACCCCACTCACCCCGTTCGAGGGCCGGTATGAGGCCGACGTGGCAGAGCAGCTCATCCTGAAGAACGATCTGCGTCGGGGGCATCCATCCCTTCGGCGTCCCATCCTTCTCGGCCTCAAACAGCCTCATTGCCCGTTTTTCGTCCTCATTAAGAGGGACCCTGTTGGCGTCCATCTTAAGCTTATTCCGGGAGACGTATCTATCATGCTCCCCTTTACTCTCGCATCGCAAATTGACGCGGTGCTGGAAGGACCGGGGCAGCGGATAGTCCTCCGGAACCTCAACGTACAACCACCGCCCCTTCCAGTCCTTGCAAGACGTCATCTTGGAGACGGTGACGAAGCCCGGCTCGGTTTGTATGCTGTACCACCCCTGGCCGCCTAGGGTAGTTTGTTTAAGGTGGTGGAGCCGGCGGAAGAGGTTCACCGTTGGGGCCTCCCCTTTGAAAAGACATAACCATACAAAACCAACAATCGTCCTGATGGCCAACGGATGCAGTTGGGCCACGGCGACATTCATCGCTTTAATAAATAAAGAACGTATTCATTCAGAGGAAACCGGAGCCCATACTCCGGGTGTCTGATGTATACGCCGAAATACGGCCGTGGGAGGGCAAATGACGGCCTGACCCTCCTTAGGGATAACAATTCTATACTCCCTACCGAAGGAGTAATGGTGTTCAAAAAGTTCAGAACCGGAACAACTGGCGAACTTGTTCGTCCAGGCACGGTCAGGACTAATCGAGCAGGCATCACCATGACCCGAAACAAGCGGCCTTCCTACGGCAGAAGGGGTCGCCTCATCATCATCATCATCCTCATCATCATCAATACCCTCCATATATCTCTCATCGATTTCAGGAGAAGGAGACCGGGGACCCCCGAACCTTATCGGGGTGACGGCAAGTGGCTCCTGCTCATCAGGATGCGACGGCTCGCCCCCCGGCGCAGAAGTACTGGGTCCAGCATTAGCAGAAGACATGACAACAAATACTTAAACAAATAAAAAGTTGAAAAAATTTGTTTGTTTACCTTGGAAAAGTGTTACGCCGAGTAACGCTTTGAAGACTAGAGAGAAGTTTCGTCGAAGAAAGCTAGAGAGAAGAAATTTTTTTTGAGAAAGTGAATTTTTGGTGGCCAAAATCAGGGGCTAACTGCTCTATTTATAGAGCAAAACCCATGAAACGGACCAATCAGGGCAAAGCCCATGAAGCGTCAACCAATCAACACCGAGCCACGTGTCAAGCATGCGACCATGGAATGTCAATCGACAAACGATTTACAAATCTTCTTCAACACGCTCCTTGGCGAATGCCAATCGACGTATCTTCTTCAACACGCTCCTTGGTATCTACTTGCCAAACGGCCCACTGTTCAACCAAGCTTGGCGACCTACTGGGGCAATCAAAAGCACACGACACTCTCAACCTCGGTCTCAGCCAGCGCCATTTTCTTTTCCACATTTGATGTCCATTACACATCCATGTGGAGGGGGGATATGATACGGCCTTAGCAGAACCAAGCCGACGAAGAAGAAGCCGGGGAAGAAATTCAACTTGCGCAGAATACGCTCAACACTCATCGAAGGTCCATACCACGGCATAGACTACGCTGGGGGCAAATTGATGGGGCATATTCTGCACCCGCTGACCGAGTCAACATATTGAGCAATGTCAAAGACATCCACAGCAAGTCAACGTATTAGACAGCCTAACCGACGCATCCTGTCGGCCTGTCACTTGGGTCCCGGCTAGGCAACCAGCCATGCGAGAGACATATCCGCGTACTCACATCCAAGACCCTTCGGTATGGAGTCAACTCGGCCAACCGGCCTGCCATGGGTCCCTCGGCCGAGGGTAGAACAGTCTTTCCACCTGCTCTGCCACTTGGCCACTACGTGACAAAAGGTGAAAGTATATAAATACTCCACTTCTCTCATTGAGAAAAGGATCCGAAAATAATCAATTAAACACACTAATCTGGTATAAACTCCCTTATCTCTCTACAATATACTTTGTGCCAAGTAACACACAACTTAATCCCTTTTAAGTTTACTGACTTGAGCGTCGGAGTGAGTTCGCTTGGTACCAAGCCGAGCCCTCAGTTTGTTCATTGTTTCAGGAGAGGCCGAAAGGAAGAGTCAAGTAAAGTCATCATTCTACAAGCTTACGTGGTAACAAATCCTGCTCCGAAATTACACCCGGAACAATGATTATGAACTGTAAATTTGATGAAACTCGAATACAAATAGATGAAAGAAAACTACGATTTAATAAATTCAATAGGATTTTAAATTTGATAAATTTAGAAATTTAGGAAAGGAAAAAAAAGGTACTATGAAAGATGTAGTGGGTATAACTACCACAATTGGTCTCCCTTGTGACGGGTTACCATTTGTGACGGATATTTTGTGAGATAAAATGGTAACAAAATGGGTTAGTGGAGAAAGGGGACCACATGAATAGTGTTGCAGAGAGAGAAAAAGTGGGTATATTGTGAGGTAAAATGATATCCGTCTTCAGCTTGTGACGGATATGTCATGTCTTCAATGAGAATTTGTGTAACTACCATGGGTATCTTTTTTTTTTTTTTGTCTATAACTACCATGGGTATCTTACTCCCTACTTCTGGGAGTAGGGTATAATTTGCCTTCAACATCTAAATGTGAAGCATCCCACGAGCCCAACCAAAGCCATACTAAATAAAATAGCCCATTAGGGTTTTAACATCTCTTATAACATCTCTTCTACTACCGCTATTTCATACCTCTAGTTTCCAGCTGCACTCATAAACCCTAATTTCTCGGTACATTTCTGATTTCAATATCTCTCCCCTCTTTGTCTTTAGTGTTGATTATAAATTTTAACTGATTAAGTTTCAATTTAATCTGAGGATTTCAATCGTCTCTTTGTAATTTAGGTTTTGGTGATTGCGATTTCGGGATTTCGTCATGAGGTATTTGTTTTTGAATCTTATTTGTTCAATTAATTTAATTTATGCTATTTCAGTTGTTTTTAGAGTATTTTTGTTAATATTATGATTTGATATTAGTATATATAATTATGTAATTTAGTTGTATTAGATCTTGTTTTATCGTTCCAAAAATTGTTCATTTTATTGTTTTGTACGGAATATAACACAAATTTTTACTTGACTTGTGTAATTTGATGTGGATTTTGGTAGATAATTAGCCGATTAAAGCGAAATATGTAGAATATTTTTAATAGTAATGTTTTGGTTGAAATGGTGATAAGAAGCTATATATTTTACTCCCACCGTCGCAATCATTTGTTTAAGTTTGATTAAAATGCCCCTCACAAAGAATAAGTTACTTAAACAAATAAGTATGCCGGAGCAAGTATATAGTTTCATTTCTTTCTATACTAGTTTTGCTATTGCTTAAGAATGTACTCCGTAGTTGATTTTAGCGTGGCATCTTTGGTGAGCAATTATGAATTTGTTTCTGTTGAATGTGAGTATATGATGCGTTCTTATCATCTTATAGTCTTCAGATGATTTTGGGGTCACATTGGGTCAAACAATGTGATTGTACTGGCACCTCAAAAGGCGAAACTCTTTCTTGTCCGATATAGTTTACAACATGCATAGGGTAGTTTTTATTCTTTGTAGACTTTGTTGTTTTGATAAATTGAAGTAGCAATTATCACATCAGACCTTGGTTTGGAATAATTACTCACCAAATCTCAAAAAATTAGCTTCGCAGTTAATTTTTGACTGTAAAATTTTTGACTGTAAAATTGAACATATGTTACGTGATAAGGCTGGTTCTATTGTTATATGGAGACAGAGAATCATTACTCTCTCTTTTGGTTCTGGATTATGATGGAATAAAGCAAAATGGGTCACTAAAGTGACTGCGCTTCTTTCTATTGTGAAGTACCAGTCATTCGATCAATTTTCATCTTAGCTCATTCCGAAACAGTCTCCTTACCTTGTTAACATAAGGTGACAAGGGTAAAACTGGTTACACTCGACTTCCCTTACCTTGCAATTTACGGGAGTCATTAATGCCCTGGGGATATGTTGTTGTTTTTACATGATAGTGCTTCCTAAAATGTTTTTGGGATCTAGGTTTGTTGATTTTTTGAATTCATTATTGCAGTAAGTTATCAAGTGAGGCGGTGAGAGAAGCCATCACCAGCATTTCTAGTGATGCTAAGGAGAAGGGTAGGAAGTTTACAGAGACAATTGAGCTGCAGATTGGTCTAAAGAACTATGATCCTCAAAAGGATAAGCGTTTCAGTGGCTCTGTGAAGGTGCCCCACGTTCCCCGTCCCAAGATGAAAGTTTGCATGCTTGGTGATGCTCAACACGTAGAAGAGGTAACTTTGATTGGCATTAGCTATTTATGCAAATATACATTAGATTGCATATCATGCATTTTAAAGCCCTTTTATGCTATTTGATGTTAGTCATGACATTTTGTTATGTAATAGTTTCTGAAAACACAAGGTTTTTGATGTCTTTATATATCTATTATCTATAAATACTTCATTTGATCTTACTCTAGTTTCTTCATAATTGGTACATCTTTTATATTTTATTTTCCGGAGGTTTTTGCATTTATTGTGTAGGATGTGTGCAATATGCTTGGACCCTTGTAAAGTTATCTTCATATAAATGTGTTTAGCTGGCTATGCCCCAATAAATTAGATATTTGGGTATTGTCTTTTATCGCTGATATATGTGAGGAGATCTGTCTTCAAAACAAAAAGTTGGGTACAATATCTAGAGTTTTGAAGTGAAGTGCGGAGAATAGTAGGAATAAGGTTTGTTGGTAAATAAGGATACACAGATCCTGTCCTAACTTGATTTTATGCGTACACTTAAATTTCTAAAACTGAAGTATCATAGTAACATAGTGTACAACACGTGGAAGACGCGTCTACGTTGGCTTCAGTTATATTGGGAAATTTGTTTTTGGGAAAATTTGGATGTTAACCCTTCATTTTTTGAAAACACAAGCATATTGGATTGTTCTTCTCAGTAGTAGAATTTCCTATCAATCTGCTTCCTGTAGATTATTTTAATTTTCAACTTTTTTTCACTAAAACTTGGGTTATTATTTGATTCTTAATTTTCAGTTTCTGCATGTATTGTGTGGTTTTTCATAGGACTTGTAATTTTCTTTTGATAGGCTGAGAGAATTGGTATGGAATCCATGGATGTTGAAGCATTGAAAAAGCTTAACAAGAACAAGAAACTTGTTAAGAAGCTTGCTAAAAAGTACCATGCTTTCCTTGCCTCTGAATCTGTCATTAAGCAGATTCCCCGTTTGCTCGGTCCTGGTCTCAACAAGGCAGGCAAGTCTAATAAGATATTCGACATTAAATCAATCGTTCGTTGTTTAGAGTTTAAGCTTTTAACAAAAAATCTAAAAGTCCTTTGTGCTTTTTTCAGGCAAGTTCCCAACCTTAGTTAGCCACCAAGAGCCCTTGGAAAACAAAGTGAACGAGACCAAGGCTACCATCAAGTTCCAGCTGAAGAAGGTGCTTTGCATGGGTGTGGCCGTTGGTAACTGCAGCATGGATGAGAAGCAGATTTTCCAGAATGTTCAAATGAGCGTCAACTTCCTCGTATCACTCTTGAAAAAGAACTGGCAGAATGTATGTTCTCTTCTCTCCTAT
Source organism: Silene latifolia (assembly GCF_048544455.1). Lineage (NCBI taxonomy): Eukaryota > Viridiplantae > Streptophyta > Magnoliopsida > Caryophyllales > Caryophyllaceae > Silene > Silene latifolia. Next base: position 365,666,855 of record NC_133538.1, on the reverse strand, counting down.
TTTTTTCCAAGGATAATTAGTTATTGAGTAAATTATCAATTACTCCCTTTTATATACCCATTTTTTAGAATTACTCCGTTTTAAAATATTTTTTAAAACTTACTCCCTTAAAATATCAAAACTGTAAATTCTGATACCAAATACATATTCCGGTCATTTCAAATTTTCCCCTCCCAAATGTGTTTTCTAACCGAAATACCCTTGTACTTAGTTTCAATAATCATTCTTCTCAATATTTACTCATAGACAGTAGTACAATTAATCTTTTTTTTCTCTCTCTATGCTTCTTTCTCACACCAAAATACATCTCCTTTGTTCTATCGAATTGCCATCATAATTACACGAAATCAACTAAAAAGAGGTGTAATTACATTCCTACATATAAATAATTAAATGCAAACAATAAACTTTAAATGAATCAAGTTTTAAGAAATTAGGGTTTTCAATTGATGGATTTAGGAATCTTAATTTACTGAACTAAAATAAACCCTAATTAGTATACAAAAACGCAATCAAACAAAGATATTGAACAAATTAAAGGAAAACCATGAACAACAAATTCTAGTCAACAATCCCTTATTGAAATCTACAATATATATGAACTTGGTTTTTGTCAATTTGGTAAAGAAGTGAAAAAATAATAATTAATTTGGTTAAATGAATATGTAAATTACAGAAAGATGGGTTTTGTTGTGTTATGTTGTATTATCCAAGCATCTCTTGTTTTATCTTATTAAATTAATTTATTACAGTAGTTTGTTTATTGGATTCTTGATTGTTTGTTGATCTTCCTTGTATCTAACCAAGGGGAATGGGTGTAACTTGAATAGGATTAAATACAGGAAGAATTTGAGAGGTAAATTTGGTTGTTTAAGTTTGAATATGTAAGAATGGGGGATAAGTTGATGGGAATGGGCAGAACTTGAAATTGATTAAATGCAGTAGGGATTTGAGATGTAAATTTGGGTGTTTCGATAGTATGGATATGTAAAAATGGAGTTGTTAAGGGCAAAATGGGCAGAACTACTACTACTACTACCACTACGACCACTACCACTGCCACCACCGCCACCACCACTGTCACCACCACCACCACCACTACTCCTGCTGCCGCTGCCGCCGCCGCCCTGCTGCCACCACTACCACCACCACCACTACTACTACCACTACTACCACCACCCCTACTACCACCACTACTACCACTACTACTACTACTACTATTACTACCATCACCATCACCATCATTTTACGGTTACATTACGATAAAAAAAAATGAGAAGAGTGATAATTTTGTTTTAAAAATAATAATGTATATATGTATCGAATAATTAATACTGTCAAATGTTTTTGCGGCGGTTTTTAAAAATAATACTCTGTATATAATTTTTCTAAACTGAGTTTATAGGATCTGAACTTAACTGAACTTATAGAATCTGAAGTGAACTGAACTCATAGGATCTGAACTAAACTCATAAATCTGAACTGAACTTATAGGAACAGAACTGAACTTATATTAAGCGACTTTAAGTCCAAAAAAACAGGCCCTTAAAGGTTTTATTTTTGGAAAAAAAAAAAATTAAAAGGCACTAAATTTGAAAACGTAGTATATATAAAAGGGAGTTATTGATAATTTAGTCTTAGTTATTCCATTTATAAAATCAGAGTCCATTTTTGAGACAATGGTCAAAAATAATATATTTGTCGTTTTGGGTCGTTTTTGAAAATATATGTCAAAATGGTGTCCACGTAGGCTCGGGATTTCTAGACCTGTTTTGTGAAGGAAACATGCCATTAGTAGTGGCGTGTCTTTACAACATTTTTTTTCCTGAACTGACTGAACTTAAAAAAAAAAAAAAAATTCATAAGACACGCCATAAGGGGTGGCGTGTTTCCCCTCCGAAACCCGCCATTCCCAATGGCGTGTTTGTTTTAGTCCATTTTTTAATGAAGTTTCTTTCCCTACTCATTATAAACACGCCATTGGTAGTGGCGTGTTTTAGGTCCAGAAATCTCGAGCCTACGTGGACACCATTTTGACAAAAATTTTCAAAACCGACCCAAAATGACAAATATTTTATTTTTGACCATTATTTCAAAAATGGATTCATAAAATCACAAATAGGCCAGCACATCATCCGTGATGATCATAAATTCGTAATGCTTGGACGAAAATTGGAGCTGAATTATCATGTTAGATTATAGTATAACCTCAAATGGAATAAAAGCATACGCCTTCACAGCTTCTGCGGTCCAATTGAACATCTCTCTCCGGAGTCTGAACTAATTATTCATAAACATTCCATTGGAGATCGTCATTCACCTTTCTTTTGCTGTTTTGAAGCTGCTTAGCTACCTGTAGTACTCTAATCATCTTCATACAATGCGCCTGATTACATGTTACGGGGTTATGTCAATGCAGGTCAGGTGTTTGTACCTGAAGAGTACCATGGGAAGACCCTACCGCATCTTCTAAGAAAGTTTCTTCCCAACATCGTATCATTTGTTTGAGTTTTTTTCCCTTTTCTTTCACTTTTTTCCCTTCTACTGTGGAAGTAGGATAGTGGTAATCATTTTGAGTTTAGCATACAGAGACATTATTGAACTGCTCAATATTCTGTTGTTTCATGATATGCTCATTGTAACTTGGAGCAGCGACGAGTTGACGACTTTATTTAATAGATGTATTTTTGTTGTTATTGTCGGCTCATTTTCCTACACCCAATCTTCTTTACTTACAACCTCGAAGACTTCATTTTAACATGGATCAATTGATGAAAACACCTTTTAATGTTGCACTTTTTTTAAAACTTACCTTATGAATAATTTATTTCAAAAAATTTTAAAATTATGATTTAAAAGTTTTTCTATATGGAATTCAAAAAAGGCTACACATACACGAGGTGTATGGAAAAAGTCATACATGACCAATAACATTGTCACATATGATAAATTAGAGTTAACATCTATTGGTTAGTGTAGGGTTAAGTTAGTAATTTTAGACGTGTGGTTAACTAAAATGTTGTTGATGAGGCTCGAATACATGACCTCTTGGTGCAAATACACTTGCTATTGTCACCTCCATCTCATTGGTAAATATGTATCTCTTTTGTTATTTGCAAGTTAAAATTCGAGTTAAAATAATATTTACTTGTAATAATTATTAAATAAATACTTTTACCTTATATTTAATGAATAAATACTTCTACCTTATATTTAATATATGTTGTATTACCGAGTTAGTTAAGTATATTTGAAAAAATGAACAAAATATTTTATTTATTTATGTTAATTATCATATGAAGGCCCCACCGACATACCTCTATTTACCATTTAAACTAGTTTTAAACCCGTGCAAAATAATGCACGGATCTAGTGCTTAAATATGTTATCTACTATTAAATGCTATGAGAAATTTGATTATCGCTATAATAAAATAAATAAACATATAAATGAACGTGACTAAATGTCCACTGTCATGACAATATAAATAGTCTAGAATTATAGATTCTACGTACATATAATATATTCACTCGGCCCTGGTCAATAGTTATCATTTTTAGTCTTTAGGTGTATCAATCAATACCTATCATTTCCATTTACAGTAATATTGTCTTGTAAATTGTCCGTGTGTAAGCGGTAGATTTATGATACAATATTATTATTAAAATCCTTACTCTGACATCTTGCTGGTCTTTGTGCGGAATTCAATTCATAACTAATGAGTAGGACGGAGGAAGTTATTTTTACTCTCTATAATTCGATGCAAATCATGTTAGAAAATGCATACGTAATCTAAAACATTCTATACACAATAGGTCTTGGTATAGACAGGTGGAGCGAACAGACGGATAAAGACCTCTAATAAAATGGGTAGGAGGGACAAGGTGGGGCACCCCCATGTGCTTCCCACTTTATGGCAAATGGGTATTTTGTGAGGGAAAATGGTATCCGTCTATACGTATAGACGGATAGTGTCCGTCTATAATGAGAATTTGTGTTCTATACATTACAGGTTATGCTCGCCTATAATTATATCATCTTTTATAACCTCGTCAAAACTTAATTATTGAAAACTTAATCATTGCATAATTATGTCTTAAAACAACCCAATAAAATGGGGTTTTCATTCGACGGTCCGGACCAAAGACCGGACCGGACCGTGTATTTTGGTCTGGACCAGATCAAACCATATTTTATTTGGTCCGGTCCACCTTTTTACGTTAGTTTGGTTTTTGGTCCGGTTCTGAACCAAACCGAATGGACCGCGGACCGGACCGTGGACCAAACTTATGTAACGAAAATCATTAAAAATGTATAATTAACAAATATTTCTCTTAATATGACAATAGTATTTTGATATTTATTTTTTAAACATATTCTACTATCATACGGATTAACAAACTAAACTCTAACTCCCTAATATATTAAATTCATCGTAGAAATAATAAAGCAAACATCCAAATCCATTGTTTGGTCTATATGGCCCGGTCCGGTTCGATCCATGCATTTATTTGATACTGACCGGATCGAACCAATAAGAGTATGGTCCGATCCAAGGTCCAATATTTTACCCTTGTTTAGTCTTCGGTCCACAAAATTTTGTCCGGTCCGATCCAATCCCGGACCGATGAACACCCTACCAATAAACAATGATTCAACACCAAACTAAAAACCCAAATAAAACCCATCTCACCAGCCCACCCACAAAGCAAACCCTATTAATTTTTGTATCACTCCGCAGTCCGCACCTCTCAGTCTCCCACTCTCATTCCTCCATTTTCCGTTAAAAAAAAAGAACAAATCACCCTTTACTCATCTCTATCACCCTCCCTCAAATCTGATTTACCTTCACTCATCGCTTCTAAACCTGGGCTTTTATTCGAGTGAACTCACTACTCTCATCACCGTCTCCATTCATATTACTCATCACGGTATAGTCATGTGTCAACTTTTTAGCCGTCGATTTAGTCAACACGTCACAGGGAATCCACAACCACCATTTCTATTCCCGGTTTTGATTTTTCTAGTGATAAACCTCGTACTACCTCGTCCTTTAACACTTGTTATCAATATTAACCCTTATCATTTTTACATGCAAATTAGATCTAACATTTTTTTTGTTTTTTTAATAATATTATTTTTATTTTTATTTTTATTTTATTACGAAAATCTAAGCTGGTCATCTTGCGTCAATTTTCTTTTTTTAAAAAAAATTATTCTAATTATTATTATCATTTTTTGCTAAACAAGTAAATGGACAATCTGCTTCTTTCTCTTTGTTATTCCAAAATATATAGAACGTACATATTAGGGTTAGGCTCACAGCCCAATACAAACAACATAGATACGGGCCTAGTACAGAAGACCCGTATTATAGTCCTATTACCCCCCCCTCAAGTTGGAGCATATGGATTGAAAATGCCCAACTTGCGAACTAAAGACGTGAACTGAGAGACGCCGAGAGCTTTGGTAAGAACATCAGCTAGCTGAACAGTAGTCGACACATGTGACAACGCAATGAGTCCTAGCTGAATAGCATCCCGAACGAAGTGACAGTCGATCTCAATATGCTTCGTACGTTCATGAAAAACCGGATTATGAGCTATGTGCAAAGCTGACTTACTATCACTGAAAATTTCAACGGGCCTGGTTTGCGACACCCCCAAGTCCCCTAGTAAACCCTTGAGCCACTTAACTTCACAAGTGATGGCACGAAGGGCACGATACTCCGCTTCAGCAGAGGACAGAGAGACGGTGGGCTGCTTTTTGGTCTTCCACGAGATGGGAGATGAACCCCAAAACATAAGCCATCCTGTTAGGGACCGAAGAGACTCAGGACATTTTGCCCAGTCCGAGTCACACCATCCGGACAGCGTCAAAGGTGACCGAGCAGAGAGAAGAATACCTTGGCCGGGGGTGCCCTTTAAGTAACAGACAACACAGAGAGCCGCATTCCAATGGTCCTCCCGAGGAGCACTCATGAACTGAGACAAAAGATGAACAGAATATGATAGGTCTGGTCGAGTGACAACAAGGTAAACTAACCTGCCTACTAATCGACGATACGGCTCAGGGTTAGCAAGGAATTTACTACTGCTGCAGCCCAGCTGATGATTTTGCTCAAGAGGAGTAGAGACAGGCTTGCAACCCAGAAGACCCGCCTCTTTAAGAATGTCGAGAGTATATTTACGTTGGCATAAGAAGATTCCATCGGTGTTACGGGCCACTTCGAGACCCAAAAAATACTTCAATTCACCTAAATCCTTCATATGAAAACATTTATGCAAATACTCTTTGAAGGAAACAAGAGAATTTAGATCATTCCCGGAGACAATGAAATCATCAACATAGACTAGGACATGAATGCGGACCGAGCCCTTCACAAAAGTGAACAGAGAATAATCATAGTAGCTCTGGGAAAAACCATACCTCTTCAAGGCGGACCCAAGCTTGGAAAACCAACACCGAGGAGCCTGCTTGAGCCCGTACAAAGATTTCTTCAACCGACAAACAAGCCCAGGCACCGGAGAGTGAAACCCCGGAGGTAACCGCATATACACTTCCTCCTCCAAATCACCATGGAGGAAGGCATTGTGGACATCCATCTGATGCAAATGCCACTTGTTCGCAGCTGCCACGGTCAGAAATGCCCGAACAGTAGTCATTTTAGCGACTGGAGCAAACGTCTCATCATAGTCCACTCCTTCGGTTTGGTGATTACCAAACACAACCAAACGAGCTTTAAATCTCTCTATAGTGGAATCGGACTTGTATTTAATTTTGTATAGCCACTTGCTTCCGAGAGCCTTCTTACCGGGAGGAAGCGGTGCCAGTACCCATGTCTTATTGTCAACCAGAGCCTTCATTTCGGTTTCCATAGCCGTGCGCCAGGCTGCACTTTGAGCAGCTTCTTTGTAATTACGAGGCTCGGTGTGGGTCATTAAGGCTGCCAAGTAAGAACAATGCGGAGGCGAAAATTTCTTACACGATAAATAATTAGCTAGGGGATACGGAGTACCTAAGGTTGGCGATGACACATGGAGAGGAGCAGCACTAGATGGACTACTATCATTATCATCATCACTGTCGAAATTGAGGACATAATCACGGGGAGTCGTTGATGGGATCTTACTTCGATGACCACGACCCATGGGGGCAGTTGGTGGTGAGCTGTCACTGGCGGGTCCAGCCGGACCAGATAAGGGTGTCCCACCAGTGGTGGACGGAGTAACTGGTGGCGTTTCCTCGTGGTCATCGACATGGGGTGTAGTGTCTGGAGGTGTGAGCTCATTGTCCCAATTAATAACCAAGTCAGGTTCATTAGTGTCATTTGAATTAGCACTTGCAGGGACTAGACGTGAGGATGGAGCAATGAAAGGGAATTGATCTTCATAAAATTTTACATCACGTGATACGAAAAATTCTTGACGGTCGAGATCGTATAAGTACCAACCTTTCTGTCCAGACGGATACCCTATAAATACACATTTCCGGCTTCGACTAGCAAATTTATCACCCTTCGACTTTTGATTATGAGCAAAACATAAGGAGCCAAAGACCCGTAAGATGTCAAAATTTGGAGGTGTCTTAAATATAAGCTCATATGGTGTCACATTATTTAGTAACCGGGAAGGAGTACGATTGATAACAAACGCAGCAGCAAGAGCACATTCCCCCCAAAAACGAATAGGAAGACCACCCTGAAATCGCAAGGCTCGAGCTACATTTAATATATGTTGGTGTTTTCGCTCTACTCTCCCATTTTGTTGGGGGGTACCCACACATGACGACTGAAACAAAATTCCTTGTGCGGAAAAGAATGGTTTTAATGTATGAAATTCGGTATCGTTGTCACTCCTCACAATTTTTATGTCAGTGGAAAATTGTCTTTTAATCATGGCAATAAATAAGAGGAATTTATTAGTGACGTCGGTTTTTGCATTTAATAAATAAATCCATACTCCCCGTGAAAAATCATCAACCAATGTCAAAAAATATCGTGCTCCGGTCGTCGAAGGAACATCGTAAGGTCCCCATAAATCACAATGAATTAATTCAAAAGCATTCAAACTTTTATTACTGCTTAAAGGAAAACTGCTACGAATATGTTTGGCTCGATGACAAACCTCACATGGTTGTGACAAAGAATGTTTGCTATTACGTAAAAAAGGGAGCAATTTAACAATTTGCTCGGATGGATGACCCAACCTATTATGCCAGAGCTTGAAAACAGCCGACCCAGATGTTACCGAATTCACCTCCTCCGATTTTTGACAGAGGTAGTAGAGTCCATCTAGCCTTTCACCCGTGCCAATCGCCTCCCTCGTATCCCGGTCCTGTATAGTGCAAGAATTAGCATTAGTAATAAACTCACAGTGCAACGCATCACTTAGCTGGGATGCCGAAATTAAATTACAAGTCAATTTAGGCACATATAAAACCGGATCGAGCGAGATAGTCGGAGTGACATCCACGCGACCCACAAGAGAAGCAAGGATTTTTGAGCCATCAGGTAAGCCCACAACACGATTCGAGATGTTTCGAACATCACTGAGCAGCGTATAATTACCAGTTACGTGATGAGAACATCCCGTATCAATTAACCACTTACCGGAATGATCATGGGAAGGCGTACCATATACCGTTACTGATGACGCGGAGGACGTGGATGCAACTTGAGATGTATTCACAGAAGGTGTCGAAGGGGTGGTTTGAACGTGATTGCTAGCGTCAGACTGAAACCCCTCCCCACGACTGCCACCTTCTTGCGGCGAGCGAGAGTTATACCCACTGCCACGCCCCCCACCACGTCCACGCGTAGATGACCCACGGCCAGCACCACACCTCTGGTTTTTCAACTCATAATACCAATCAGGTACTTCTCCAGTTAGATCGAAACACATGCTGCGGTCATGCCCGTTATGTTTGCAATGATTACAATACAGTGATTGACGCTCAGTTAGAGACATTTGAGACGGGGGTTTATTAGGAATAGAACTATGTGAGCGAACATTGAAGCTTGCAATTTCAGTCGGAGCCTCGTGGGTTTGACCGAGACCACACACACGCTCCTCTTGACACACCATGTTGTAAGCCCGAGCCACTGTCGGCAGCGGGGTTTGCGCTAAAATCACAGACCTCAGAGACGCATACTGTGTCGCGTGAAGGCCCAACAGAAACTGATGTAAACGATCTAATTCGCGACGTTCCAAATGTTGCTTGGCACTGGTACAGCCCGAGCAGCATTTACACTCGATAATGGGTTGATGCTTGTCAAGGTCGTCCCACAATTGGCATAGTTTTCCGTAGTAGACCGTGACAGACATCCCTTCGGACTGCTGACAATCTCGAAGACCCGCCTGAATTTGATGGATGCGAGACCCATCGACAACACCAAAACGCTCGTGTAGAGCATCCCATAAACTCTTAGCGTTTTCGAATTTCGGAAGCAAGGCACGTACCTCAGTGGAGATGGTCCGAGACAGCCACGCGACAAGCATAGAGTGTATGGTCTCCCAATCATCATCCGTACAAGGAGGTTTTGGTTCGTTAATGACACCATTAACAAAAACATACTTTCGGTGCGATTTGAGCGCAACTCGGACTTCGTGTGCCCATTCTTCGAAATTATCAAGAGTAAGACGTATGTGGGTGATGGAATCACCAGGTTTATCTTGAGGACCAAGATAATACGGGGAGGAGGGGTCGATTTTTGCCCCGGAGCCGCCATCACCGTTCGTCATGGTGACGGCTAGGGTTTGTATTTTTAGGATTTTAATTTTGAGATAGGGAACATTGATACCATGCTAAACAACTAAATGGACAATCTGCTTCTTTCTCTTTGTTATTCCAAAATATATAGAACGTACATATTAGGGTTAGGCTCACAGCCCAATACAAACAACATAGATACGGGCCTAGTACAGAAGACCCGTATTATAGTCCTATTATTTTTTTTCCTTGCAAAGTAGATATGTCATTATTATTATTATTGTTTTAAATTTTTATGAAAATCTAAGCATTTCATTTTTTTTCATAGTTTTGTAATTTTTAATTCCAGAGATTATTTTTGGATTCATGTATTTGTACTGTAATTTTTAATTTTTAATTTGTGGACTGTAATATTTGTATGTTCCAAAATTTATAATTTTAGGATCTTCAGATCATAAAATTTATAATCGTGTTCATGAATGAAACGAAACCAGGAGAGAGGTTAGTTAATTCTTAATTAACACTCCTGGAATTTGGCACCCGTGTTTTATAGAAATATTATATCATCCTATCATGTGATATCATCATATGATATCATATAATATAATGCTCATGTTAATGAAGTAATAATAAGGGTGATGGGGCATATTCTGCACCCGCTGACCGAGTCAACATATTGAGCAAGGTCAAAGATATCCACAGCAAGTCAACGACTTAGACAGCCTAACCGACGTAGCCTGTCGGCCTGTCTCTTGTGCCTCGGCTAGGACAACTAGCCAGCCGGGGCACATATCCGCGTACTCATATCCAAGACCCCTCGACATGGAGTCAACAGGGCCCGCCGGCCTGCCATGGGTCCCTCGGCCGAGGGTACATCAGTCTTTCCACCTGCTAGCCACTTGGCCACTTGGCCACTACGTGACAAAAGGTGAAAGTCTATAAATACTCCTCAACTCTCATTGAGGAAAGGATCCACAATCTAACCAAAAACACCTCATAATCTGGTAATATCTTCCTTATCTCTCTACAACATATACTTCGCCAAGTAACACACAACTTATCTCTTTAAGTTCACTGACTTGAGCGTCGGAGTGAGTACGCTCGGCCAAAGCCGAGCTCTCAGTTCGTTCATTGTTTCAGGAGAGGCCGAAAGAAGGATTCAACCAAAGACGTCATTCTACGAGCCACGAGTGGTAACAAATAACTGCTTCGGAATTACACCCGGAACAATTGGCGCCGTCTGTGGGGATAAGATACTAGAAGCTAGTCAAATCCCTTACAAAAAAAAAAAAAAAATAATAAAAAAAAAAAAAAACAAAACCCACCCAACGAGCTAAGAAGATGTCGAAACTTATTTGAAACGGTGCTTGTGGAAACCGACTCGCCAAGATGACACATTCCACAACTCGAAATCGGCAGTCCCCACCGCCGTATCACCGATACGACGTACGGGATGCCAATAGAACAAAATACGCCACGCCCGCCGACCAAGTCACCATCATGGGACATGTGGTTGATGCGGCTAACCGAAGCTACTCCTGGAACTAATGGGTAGCACGCCGACTCACACTGTCACAACGACAAGAGCGGCGGCACCCCCACAAGAGACCAGGGCCCAAAAAGTGACTCCGAGAAACTTGAACGAAGCCTTGGAGGAAGCTGACCATGTCAAGACGCCGGGGGAGCCCAGAGTGCAAGTGGTAGACCTGAGCCCTTCCCGCACTCGCGGGAGGACCGTGTCGCCGCAGCACCGACGAGGCCTGCCCCATAGGAGTGAAAGGAGTCCGACTCACCAAAGTCGGAGAAGAAGCCCGACTCACCAGAGTCGGAGAAGAAGCCCTTCCCGCCACGGGGAGAGGAGCCGGACTAAGGATGCGAGGAGCCGATCGCCGCGTGTCATTCGACACGTGGTCAGACAGCCCCTCGATGCCTATGTCCTAGAGGTCCCGGTGCCGACTAAGCTAAAGTTGCCACCCATATCATACAAAGGAGAAGGCGACCCAACCGACCACGCCGAGGCTTTCGAGTCTTACATGTCGGTATGGGAGCAACCTGATGAGGTTTGGTGCCGAGTCTTCCCAACGACTCTGCATGGGATGGCACTAAGTTGGTACAAGGGGCTACCCAATGGGTCGGTATACTGTTATGCCGACCTAAGGGACACATTTTTGGCCCAGTATTCTTGCAATAAGAGGAGGGCCGTCGAGACATCGGATCTCCTGACTAACAGACAGGAGGGAGGCGAGTCTCTCCGAAGTTATGTGAAGAGGTTCGACGCCAAGGTTCAGCAGATTCGTGAGTGAGCAATGAACCGGCGGCCTTCGCATCGATGAAAGGCCTCCCGAGAGGAGACTTAAAAAACGAGCTCATCAAGTGCGGAGGCCTGAACCTAGACTCCGCCAGGAAGATGGCCGACCAAACCATAAAGGTGGAGGACTACCACAAAACCTGGGTAGGCCCCAGCGAGGCCGGGCACTCAGAGAGAAAGTGCCGCCGGGAGGACAACCCGGATGAAAGACGCCGTGACAATAATAGGTCACGATCTGACAAGTCTGCCAGGAAACAGAACTCGGCGGGCGCCGGGGGGAGTTCAGGACCGTACTACCAAAAGCGGTTCAATGGTCACACCCCCTTGGTCGTATCTACTGCCGAGGTCTTTGCCCTGAGCAAGAACGAGGGTCAGAAGTGGGAAAGGCCTCCCAAGGCGAGGGGGACGGTGACACGAGCCGATCGTGAGTACCACGGCCACACCGGCCACTTAACTGACAACTGCCGGCATCTGAAGAATGCCATTGAAGAGCTGATCCGGAAGGGGAGCCTCAGCAAATATGTTGCCGGAGGCCAAAAGACTAATACCGACGGCTCAAATAAAAAATCCATCTTTGAACGGATAGGAGTAATTCATGTTGTCATCGGGGGCAACGAGAACGGTGGGTCCGCTCATGGGCACAAACGGCACCTGAACGAGCTATATCTGGCCATCAACTTTGTACCCAAAACAGCGATCCCCGCTTCCAACATCCCCGATATGACTATTGGGAAGAAGGACTACGAGGGAGTCATCGCCCCGCACAGCGACCCACTTGTAGTCCACTTGGACATAGCCAACCACCTGGTCAAGAGGTGCCTGATTGACACAGGCGCCTACACGAACATCATGTTCAGGGAGTGCTTTCTCAACCTCGGTCTGAAGGTTGAGGACTTGAGCCCCTGCACCAATCCGTTGTACAGTTTTTCCGGGGCCGGCTGGTACCCCGGGGTCAATCAGCCGCCGGTGATGTTCGGCGAGGGGAATGCGGCTAAGAACGTCCTGTCTGAGTTCGTGGTCATTGACGGCTCGTCCGCCTACAACGTTCTCATAGGCCGAGTCACTCTGAGCGAGGCCGATGCAGTAATGTCCATCAGGGCCCTGACGCTGATGTATGTCTCGGACCGGGGGGAAGCGCATAAGCTCGTCTCAAAGGATGAGAAAGACGAAGTGGTCAACGTCCAGATATCTGCCAGAGGGTGCAAAATGCAATCCCTCAAAGTGGCGAAGAAGTCAGAGAAGGGGAAGAGCCCATCCTTACAACAGGAGGGCGACCTCATGGATGCAACCGTCGGCATGGTCGAAGGAGCCGAGACCGAAGAAATGGAAATTGACCCAGGGCGCACCGTAAGAATCGTCGGTGTCAACTCGGAGCCAAAATTCGGGCCGCTCTTCTAGACTGCGCAGAGGAAGAACAAAGACGTCTTCGCTTACTCGCCAGCCGAGATGCCGGGCGTGAGCCGGGAGGTAATTGTTCACAAGCTGAACGTACTCTCCACCGCTCGCCTGTCAAGCGAAGATGAGGAACTCCTCGAGAAGGATGAGTCCATCAAAGCCGAGGTAGATAAATTACTAGCGGCGGGCTTTATCATGCCTTGTACTTATCCTGAGTGGTTAGCTAATGTTGTAATGGTGAAGAAATCATCGGGGGCGTGGAGGATGTGTGTAGATTTTACCAATCTTAATAAAGCGTGCCCCAAAGATTGCTATCCCCTGCCTCGAATAGATAGTTTAATCGATGCCACGGCAGCTACACTATCTTGAGCACGTTGGACGCCTTCTCGGGGTATCATCGGTATTCATGGCCGAAGAAGACATGCCTAAATGCGCATTTATCACCGGTAACGGCACATACATGTATAAAATGATGCCGTTCGGTTTGAAGAACGCCGGCGCAACTTACACAAGACTGGTGGACAAAGTATTCCAAAATAAAAAAGGGCGAAACATTGAGGCTTACGTCGACGATGCTATTGTAAAAAGCAAGTCTGACAGCGAGCACTTAGCCGATTTACACGAGACATTTTGTTCACTGAGGAAATACAAGATGAAACTTAACCCAATGAAATGCAACTTCGGTGTCCGGTCAGGTAAGTTCCTCGGCGTGCTTTGGCGCTGGGGGAATTGATGCCAATCCGGAGAAAGTCCAAGCAATCCTGGACCTGCCGGAGCCGAGGAATCGAAAAGAGGTTATGATGTTGACCGGAAGGATGGCGGCTCTAGCCCGTTTTATCTCTCGGTCAGCCGACAAGAGCACCCCATTCTTCAAGGTGTTGAAGGGAAATAAGGACTTCACTGGGGGAGGAACGAGCACAACTTTCAAGCAATCGAAAGCTCATCTTCAAACTCTCCCAACCCCGTCCGGGCCGATCTTTGGGGGAGACGCTATATCTATACATAGCAGTTACCTCGACCACGGTCAGTGCCGTGATCATCAGAGAAGAAGACAAACAACAACACCCAATCTACTTCGTCAGCCATACATTGTTGCCCGCCGAAAGAAATTACCCACTGATTGAAAAAGCAGCCTTTGTTGTCGTCGTTGCCGCAAGGAAACTGAAGCCTTACTTCGACGCACATCCCGTGACGGTCTTAACCGACCAACCATTGGAGAAAGCATTGGAAAAATTTGAGCAATCCCAAGGCTCATCAAATGGGCAAGAGAGCTATCCGCCGGCATTCAATACAAGCCGAGGCCCTCGATAAAAGGACAGCACTTGCGATTTCTGGCCGAGTGCACATATCAAGAAGAGCAAAACCCCGGAGTATGGGAAGTATACACCGACGGGTCCTCCACGGCAAACAGCTCAGGAGCCGGCATACTTATCATCAGCCCAAACGGGGACGAGTTTGAGTACGCCTTGAAATTTACCTTCTCGGCCTCAAACAACGAATCCGAATATGAGGCGGTGATAACCGGGGTCGAGCTAGCTAGAGCTGCCGGGGCGGAACACATCATTTTGAAAACAGATTCACTTTTAGTGGCTAATCAAATCAGAGGAGAGTACGAGACTCGAGACGACGGGATGGTAAGATACCTGGAAAGGGTAAAAGCTGACACTTCAAAATTGAAATCTTTTCAGATACAATGCATTCCTGTGTCCGAGAACAACCGAGCCGACGCTCTCTCAAAGCTTGCCGGTTCAATCGTCAAGAATGTCATCGAACCGTGTCTTTGGTGGACATCGAAATGCCAAAAGCATTGCGAGACCGTCGGCATGGTGGGCGACATAGAGGCCGAGACGACGTGGATGACTCCGATAATGAAGTACAAACTGATGAATGAATTACCGGAGGACCGCAGTCTCTCACAGAAGATAAAGAGGATCGCAGCAAGGTACTTGGTGTTTGAAGGAGAATTATACAGGAGGTCCGTAATAAGGCCACTCTTGAAATGTGTCGGCCCAGCCGACGCGGAGCTAATATCTTGTGAGAAATTCACGAAGGCATCGTGGTCATCACATGGGGGCAAGAACACTAGCCCACAAAGCTCTCCGAGCCGGCTACTTCTGGCCCACCATGCTTGAGGATTCCAGAGCCAAAACCAAAAAGTGCAACAACTGTCAAATGCATGCTCCGGTGATACATGCACCTTCCCGAGACCTGCAGTCGGTACTTAGTCCCCTTCCTTTTGCACAGTGGGGGATGGATCTACTAGGGCCATTTCCAACGGCATCCGGAGGAAGAAAGTACTTGATTGTCGCCGTTGACTACTTCACCAAATGGGTTGAAGTTGTCGCAGTGCCAGCCAAGACGACGGCGGCCGTAAGAAAGATAATCTGGGAAAATGTCATAACTCGTTTTGGGCTACCCCAAGTCATGGTATTTGACCATGGCCGAGAGTTTTAGAGTGACACAATAATGAACTGGTTGGAGGAACTTGGTATCAAATTTGCATACTCCTCCGTCTGCCACCCACAGAGCAACGGACAAGCGGAGGCAGCCAATAAAACAATCCTCAACGGTTTGAAGAAGACAGTTGAAGACCTAAAGGGAAGATGGGCCGATGAACTACCCGGCGTCCTGTGGTCCCTTCGAACCACGGAGAAAGAAGCAACGGGGTACAGTCCATTCCACTTAGTCTACGGGTCCAAAGCAGTCCTGCCAATTGAAGCAACGGTGCCGACATTCAGAACGGCCACCTTTAACCCGGTTGAAAATGAGGAAGGTCTGAAAGCCTCCCTAGACCTGGTCGAAGAAAGCCGAGATACAGCACGCCTCAACTTGGCAGTATACCAAAACCGAATGAGAAGAGCCTACAACCGAAGAGTCCACAAAAGGGACTTAAAAGTAGGAGTTCTAGTCCTAAGAAAGTCAGCCGCCACCAACAAAGGGAACATTCATGGTAAATTGACGGCTAACTGGGAAGGTCCCTACAAAGTGGTTGAAGAAATGAGGCCGGGTACATACCGACTGACAGACATGGAGGGTGTGCCTTTGATGAGCCATTGGAACACTGACAATCTCAGGAAATACTTTGTATAGCGGCGGAGGTGTCCAAGACAACTGTTGGCACCCCGACGCGTGTTTATATCTAATAAAGAATCATCCAAGTTTTCCATCAAAGTGTTTATCCCCTCCGTAGTCACATCGAGGTAGACGCCACGGCCCAAGCCGGGCAGTCACCCCAAGAAGTAGACGCCACGGCAGTCATAACCAGCGCAGGTTATACTCGCGAAAGCGACCAACATGCCTTAGGAACGTATAAGTACAGTTGAGACGCAATTCTAGCCGCCTCGGCCAACCGAAGGACTGGCAGAGGAAGCGATCAATATGTCTACAGATACGAACGCTGTCGAGCCGTAACCTCTAGCCGCCTCGGCCAACCGATGGCCGGGCAGGGGACACAACGGTCGATACGCTAACATGTTCACAACGGCGGTTGGAAGCGCAAATCGGACGCCTCGGCCAGACCGAGAGCGAAAGAGGAAGCGACCAACATGCTAACATGTTTAAGAAAAAGACGTTAAACACAGTTGAGATACGCATTCTAACTGCCTCGGCCAGGCCGAAGGTAAAAACGAAAAAGCGCTCAATTAATAACGCAAGAAGACAAGTGAAGGATTGTGATCAAAACCCCGGCCAAGCCGGGGGCCAATAAACAAGCTTTATTAAAAAATGATTACAAGTAAGGAGAATACAGACGACGGCCGTCCCCATAGGGATAAGCCAAAACACAACCTACCAAAGTTTTACAAAATACAAGGAAAAGAAAAACAAAAGGTTACAGACATATCATTTGAAGCGCCAAAAGATGTCAGGGAGGAAAGGCTTAATAATTGGCCCCCGAACAGCTGAAGCTATCCGAGATGCCCGGGTGAGCCTGGTGACGACCGCCCGTCTACCTATGCCTGCTGCTGCCCGCCATCGGCGACGTTAGCAGTATCATCTTTGGTAGACGACCCAGAAGCTATCTTGGCAGCCTCAGCCTCTGCAGCCTCAGCTGCCTTCATCCTCTCAGCTTCCTCCTTGGTCGCCTTAGCCTTCTCAGCAAGGGCCGCCTTCTCCGCGGCCTCCTCTTCCTCCTTCTTCACCCTCGCCTCCGCGGCCTTCTCCTTAGCTTCGAGCTTGTCATCAAGCAGCTCGTCAAATTTTTGCCACGGAAAGGAGCCATCAAGAGGAAAGAGCTCCCCAATCACTTCCCTGGCAGCTTCTTCGGCCAGGTCCCGGTATTGGGCGCATATGTTAGGGAGGATAACGGTTTGGAGCGTCTCAATGTCCTCCTCCCTTTGGGCGATGATAGCATCCTTATTCCGAACCACCTTCCCCTGGGCCTGAAACATGCCCTTCCATTCGTCCCTCTTCTTAGCATTGAAGTCGGCGACTTTCTGAAGGTGGTCACGCCCCTCCAGCAGCTTAGCAGCTTCAGCCGCCGCAGCCTCGGCCTTGGCTCTCTCAGCGAGGACTGCCTTTTCAGCGTCCTCCCTAAGTTTTCTCTCAGCACGGACTGCCTCTTCAGCCTCAGCCTTGGCCCTCTCAGCTTCCTTGTTCGCAGCGTCGAGTTCAAGCCATAGCCGCTCGAGCTGTGGGGCAGCTTCAGCAATGGCCTTCTCTTGCTCCACAATAAGAGCACCGGCCGTATCAGCCCACTTCGACAGCATCCTCTGGCCAAACTTAGGCCCTCCGACCTAATCTGGACGGGGGTAGGCTGAGGGAAGGAGGTGACGACGGTGGCATCTTGACCACTTGCCTACGCAGTTTTCATCTCAGCACGCCGTTCAACAGTGTGCCCGGTAGACGACGGCGGTTGATCTACAAAAAATTCAATCAAAGCATCCGCGTCAACATTCATGGACATACCAGAGAGCCTGTCATCAGGAACGCCTAATGAACCGGCTAAGTCTGAGCCACAGGATAGATCTGTACCAGTCTTGGCCTTCTTGGCCGGAGGACGCATTTCTTTGCCGGCCTTGGCAGCAGTAGCCGCAGTAGAAGCAGAAGCATCAGTGGCAGTGGTAGGCTCTTTCCTCTTGCGGAAGAGAGGAGATTCCACTGCCAAGGTGACCACCTCCTCGGCGGTAATATCAACGACCTCCACCGTCTCTATCTGGACTGAAGGGATGGGAGGTGGAACTGATGTCGACGCCGTCGCCGCCGAAGACTTTGTTTTCCGCGTTCGGCGCGGCATGTTACCAGCAACCTTCGCCTTGGGCCGCCTTCACATCTAGGGCCTTCAGCTGCTGATCCATGAGATCA
The DNA here is from genome assembly GCF_048544455.1 of Silene latifolia. NCBI lineage: Eukaryota > Viridiplantae > Streptophyta > Magnoliopsida > Caryophyllales > Caryophyllaceae > Silene > Silene latifolia. The sequence goes on along the minus strand of NC_133538.1, from coordinate 365,648,140 downwards.
TTTGGCGGCGGTCTGCGATCACGGGTCTGAGCCTTAGGATGCAAATTAACAACTGTCTTGTCCTTGGCAAGTCCCATTCTCCTAAGGATATCTTCAGCCAGGTCCGAGCCGAAATGGTCTGCAAAGGAAACGAAGCAACAGTCAAGTGAAAGAAATAAATCGAAGTTCAAAAAACAGAAACATTAAAAGTAGAGATGGGCCTCACACCGACCCCACTCACCCCGTTCGAGGGCCGGTATGAGGCCGACGTGGCAGAGCAGCTCATCCTGAAGAATGATCTGCGTCGGGGGAATCCATCCCTTCGGCATCCCATTCTTCTCCGCCTCAAACAGCCTCATCGCCCGCTTCTCATCCGCATTAAGAGAGACCTTGCTAGCGTCCATCTTAAGCTTACTCCGAGAGACCCATTTGTCATGCTCCGCCTTACTCTCGCACCGCAAATTGACTTGGTGCTGGAAGGACCGGGGCAGTGGATAATCCTCCGGAACCTCAACGTACACCCACCGATCTTTCCAGTCCTTGCAGGAAGAAAGCTTATCAACGGAGACGTAACCCGGCTCCGTCTGCACGCTGTACCACCCAACGCGACCAGGGGCCGACGGCCGAAGGTGATGAAGCCGGCGGAATAAGTTCACCGTCGGGACCTCCCCCTTGAAAAGGCAGAGCCACACAAAGCCGACTATAGTCCTAATAGCCAACGGGTGCAGTTGGGCCACGGCGACGTTCATGGCTTTAATTATGGCCATAACGTGTTCATTCAGAGGAAACCGGAGCCCATACTCAAGGTGTATGATGTATACGCCGATGCAGCCCGGAGGAGGGCAACAGACCGCCTGACCTTCCCCAGGAATAACAATACTATACTCCCTGCCGAAGGAGAAGTGACGTTCGAAAAAGTCAGGACCAGAACTGTTGGGGTTGGTGTCCTTAACAGTTAGTGCAAGGACTTATAAACCTCTAAAAGGATCAAAGGGCATACTTTGGTATTATTATCAGTTGATCCACGTTTATCAATAACGGTTGGCTTGCTAGATAAGTTTGACGTTATTGTCATACAGATGGCGGTGATCAACTGGTCCCTAAAAGTCACACCTATAGGATACGTTCGAGAGATGTGACGGTATGAAAATACTGTCATGTAGATGCCAAAATTGACTAACCAGTTAGTCCGAGTTATTTGACTAGTAATTAGTCAAATGTGTGATGTTGAGATATTGTATTTAATACGGATTAAATATCATGGGCTATGGCGAATTAACCAGTTAATTCGTAAAATTAAATATAAACGATTTATATTTAATTAAATGTATATTGAATATAATTATACAATACTGCTTTGTCGGACACGAATTAATAATTCAGCTAACCCGTATTATTAGCTGATGCCTTAATTTCCGATAACCGATAATGATTTATAATATAAACCCGTCATATACATTTTAGCATTTGGCTTAACTGGACCTCGAGCTAAAATTAAGAGGAAGTGGAAGCCCACTTCCCCATGCATGCACTCGGTCCGGCCGAACCAAACAAAAGGAGAGACTCCCTCTCCTTTTGACCTAGACAATTTCATTTGCAGAAAAACTAGGGTTTTGAAGAGCATTCTCCTCTGAAAAACCTGAGATCTCTCATCTCGACAAAACTCACATCAGTTCTCCCTATATTGCAAGGCAATCGGAGAACACTGTTCTAGCACAAGGGCATATCTCGGACAAAGTCTTGGGTGTAACGATTAGGAGGAAATCTGCTTTGATTTCTGTTCTTTACGCCGCAATTTAAAGGACCCGAGGTTATTTCTACATCTTTATCGTTTCTATATGTTTTTCGTTTTATGACCATATTCACATGTAAATTTTGCGTTATAATCCTATAATTAAAGGGCATTATACGGATATTACCCTACAAGTGGTATCAGAGCGAGGCCACGTGAATTTTTCATGTGTTTTTCATAAAACGTTTTTGAAACGATGATTTTCTGCTTTGAAAACCGTGCCTAGTATACACGGCAGATTTTTTTTTCAAACCGTGTCATGTATTACACGGTAATTTCATGTTTTTTCGATTTGGTTTTTGCATATTGTTGTTTTATACGGAGATTATAACAATATGTCATGTTTTGTCAATTGTCAAATTTGTTTTAATGCGTTTTTGATCATATTTGCAATTGATTTTGTCTCGAAATATGTTTTCACGAGGGTTTTGGATTTTCCAGAGATTTTTGCACTCGATCGACCATGTTTTTAATCGATCGAGTGGCTTTTCTGTATAATTTTTGCTCGATCGAGTCCCCTGTTTGTACTCGATCGACCCTGTTCCAAATTTTTTGCTTGATCGAGTCCTTCTTTGTACTCGATCGACCGCTTTCAAAACCCCTCTCCGCTCGATCGAGTTGTCCTCGTACTCGATCGAGTAGTTTTCTTGATATAGGTACACGATCGACCTCCAGTTTAGTCGATCGAGCACCTCCTGGTTAGCATACCTCTCGATCGACTTGCGAGTTGATCGATCGAGCCCTCGTCCCTCGATCGAGCACTTATGTCCCTGGATCGAGGGATTTAAATCTTTTGACTTTGAAAATTTGTTTCTTTTGATTTAAATTTTCTTTTGGCTTAAATATGTACTTTATACGGATATAGTACACTCGCTTAATAGTGAATTGATTCACTCACGTACCATATAGTTGTTTTAAAGCGTCTTTAAAATGACGGATTATAATGGATTAAAATTAAATGATAGAAGCGGTTTTATCACATGAATTTTAATCATTAAAAGGTGGTTTGGATAAATTTAACATAATTACGGAATTATGTCACGAATGAATTTTTTTTTAGTTGATGCTTTTTTATTTATCGTTAATTTATGAATGCCGTGAATGCCTTTTAATTACGTATTTAATTTTTACAATTGATTGTAACTTAGTGTGGCCTTAGTAGAACGTGTTACCGTAATGATGGAACACGGTCTTGGTTGTATTTTGAGATCTTGTATCTCCGTTTTGGATTTTTCACTTGTAATTACAGTTTTAATTAGAATGTAAATAGGTTTATATTTTGTAATTATAAATTTGTAATTTTTGAGAAGACCAAAGATGGAGACCAGATGCTCACTCCCGCTACTTGGATCAAGATGGAACATCAAGACAAGCTTTTCGGGTCCAACGGTGGATTCCAAAGTTGTATTATGTTCTTTTACTAGGATAGGCCACACTAGGAAATTTTTTATTTACGTATTGCATTACTTTATTTATTCATTGTTACGATAATTTGCATCATTTTCCGCCTAAAAACCAAACCACCTAATTATTACATGAAAACTGACACATATAGAGGTCACGAGTTAGTTTTCTTTGACATTCGTATGTCACACGATCATGTTAAGCCATCACCCAAATTAATTCATTCACGCAGACGCTAGTTATTCGTTCACTTAAAATGAATTATAATTTAGTTGATGGGATCTTCCTCGTATAAACAAAAATTGAGAACAGTCTTTATAGGTCAAACTCCAATGAGTCCCTTCTTCGTCGGTAGGCATACTATGACCCCTTCTACGTCGGGTAAGTTGGAACCGATTGACCTATTTTATCTCAACACTATGGTCACTCGTACGATCCTGTGACTATGGTGGACTATAGATAGGATTTACGGAAATCTATCGACCAAGAGTTCTTAGGGAAGAATTAGCTAAACAGTTGGCTTATCGGTTTACGAAATTGAGTCTTGGGATCACTTGTATCATTCTTGAGGGAGATCAATTATGCAAGTGGGAGAGTCTACATGTTTAAAATGAATTTTAAAATAGACTTAAATCACCTCGATGAGTTGCTTATTTCGTTTTGTTTTTCCTTCTTTTTCAGTGTAGATCACGTATTAAATCGCTAAACATCAAATGGGTGGTTCAAGTGATAACCCAATGCCAAGTGCCACATTGGACCGTGAGTCCTGGCTTAGGATCTTCATGAGTCGGATGAATCGTCTACTCGATCGAAGAATGACGGATCCAACTTCGCGGATCGGGAGGCGGCATTACGGAATGCCGCCGCCGACGGAAAGCTCGGATATCGCTTGAGCCCATGCCGTTAAACCCAGGCCCCACGGCCGGAATAAACGAGATCGACAAGTATAACGATTTCGCTTTAGAAGCGGGTGCGGTAAAGAACGTACTTATTTTTGCAATGGAACCCAATTTGCATAAACGCTTCATAGCCCATGGTGCAAACAAGATTTTCACCACGCTCACTAAGGAATTCTCGAAAGCACCGAGAATCGTGACCTATGAGCATACCACTCGCTTCTTTGATGCGAGACTCCAGAAGGGCCAACCGGTTAGCCCACACATTCTCAGCATGATTGAGAATGTCGAGAAAGCGGAGACCTTTAAGCGTAACATCAAGCAAGAATATTGTTATCGACCGTATTCTTCACTCACTCCACGATGGTTATTCGCAATTCAGAGCGAATTACTATATGAATGATTTGAAGAAAACTCCCCATGAATTGCACTCCCTCCTCGTATGCACCGAGAAGGACATGAAGTTCAGTGGGAGTTCGAAACAGGATGTTCTCGTTGTGTCAAACAAAGGGAAAGGTAAGGGCAAAGCTCCAGCAAACCTAACAGTAGGTAAGGCGAAGTTCAAGAAGTCGGGTTCAGGGAAGAGTGGTCCTGGTGAGGCGAGTAACTCATCAGGCATGACAAAGAGCAAGAGTGAAAACATGGAATGCCACCATTGCCACATGACTGGGCATTGGAGACGCACATGTCCTGTTTATCATGAGGACTTAAAGGCAGGTCGTGTTAAACCTGTTGGTATGTCTTCTCTCTCTTCTACTTTTATTCATATGATTGAGATTAACCACGCAAGTTACGGAACTTGGGTACTTGATACTGGTTGTGGTTCTCATCTGTGTAATCATGTGCAGGGGCTCCGAAACATCGAACCCCTCGTAAAGGGTGAGGTGGACCTGCGTGTTGGGAATGGAGCAAGAGTAGCTGCCATCTCCAAGGGGACATATGTGATCCGCCTTCCAAGCGGATTTGAGTTATCATTATATGATTGCTATTATGTTCCTAGTCTTTCGAAAAACATTATTTCAGTTTCTGCGCTTGATAAACTTGGTTTTTCATTTGTAATAGAAAACAATGCTTGCATTTTCTCATTACACGATATGATTTCTGCAAGGCGTTTCCATGAACGGAATTTATGTTTTAGATCAGACCTCGGAAATATTACACATAATGAATAAAAAGTTAAAGGTTGGTGACAAAGATCAAACGTATCTATGGCACTGCCGTATGGGACACATTAATGAGAAACGCGTAAAACAGCTCATCAAACATGGAGCTATCTCGGCCTTTGATTTTCAATCATTTGGCACGTGTGAATCATGTCTCATCGGTAAGATGACTCGGATTTCCTTCAAAGGTGTTGGAATGCGCGCTGCGGACCTATTAGGGCTCATACACACGGATGTATGTGGTCCTATGTCAATCACCGCACGAGAAGGCTATAGGTATTTCATCACTTTCACGGACGATTTGAGTAGATATGGCTATGTCTACTTAATGAAGCACAAAAGTGAATCCTTTGAGAAATTCAAGGAATACCAAAATAGGGTACAGAACCTATTAGGTAGAAAGATTAAAACACTGCGTTCAGATCGTGGTGGCGAGTATCTTTCTCACGAGTTTGATCAACACCTAAAGGATTGTGGGATTGCCCTACGATTAACTCCACCTGGAACACCTCGGTTGAATGGTGTGTCCGAACGGAGAAATCGAACACTACTTGATATGGTTCGATCCATGATGAGTCACACGGTTTTACCCGATTCATTATGGGGTTATGCTCTTTTGTCAGCCGCTCTAATACTTAACCGAAGTCCGTCTAAAGTGTTGACAAGACTCCATATGAACTATGGAAGGGAACGGTCCCTAACTTGTCCTTTATACGGGTTTGGGGCTGCGAGGCTTATGTCAAGTGGAGACCGGAAGATAAGCTCGGCCCGCGATCGGTCAAGACATACTTTATAGGTTATCCTAAAGGATCACGTGGTCATTACTTCTATTCGCCAACCGAACAACGTGTTTTTGTTGCGGCTAGTGCGACATTCTTAGAGAAGGAATTTCTCGAGAATGCAAAGAGTGATAGAACCTTCGACTTGTCGGAGATTCCAGAACCAAATACCGAGCAACTATTGGAGGAACCTATTCCTTCAATCCCGGCTGCGGTGAACATTCCTGAGGAACCTAGGAGGTCGGGAAGAGTCTCTTTTCCTCCGGACAGATACATCGGTATGGTCGAGGAACATGACATAGATGACGTTCTACTCTTAACGAGTAGTGAACCCGCAACCTATAAAGGTGCCATGACTAGTTCGACTCGAAACTATGGCTTGAGGCCATGCAATCCGAGATGGACTCCATGTATGAGAACAACGTGTGGGATCTTGTTGACTTACCTCCTAAGGTTCGTCCCCTTCAATGCAAATGGCTTTACAAGATAAAGCATTCGTGGAAGGTCGCAAGATATCTACAAAGCACGACTAGTTGCAAAAGGTTTCACCCAAGTGCCAGGTTTGCACTACGATGAGATTTTTGCACCCGTAGTTATCTTTGCGTTCCATTCGGATTATCTTAGCGATCGTTGCTTTTCATGACTATGAAATTTGGCAAATGGATGTGAAAACCGCCTTCTTAAACGGTTTTTGGAGGAAGAGTTGTACATGGTACAACCCGAAGGTTTCATCGATCCCGAACATCCTAAGAAAGTGTGCAAGCTTAAGCGTTCCATTTATGGACTTAAGCAAGCATCACGGAGTTGGAATCATCGCTTCGACCAAGTGATAAAAGAAAATGGATTTACTCGATCGGTCGAGGAACCATGTCTATATATCAAGTCGAGTGGGAGCAAGATTGTCTTCCTAATATTGTATGTTGACGACATACTCCTGATTGGGAATGACATACCTCTCTTAACTTCGGTGAAAGTATGGTTGAAAAACCATTTCCAGATGAAAGATCTGGGAGAGGCACAAAGAATTCTAGGCATCCGTATCTATCGAGATAGATCACGACGGATGTTATCTCTCGATCAGAGTCTTACATAGACAAAGTCCTAGAGAGATTCAAAGCATGACTAACTCCAAGAAGGGGTTCCTTCCCATGGCTCCAGGGGTGCATTTGAGCAAGTCTCAGGCACCAGAGACACCGGAAGAGAAAGAGCGCATGACACGGATTCCTTATGCTTCGGCTATAGGATCAATCATGTATGCCATGATATGCACACGTCCGGACGTGGCATATGCATTGAGTATGACAAGTCGATTCCAACAGCAACCAGGTGAACCACATTGGCTGGCTGTCAAGAACATTCTTAAGTACCTCCGGAGGACTAAAGATTGGGCATTGACTTATGGAGGCTCTCAAACGCTATGCGCAACCGATTCTGTGAGATGCTAGCTTCCAAACGGATCGTGATGACTCGAAATCTCGTCAGGATTCGTTTTTACTCTTAATGGCGCTGCGATCGGTGGAAGAGTTCGAAACAAATGTTATTAAAGCAGATTCTACGACTGAGTCCGAGTACTATGCCGCGTCTGAAGCTACAAAGGAAGCGATATGGATGCGTCAATTCTTACATGGGCTATCTGTAGTGCCTAGTTCGAATGACCCGATCACCATCTATTGCGACAATAGTGGTGCCATCTTCCAAGCTAAGGAGCCAAAGTCTAGCAACAAGTCTAGACATGTACAACGGAAAGCTCATCTAATCCGGGATTACGTGGAGCAAAAGACGAGAGTGATAGAAAAGATTGCTACGAGATGACAACATAGCAGATCCTCTCACTAAAGCATTACGACAAGATAAGCATGAAGGGCACGTTAATTCCATGGGAATCAAACGTGTTCCTAAGTTGTAGTACTCTTTTATGGATCAGATTCATTCTCCTTTGTACTCTATACGACATCATCGTTTTGATATTTTATATATATATATTTTGTTTTTCATGTGGAATTGTACGACGATTTTGAACACCACAAAGTGAATCGAACAAACATCATATATTGTTAGTCCTTAATTGCCCACATGAGCTGATAACTCGGCAATTATTTTGTGACGTTGGTTGATGGTGGGTTCAACGAGCCATAAGTCAACCGGTTGTGACCAATCACAGAGGCGATTTATACGGATATTTCGTAGGACACCATTGTGACATCGACGTGGAGTCCTAAATGTTTTATAACATTCGTTGCCCGGTCGTGGATAGGACTTCCATGGTGATCCTTAGAGTCGAATCTCTTGACTATCGACTGTCTCTTGAGACTACGGCAGATTTTGGGTGACTTTGGTTTCTTTCTCACGGTCATCCGTAACAAGGGGGCCAAGTAGATTTTTTCTGGGTCATTTCATGCTTGCTTAGATCGGAAGGAGTCGAGTTGAAGGAAATATTCAGCCTTTATCGGGTACTCGATATTTCTCAGGGCCACTCGAGGAGTCAGAATCGAAATGCATGGCCATGCTCGGATACGGATTCGTTTTATCGGTTAAGTTACTCTCTAGTCGGGGAAACCACTCTAGATACAGATCGATTGTAAAATACGACCTTTGCGGATCCGGATCCGCAAATTGTTTTACATTGAGTGGGAGAAATTTTTAAATGAATATGAGAATCGGTTATCGCACATACACTTGTACGGACAAGTGGGAGTTTGTTGGAGCTTGTGTCCTCCAGTTAGTGCGGATAACGTCATTGCACATGCACTTGTACGGACAAGTGGGAGCTTGTTGGGGTTGGTGTCCTTAACAATTAGTGCAAGGACTTATAAACCTCTAAAAGGATCAAAGGGCATACTTTGGTATATTATCGTTGATCCACGTTTATCAATAACGGTTGGCTTGCTAGATAAGTTTGACGTTATTGTCATACGGATGGCGGTGATCAACTGGTCCCTAAAAGTCACACCTATAGGATACGTTCGAGAGATGTGACGGTATGAAAATCCTGTCATGTAGATGCCAAAATTGACTAACCGGTTAGTCCGAGTTATTTGACTAGTAATTAGTCAAATGTGTGATGTTGAGATATTGTATTTAATACGGATTAAATATCATGGGCTATGGCGAATTAACTGATTAATTCGTAAAATTAAATATAAACGATTTATATTTAATTAAATGTATATTGAATATAATTATACAATCGCTTTGTCGGACACGAATTAATAATTCAACTAACCCGTATTATTAGCTGATGCCTTAATTTCCGATAACCGATATGATTTATAATATAAACCCGTCATATACATTTTAGCATTTGGCGAACTGGACCTCGAGCTAAAATTAAGAGGAAGTGGAAGCCCACTTCCCCATGCATGCACTCGGTCCGGCCGAACCAAACAAAAGGAGAGACTCCCTCTCCTTTTGACCTAGACAATTTCATTTGCAGAAAAACTAGGGTTTTGAAGAGCATTCTCCTCTGAAAAACCTGAGATCTCTCATCTCGACAAAACTCACATCAGTTCTCCCTATATTGCAAGGCAATCGGAGAACACTGTTCTAGCACAAGGGCATATCTCGGACAAAGTCTTGGGTGTAACGATTAGGAGGAAATCTGCTTTGATTTCTGTTCTTTACGCCGCAATTTAAAGGACCCGAGGTTATTTCTACATCTTTATCGTTTCTATATGTTTTTCGTTTTATGACCATATTCACATGTAAATTTTGCGTTATAATCCTATAATTAAAGGGCATTATACGGATATTACCCTACAAGAACAACTGGCAAACTTGTGGGTCCAAGCACGGTCAGGGCAGACCTTACAGGCGTCGCCGTGATCCATGATGTACGGCCTCTCCTCATTAGGATGAGCCCTTTCCTCATCATCACCGTCATCATCATCATCCTCCCAATCCTCCAGAGCTTTTGGATCAACTTCAGGAGAAGGAGACCTAGGGCCCCCAGACCTTATCGGAACGGCGGCTAGTGCCTCCTCTTCATCAAGACGCGACGGGGAACCCCCCGGCGCAAGGTTACTAGGTCCGGCATCAGCAGAAGACATGTTCACAACAAAAATTTAACAATTAAAAGTCGGTGAATTTGTTTGTTTACCTGGAAGAAAAAGTGCTACGCCGAAGTAACGATTCTGAAGACTAGAGAGAAGTTTCGTCAAAGAGGGCTAGAAAGAAGAAATTTTTTGAGAAAATGAATTTGGAAGGCCAAATTCAGGGGCTAACTCTCCTATTTATAGGGCAAAGCCCACTCAATCCGACCAATCAGGGCAAAGCCCATGAAGCGTCAACCAATCAACAACGAGACACATGTCAAGCATGCAGCCATGGGATGTCAATCGACAAACAGTTACAAAACTTCTCCAACACGCTCCTTTGAGAATGCCAATCGACGTATCTTCTTCAACACGCCCCTTGGTATCTACTTGCCAAACGGCCCGCTGATTCGACCAAGCTTGGCAGACCGGGCTGGGGCAATCAAAAGCACACGGCACTCACAACCTCGGTCTCGGCCAGCGCCACTTTCTTTTCCACATCTGATGTCCATTACACATCCATGTGGAGGGGGGATATGATACGGTACGGCCTAAGCAGAACCAAGCCGAGATAGAAGAAGCCGGGGTAGATAAATTTCAACTTGCGCAGAATACGCTCAACACTCATCGAAGGTCCATGCCACGACATAGACTACGCTGGGGGCAAATTGATGGGGCATATTCTGCACCCGCTGACCGAGTCAACATATTGAGCAAGGTCAAAGATATCCACAGCAAGTCAACGACTTAGACAGCCTAACCGACGCAGCCTGTCGGCATGTCTCTTGTGCCTCGGCTAGGACAACTAGCCAGCCGGGGCACATATCCGCGTACTCATATCCAAGACCCCTCGGCATGGAGTCAACAGGGCCCGCCGGCCTACCATGGGTCCCTCGGCCGAGGGTACATCAGTCTTTCCACCTGCTAGCCACTTGGCCACTACATGACAAAAGGTGAAAGTCTATAAATACTCCTCAACTCTCATTGAGGAAATGATCCACAATCTAACCAAAAACACCTCATAATCTGGTAATATCTTCTTTATCTCTCTACAACATATACTTCGCCAAGTAACACACAACTTATCTCTTTAAGTTCACTGACTTGAGCGTCGGAGTGAGTACGCTCGGCCAAAGCCGAGCCCTCAGTTCGTTTATTGTTTCAGGAGAGGCCGAAAGAAGGATTCAACCAAAGACGTCATTCTACGAGCCACGAGTGGTAACAAATAACAGCTTCGGAATTACACCCGGAACAAAGGGGAAAATTAATATTGAAAAGAGGAGAGAGGGTAATTAATTGTGTGAGAAAAAACGTGGCTACCTAATCAAATAAAATATTTTCTACTCCCTAAATTTTAGGGACCAATAGAAAGCCAAAGAAAAACCTGTCTTTTATACTAGGTAGATTTTATTTTTTTATATTGCGGTAGTATTTTTTAACACATATATTTACGATTTATAATATATCGTTCTATGACATATCTTGAAATTATGATGACATTAAAATTTATCAACAAATTATATGAGACACATTCACTTATTCTCCCGGCGTTGATATTAGTACTTCCACGACATACCCCCTATTAATACTATTACGTTCACTATTCCTTCGATTATTGTTGTTTCTTTGACTATTCCCGCTATTTTTATAGTTAAATTCACTATTTTCGTTAATTTTATCAAACTTATATATTTAAATAAATAAAATAATTTCCTTAAACCAAATTGTTAGCTAACTTTCTCCATTGTTCATACGGTTACTTTTATAACATTTGTTGTCACTACTGTTACTTTCACTATCCCGCCATCTTTATTTGTTTTTTTCACTACTCTCGCATTTAATACTGTTAATTTTACTATTCCCAATCTTGCTACCATTAATTTAGTTCAAGTATAATATTAGGTATAATTAAACTTAATTTATTTATTAAAAAATATTTACTTACAGTACAAAAATACAATGACACACTTACGCAGGCTCTAGATGTATGAAAACGAGTACTAGGTTCTTGAAAATTGTTACATACATGAAAATGATTATTAGGTGCATGAAAATTAGTAAAATGTATTTCGCCTCAATTTCCATTTATAACTTATAATTTTTTACCAAGAAATATATTATCTAGACATTAAATTGTACGCCGAATCCAAATATGTTGTTATTTTAAAAATAAAATTTTGTAAGGTGGAGTTCTCACGATTCTCATTATCTGAGTGGTTCTCACCGGATCCAAATCTATATATACACTTGATAATTAATTGGAATATATATGACATGTCATATAGGTATATATTATGTACTTCCAATGGAAATAAGATGTACCTTTGACATAAATATATTTTATGTAAATACATTTTTCGTTATAATAATATGAACTATAATGAATGTAAATTTTATATTAATTATGTAAATTATAATTACAAATAATAATTACCATAGGTATATCAATACTATATATTAATTCGAGAAACCAAGAGACTTTAATGTAATTAAAGAAATTTATACAAATTAAATATACTATATAGTTTTAAATCAATAACACCGTGTGATGGACCTGATAAAGGAACCTCAATGTAAATATTACTCGTATATAGTTTTGGTTAAAAGTACTCCCCCTATTCTATATTTTGTTCCCTATTTCCTAAAACGGATTAGTCAAGTTTTCTTCCCCTTTCTTATTTTGGAAACTTTTACTCTTATTTTATTCATTTCTCTCTCCTATCACCAAACCCCACCCAACTCTTTTACTCATATTTTATTACTTTCCTTAATATTTTGGCCCACTATTCCTTATTTAACTCATAATTATTCATCCCTCTCTCCAACCACCAAACCCCACCCAACTTTTTACTCTTATTTTATTCATCTTCTTAATTTTCGTGCCCACAAACAAGGGGAAGAAAGTACAGAATTGGAGGGAGTATAATAAAAAGATGTCTTGATGAAGAATATTCAAGAAAATTACATTAAATTAAAGTAATTAAATTTAGAAAACACAATAATATAGTGATTTTCCTTAAAATTAACATGTCCCACTTATGCAATTAATTAGTATCATCATAGAATTATAAATTAAATTAAATGTAGTAAAAGTAATAGTAGCAGCAACGAGATTAATAAAATTAACGATATTAATGTGGCAGTAGTGACAATTATAATAATGACAGTGAGAGTAGTGAATATAACAACGAATGTAGTGAATGTAACAGTGGTAACAATGAGAAACAGTATGAACAATTAAATAACCAATCGATTCAAGAAAATAATATATTTATTTAAATATAGGTCAGATAAAATTAACGGGAATAATGAATTTAACAAAAAAAATAGAGGAATCAGTAAAAGAAACAATAGTAACCACGAAAATAGTGAACGTAATGATATTAACAAAGAATGTCGTGAAAGTAATAATATTAATAGCAGGGTAGTAAACGTATCTCATAATTTGAAAATACATTTTACATTTCATCATAATTACAAGATATGTCATAGAAAAATATATTACTAATAATAAACGTGTGAGATAGACAACTCCAATATAGTTTCTTCCATTGAACATAAAATTTAACGGTAAATAGAGGTAGTCCGGGCGAAGCCGGGCACCAAACTTAGTCGAATACTTCCTCCATTCAACTCCACTCTACCACTTTCTTTTTTTCACGTTTGTCAACGCGTGTTTTACGCGCTAAATATCATTAGCTACGTATTTGCAAAAATTATAAAAGTTAGATATTTTTAATGTACTCGTAAAGACGAATCAAATAAGATCCTACATGAATATATTTCCACTTACGTATCGAGAGAAAATCGAAATTGAATACACAATTGTGAATAGTGTACAAAAGTGAAATAGGTAGAGTGGAGTTGAATGGAGGAAGTATAAGTTAGAAGTACAATTAATAGTTATTATACGTACATATTGTTTTGACTCAGATCTTAACAAAGATATATATCAAAAGATATACTCCCTCCATGTTTTTATATTTGACGTTTTGCATTTACGAGGTAAGCTTTTGACTTTAATATTTACAAAAATATATTTGTTCAAAAAATATAAAAATGGTACCACTAAATTCCTTACGAAAAATTCTTTCATATGAGTATACATATCATAATATTTAGTCTTATATTTTAAGAGATAGTGAAGAGAGAAGGAAGTGTCTCGAAATGTGAGAAAGTCATATATAAAAAAATAGAGGGAGTACAAAACTGACAATAAGATTCATGTGTCACACTGGTAATAATAAGGGCATTTAAACCAAGATGGCTTGGGATCATGCCCCATCAATTGCTTTTTTTGAGATTTGAGTTAATAATAAATCTAATGTATAAAATAAAGAAATTGTTAAGCAGTTCTTCATGCATTTGGACAGATTCCTCGTGGGATTTTTAGCGTGCTTTGTGGGATAAGTTTTACGTCGTTTAGACATATATAGTAGAACGTTGACATTTGACGGTCTCTATGCCTACCGTACTGCCCGTTCACGTACAAGAGTTTTAAGAGTTGAAAATACAATTGAAAAATGATCGTAATTAAACGACTAAATATCACTCAATTAATCCATCTCTGAATATACATCTGGAAACATTTCAGGTGAAATACGATATGAATCTAGTTATATTTGAATTCTTTATTTGCATTACATCTGAATAACTACCTCTATGCCTGAAACATTAATAAACACGAAAAGATTAAATCCCGTTTTGAATTAAATTGACCAAACTGATTCATTCGTTCTGTATGGTCTTGCTCGGCTTGAATGATCGTCAGGTCTAATCGTAGTTGCACATGATCATTATTGTTCTCTAACAAGCTCGAACCGTTGGCTCACTGTGGTTCCTAAATCTTCACCTTCTTTACCTTTTGTCGCAGCACATGATCATTATTGTTTATAGCAGCCAACATAAAATCCAAGGCTACGCAACCATTTTTTATTATTACTTTTAATTGGGTCTTATTGATGTAAACCACCGTTTGTCTTCCTTAAGACGGTCTTAACTTAAAACGGGAATAAAAAGTGACTATTTAATGGAAAAAAGTAACTAAATTGTAAACCTATACAACTTTTCTTAAGTTAAAACGGGATAATTCAGCTGTCTGAAATTAGATTTTGCAAACTATTGAGGACATGTTAGTTGGTTTTGTTGGCTGCATCTGGACTAAAGCAAATTGGTATGTGATTAAGAAATTTTCTACTCTTATTAGGGTGTGGTAAGATTTTCTTACATTGATTAAGTTTAAAAGTTGGATTGTGAGTTCTCTTTGACGATGACAACAAAGTTTTTATTAGAGAATATTAGAAATATATTATATTAGTGATTATTAGGAAATATATTATCATGAGATAATATATATTAGTTAAGATATTATGATTAGAAGATCTTGGATTATTCTCCAAGACATCTCGTCTATATATTGTAATCGGTGTTATCATAATAAAGCAAGTCATTCAGTTATATTCTCTATAATATTATTAACATGGTACCAGAGCCTAAATCGATCCTTAAAATATTTTCGCCTGCCGCAGTCTACCTTCTAAATCACTGGCCGGAGATGGCGGTCTTATACCATCTCCGGCTGGCCATATTGTTAGCCTTCAACTATCTTCTACGAGTACTATTGATTCATTAGTATTTGTTATATTAGCACTTTTAGTCTATCTAGGAAACTAATAAAAGTGGTTTTTGTATCCTCCCAACCCTTCGTCTTCCTTCATCAAATCATGAACTCAACCGTCACCTCTAACGTCGCCATTCCATTTCACCATGTATGTCACAGTCTCCATCAACTACCATAATAACGAAAGCCACCCTAGATTATAATTTTAGAGAGATATTAAATAAATTCTCATACTCCTCCGTTCTTCAAGTTGTCGTGCCTCCGTAAATGCCGCCGCCGCACCATCGCCCTTGCAGTTTTCCGTTGCCACGACAACCCGATCTATGCCATGTTGCTTCGGCAACCGCCACCGGCATCGCATCCCGCTATGATGCCCCATCTAAACCATTGCCACGTCCTGTCATCGCCGTCTCCATGTCTGCCTCGGGTTCGCTCGACAACCACTCCTGCCTAACGGGCCGGGTGGTATGACTTGTTTGGCTGTTTACGACGTGTGCTTATTGTTTTGGTTTAGTCTATTGTTTTTCTTTAATTTTAGTTGTAGTGGTGAGTTTGCTTCGGCCCTCACATTCACGGTGTTTTACGAGTTTGCTTCGGCCCTCGTGCACCATTTGTTTTGTTAATTATATAGTCGGTGTTTCATGAGTTTGCTTCGGCCCTCGTGCACCTTGACGATTTAGTTTTGTGTCTCACGAGTTGTTTCGACTCTCGTGCACGTTTGGTTTTCTTTATGTTTAGTATGTGTGGCTCTTCGGCAGGATCCTCAACAAATGCAAGGCACTACCTTCGGTGAACGCGTCGACAAATATCGAGTTGGCTCATCTAGAACGGCGTCAACAACTATATCTTTTCGTCCAGTCAAAGCGTGTGTATTAGAGAATATTAGGAATATATTATATTAGTGATTATTAGGAAATATATTATCATGAGATAATATATATTAAATAAGATATTATGATTAGAAGATCTTGGATTATTCTCCAAGGCATCTCGTCTATATATTGTAATCGGTGTTATCATAATAAAGCAAGTCATTCAGTTATATTCTCCATTATATTATTAACACTATATTTTCCGTAAATGCAGCATCTGACCTGAGGCTTACCTAAACACACCACCCACACCCGAGAGCTCTGGGTTTCCTTTCGACGCACCATCAATATTAAAGGCCACCCAATCCCATGGAGGAGCAACCCATCGAACAAAAATCTCCTTAAATCGCCTTTCCCTCGGTAAGAAGCTCGTATCTAACACCTCATTCGCATTCAGGATTTCCCAAATGCGCTGCTGTAAGAATGAACTCACATTACACGGAATGCCATCAACTCTTCCAAACATTCGACAGTTTCTCCATCGCCAGAACCACCAAACAATCACCGAAAACATCGTTGGCCAATCCTCCATCCCCTCCTTCCTACTCCGAGATAAGTTCAATGTAACTCATCCACGAACTGAGTGCGCATTCATGAATTGCTGGCTCTTTGCTAACGGGAATAAATCCCAAACTTTCCTTGCCTCAATGCAATCACGTAGCAAATGCAGGGACGTTTCCTCCACCATAACACATACCCCGCAGCATGGATCCTCCGTAAACCCGCTACAAGCTCTATTCACATTTGACATTATACGGTCATGTAATAGAAGCTATAAAAATAAGTGCATACGCTGAGGTGCCTAGGCCTTCCATGACAGTTTCCAAAAGGCTTCGGTTTCATCACTAGGTTTATTGCGAATAAGCTTTATAGCAGACGATATTGAGAAGAAACCTAATGGAGTTTGAGACCAATAAAGCTCATCTTCATTTTCGTCACCCGGAATTACCTCAAACGAAGCAATTGTTTATAGTATCTTATTCGGGAGAAAATCAGCGAAGGATTCCAATTTCCATACCATAGAGCTGTCCCACATCTCCTCCACCGAGACATCACGAATAGCCAGTGTTATTACTACAACAACAAAAGTATCTAGTGATTCATTCGTCGCCCAACGATGCTGCCAGAAAGCCCTTTTTACCATTTCTAATCGAGGCATTTAATCCATTTTTTAAGAATATCCACTACTACAAATCTAGGCAACTACAACGCCCCTTTAACAACGATTATTCACGAAAATCACAATAGACGTTGTAGAATGTATGGCGCGAATTTTACTAAAATAAATTACAACGGGTATGATTATAAAAACCGTTGTTATTAGTTTTAACAACGGGTCACACATGCACAACCGTTGTTAATAATTTGGCGCAAAATTGGCGCAAAGTTAGTGAAAAGTAATCACAACGGTTACTTTTGAAACCCGTTGTTAAAACTTATTTAACAACGGGTGTTTTTTACAACCGTTGTTAAAACATATTTCACAACGGTTGTTGTTTAATAACCGTTGTCAATACCTTCCATACTATAAACCACACAAACAAAGTCTGCTGTGACCCACAAAACACAAGCCTTAATACACAAACACAAACACAGCAGACAAACAAACACAAAACACACACTCTCTTTCTCTCTTTCTCTCTTTCTCATCGTCGCTTTATCTTCTCGCCGTCACTGTTGATTTCATCGTCTATTACGTTCTATATTTATCAGGTAAATCTCGCCGTCACTGTTAGTTTCATCGTCATTATTTTCTTTTTCTATTTATTTCTTTTGCATGTATGTGTTTTTATCGACCATTATGTTATTTGTTTAAGTATTGTTCGCATAATTAGTTAGTAAAACAATGAAGAAGCAAGATGAAGAAGTAAGATAAACATAATTAATATATATATATATATATATATATATATATATATATATATATATATATATATATATATATTTATAAATACATAAATTAAAAAAAAATTACATATGTAAAAATGCAATTCTTATATTTTCATAGAGGATCTTATTCTGCTCTATCGTATCCGTCCTCTCCTCCTTGGCTATTTGGAGGTTCCGTTCAGCAGTTGCTATATCGTCATATAGCCGCAATCGCTCGCGCTTTCCGTCAAGCCATCTTCTTTGGCGTGCTTGATGCGGATCGAGCATCCGCAAGGTAGCTCTGAAACTTTCCTCAATATGGAGGAACCGGCGGATGAAGTTGTTGTTGTTCTCGATCATGGTAAGAGTCTTAAGGATGAAATCATTCATTTTGTTGGAGTTTTTTGAGTTTGTTTTGAAAGATTAAGTAGAGTTTGTTTTAGCAGTTAGGGTTTGGAGATGAATATATTGAGATAATGGAAATGTTAGTTGAGATAATGCAATGTATTTATACTAAGCAATGTGTGGGTTGAGTTGCTTTTTAATTAATATATATGTTAGGAAGTTGTGCCATAATCATCATCATATCTCTCAATAATGTTGATTCAAATCTTATTACTAACCCTTCTCATTCCATATTATCCGTTCATATGTACAGTGATGTCAGTAATAATGCATGCATCGGAATTCTAACGGGCCGTAATTATGCATGCATCTAGTAATATTTAATTTAATTTTTTTTTATTTTTTAAGAACAAACAACAACGGGTATTTACAAACAACCCGTTGTCTTTAGTTATAACAACGGTTTTGTATATTAAAACCCGTTGTTATAACTTTCCCCCCAAAATTGAGTCACACTTTCCACAACGGGTTTTTATACATAAAACCGTGGTTAATAGTTTTAACAACGGTTTCCTTAAGTAAACCAACCGTTGTTAAAACCTTCTACAACGGACGCTTTAACAACGTCCGCTTTTTTATATAACAACGGTTTTTGACCGTTGTTATAGCCTGTATCTGTAGTAGTGATCAGACGCCTCGACAATACCTTTCCAAACGTTTGAACTAGCTTGTTTATCCTTAAACATGTCAAAGTCACAGCGGCCTTTACGATATTTATGACTTAGAATTCTCGCCCAAAGAGCATTAGGCTCAGATAAAATTCGGCCATCCGAGCTTTGCCATGAAGGCCATATTGGATTGTCGCATTGACCTTAATCCCAACCCTCCTTCCTCTTTCTAATTAGTTACCGTGTCCCAAGCATCCAGGTGTAGCCCACGCTTCTCTTGATCCCCTCCCCACAAAAATCGACGCGATCTTTTATCCAACTCATCACAAATAGAAACCGGAATTTTTGCCGTTTGCATAGCATAGGACGAAATGGAAGATAAAGTTGATTGTACAAGCGTAGCCCGACCTGCCAAGGACAATGTCTTCGCCTTCCAACCCGACAACCTCTTGTCTACTTTTTGAACAATGAAGTTAAAAGTCTCCTTCGTAACCCGGCCATTAATAGTCTCCTTCGTAACCCGACCATTAATGGTAAGCATTCCAAGATACCTGCCTAAATCATTTGTTGCTTGAATATTAAGCTCGTTTGTAATAAGCACTTTATTTTCATCCCTTGTATTAGAGGAGAAATAAATGCTTGACTTATCAAAACTAATTTTTTGGCTAGAAGCTCGACAAAAGTTGGTCAAACACGTTATCGTTGCTTCACTAAATAAAATGATATCGTCAGCAAAAAACTGATGAGTGACGAAAAGACCCCCTACTCGTCTTAAAACCCTTCTAATCTCTTAGTTCAAAATTTCAATCATTTGGCTTAACGTTTCCATACACATTGTAAAGATATATGCAGACAAAGGATCACCTTGACGAATTCCACGGGTTGGCGTCACTACAATAAATTAGCACTTAGACCACGGTTAAATTCGTGGCGCAAGTGGTAAATTTCCGTGGCTATAACATTTGGCCACGGAGAAGCATTCTTGGCGCAAGTGGCCATGGCTAAAATAATTTAGCCATGGGAATTGTGTTTAGCCACGGGAGATACCGTGGCTAAAGATTACTTGCCACGAAAGAATAACGTGGCAAAAATTGGAAAATCCCGTGGCTATTATTTATATGGGACAAAATAATAATGCAGCAAAATCGATGTTTCCGTGGCTACTACACTTGCGGCAAACAAAAGTTGTTTGTTATAGAATTACAGTTATTAACCAATAAAATAAAACATAGGAAGAAAATAATAAAATTTTATTATCTAATAATCAAAGTGTAGAATATTTGTATTCTATAGAAATCAATCACGTACAAATTAAACATATGATTAATCTTAAATACAATGTCTTCCGAAAAACAAAATATAATTTTTTTTGAAATCCTTAGTTGTGCAATTTCCTCTTACGAGTTTCTAGCGGTATATCAACTTGCGAACAACTTCTAGCTTTAAGTTCTTTAAACTTAATATGCATGTTTAAATTACTGAAATAAACATACAATAAACTGAAAGCGGAAGCGATAAATTAAGATCGAGAATTAGAACCTCCAGCCATTGCTTATGGATTCCTGAACAGCTTTAAAAACCCGATTATATAACCCGTCTCTGATGTAAACCCGTCGCCGTAAAACACCGTATGCTTTTCTTACTGATTTCGGTTCCAAACCCTCCTTTCTCACTAATTTAGATGGTGTATAGAATGCTTAAGAGAGAGTAGATTTGGTGACCTTTATCAAATGTTATCACGTTTCTTTTATACTGTTTTTCCCATCAAAAAAACAGTTTCTAAGTGACTAAAGAAGTGGGTGGTGGTGGTGGCTGTAGAATAGGAGAGGATCATGGGTTGTTACCTTGATCATGGGTAACTTCCCACATAAAATGGACCACTTAATTATCTGAAAACTGAATTTAATTATTTACTAATTAATTAAATAATAAAATATTTCAGATATTCTAACATTCTCCCACTTGGTCCATTTAAAATAGAAACTTCATGTACGGATCATAGCGACGAATTCTCTTGAGCGAAAATTAATCTTCCATGTATTACGATACACTTAGTCTCTCACCACTCACACTTAACTTAATGAATAAACCATATGTTTACTCTAGGTCAAAACATAATGATATTTCTCAATAAAATAAATAACCAAAGTATGTACGTACATAATCCAAAATGAGAAAATATCCAACTAAATGAAAAATTTCAATACAATAAATAAATGTATCACATTATGGGACCAAGTCCCATATTCACTACATGACCTTTGAAACCTTTAGGTGGCATGTCTTTAGTCAAGGGATCAGCAATCATTAATTCAGTGCTAATGTGTTCTATGATCACTTTCTTTTCCTGAACACGCTCTTTTATGGCCAAATACTTAATGTCGATGTGTTTACTTCGACTTCCACTTCTATTATTCTTAGCCATAAATACCGCAGCTGAATTATCACAATACATTCGAATTGGCCGACTAATAGAGTCAACGACTCTTAGCCCAGATATGAAACCTTTCAGCCATACACCATGTGAGGTAGCCTCAAAACAAGAAACGAACTCGGCCTCCATAGTAAAAGTGGCTGTCAATGTCTGCTTAGTACTCCTCCGGATACTGACTCTCCGTTAGCTAGCATAAACACATATCCTGATGTGGATTTTCGTGAATCAATGCAGCCAGCAAAGTCTGAGTCGGAGTACCCCACCACTTCAAGACTATCAGTCCGTCTATACATAAGCATGTAATCTTTAGTACCCTGAAGGTACCTCAACACTTTCTTTGCAGCCTTCCAGTGATCAGTGCCTGGGTTACTCTGATATCTGCCTAATACTCCAAACAAAGATATGCGGTGTCGTCCGTACAGACTTGAGCATACATAATACTACCAACACCAAGCATATGGAACATTTTTCATTTGTTCCCTTTCTAAATCGTTCTGGGACACTTTGGTTTAAATCGAATCGGTCACCTTTCACAATAGGTGCTACACTTGGTGAACAATCTTTCATTCTGAACCTTTCAAGCACTTTGTTGATATAGGCCTCCTGAGACAAGCCTAAAATGCCTCGGGATCTATCTCTATGGATCTTAATGCCAATGACATAAGATGCCTCGCCCATATCTTTCATATCAAAGTTATTTGAAAGAAATTGTTTCACCTCATATAGTAACCCCTTATCATTGGTTGCTAGCAAAATGTCATCCACGTATAACACAAGGAAACAAATCTTACTCCCACTGACCTTAAGGTATATACATTGGTCCATGATATTTTCTTCAAAACCGAATGAGGAAATTACTTCATGGAACTTCTTATACCATTGACGGGAGGCTTGTTTCAAACCGTATATGGATTTATTTAGCTTACAAACCAAATGCTCACCATCTTTAGAGGAGAATCCTTCAGGGTGTTTCATGTAAACCTCTTCCTCTAAATTGCCATTGAGAAATGCCGTTTTCACATCCATTTGATGTAGCTCGAAATCAAAATGAGCTACTAATGCCATGACAACTCGAAGAGAATCTTTCTTTGATACAGGAGAAAATGTCTCCTTGTAGTCGATCCCTTCTCTTTGAGTGAACCCTTTAGCAACGAGTCTTGCTTTATGTCTCTCGATGTTGCCAAGTGAGTCTCTTTTAGTCTTAAAGACCCACTTTCATCCAATGGTTTTTACACCACCAGGTTACTCGACGAGATCCCAAACTCGATTAGCCGCCATAGAGTTCATCTCATCTTTCATAGCATCCATCCATAAGTTTGAATCTGTAGAACTTATGGCTTGTGAAAATGACATAGGATCATTATCAGCTCCAACATTGCAATCCGATTCTTGTAGATATACTTCATAGTCGTCAGGAATAGCCGATCTCCTCTCTCGAATAGATCTTCTTAATGGAATTTGTTCAACCTCACGGTGAACTTCTTCCTCATTGTGATCCACCCTATTTTGATCGACATTTTGTGGAATTTCTATATTTGGTTGTTGAACTTGCGGTCGATCTTCAGGACCGTGATCAATAACCAACCTGTCACTTAAAACAGAGGGTGAAGCTTCATGTTGATCCTTTTCAGGTTCAACTTCTATAGTACTCCCACTGATTAAGTCATTCTCTAGAAATTTTGCATTTCTAGATTCCACAATCCTGGTACTATGAGACGGACAATAGAACCTATAGCCTTTGGACTTTTCGGCATATCCAATGAAATGCCCACTAATAGTCCTTGGGTCTAGTTTCTTTTCTTGTGGGTTGTAAATTCTCACCTCAGACGGACATCCCCAAACGCGTATATGTTGCAAACTCGGTTTCCAACCTTTGAATAACTCAAAAGGCGTCTTTGAGACGGCCTTGGAAGGAACCCGATTTAATATATACGCAGCCGTCTTTAGTGCATCAACCCACAAAAATGAAGGAAGTTTAATATTACTTCTCATACTACGCACAATTTCAATTAATGTCCGATTCCTTCTTTCTGCTACACCATTCGATCCGGAGAAGGGCATAGTGTATTGGGCAACAATCCCATGCTCTTGAAGGAATTTAGCAAAAGGACCAGGTGCTTGTCCATCTTCAGTGTATCTACCATAGTACTCACCACCTCTATCTGATCTCACAATTTTAATGTGCTTACCACATTGTTTTCCTACTTCAGCCTTAAACAATTTAAAGGCATCAAAGGCTTCGTCTTTGGAACGAAGTAAGTAGATGTACATATATCGTGAATAATCGTCAATAAAGGTAATAAAGTATTTCGGATCATTAGCGTTCATGTCCGGACAACAAATATCCGTGTGTATGATTTCTAATAGGTTAGAACTCCTCTTAGCACCTTTCTTAGATTTGTTAGTTTGCTTTCCCTTAATGCAACTAACACAAGTATCAAAATCGGTAAAGTCTAAAGTACCAAGTACCCCTTCCTTTACCAATCTCTTAACCCTCTCAATGGAGATGTGTCCCAATCTCCGGTGCCATAACATAGAGGACTCCTCATTCATAATACTTCTTTTTAAACCAGTATTAACATGCATAGTGTTTTGAGTGGTATCATTTTGTAAATAATGACGATATAAATTATCAGACAAAGTACCATGACCAATAACTTTAGAATTTCTGCAAATACTGAAACCAGAATTCGAAAAATTAAAGGTAAATCCAAACGGTACAAGCCTTGAAATTGAAATTAAATTCCGAGCAAAATTCGGAACATAAAATGTCTTTTCCAAAACCAAAACAAAACCACTACTCAAAACTAAATTGCATGTCCCTACGGCCTCCACGTTCGAGCCTATCTGGTTTCTGAATAGATAGAGCTTTCACTTGCCACTTTGGTTTCCAGTTTGTCATACCCCGCAAGGTATTCGAAACATAGATTGTAGTACCAGAGTCAATCCACCAAGTATTATGAATAACATTAACCATATTAGATTCATAACAAACAAACGCATGAAAATTACCTTTCTTTTTAAGCCAAGCCTTGAACTTTATGCAGTCTTTCTTCATATGTCCCTTCTTTTTACAGAAGAAACATGAAGACTCCTTCTTAATGGTCGGCTCAACAGACATCTTACCCTTTCCCTTATCCTTATGGTGACCCTTCTTAGTACTAGATGATTCTTTATTAGTACTAGTGGTTAGGTTCACCTTTTCGCCCTCCTCCAACAACAATCTCCCTCCTCCCCGAACACACATGGTCATTAATTCATTAAGAGACCATTTGTCCTTATGTGTGTTGTAAGAGATCTTAAATGGGGCATATTGTGCTGGGAGAGAACACAAAATGAAATGTACCAGGAAAGAGTCAGACATAGTAACTTCCAATACCTTAAGTTGGGCTGCAATATCCCTCATGCGCATGATGAAATCACGCACTCCTTTAGTGGCATTGAGCTTCAAAGAAGTAAACTTCATTATTAAGGTGCTCGCCAAAGCCTTATCAGAAGTTTCGAACTGTTCATCTATTGCTTTAAGAAGGTCTCGAACTTTAGTATGCTGCTCGACGGAACCTCGGATACTAGCACACAGTTTTGTCTTTATGAACATCGTGCAAATATAGTTTGATTTCTCCCACTTTTCACGATGGTCTACTTCATCTGGTGTGCTAGTTTTGTTTATCTCAACCGGTTCCTCGTGTTGTATAGCATAATCGAAACGCGTGAATCCTAAATGCAATAGAACTCTTTCCTTCCACACCTTAAAATTATCACCAGTTAATTCAGGAACGTCTATTTTGATATCATAGGAACTTCCAGGTAAACTTGCTGCAAATTTTAAATATACATGCTTAGTAACAAAAATTTGAGACTTAACTTTATCACAACTTACCAATGTAAATTATGCTTATATGAATCTAGTGATATAAACTTGCCTGTGGGCTAAAGTCTACTCAAATTAGATGCATAAAAATAAACTTTATGATGAAACTATCAAATTATATTCATTTCTCAACTCCTGTGGGTATATTAAGAAACATAATTCAATATAACACCCTAATTAATCTCACAAATATAACAAGATTCCTGTGGGTAAGTCTCATCACATTATGTATAATTAATTACAATAAAATGTCTAGTTTCCACATGTGATTTCGAATAAAATTTAATCAATTAGAGATGCTGTGGCTACTCCCTAACTAATAAATTTAAAATCACTTGACATTAAAATTTAGTCTATATAATCAACTTTATGTATATAGAAAAATACAAATAAAAATATATGACCATAATAAAACTTAATTGGTCTTCAACGATAGTTGTCAAAATGCGGAATAATTATCGATGCGCACAAACAAATGGAATAATACGGTACATTAAATAACATATGCAGGGATAAGGAACCCATATATCGATGCAACCAACAATTAAATAAACAAATAAGGTGATATACACTCCACTGAAGCATGCGGCAACCAAGCAACCTCAGCAGCCAACTACACAATTAAAATAATGCATGTCCCTATGTGGTGGGCAATAGAAAAAGCAAACAACAAACACGGACAAGCTGTACTCCACTTAATTAAAATAAAATGCATAAAGCACTTTCTACTTTTCCTACTTTAGCATGAGCCAAACAGACGATTAATAAATGGGCTAACTTCATCCTCTACCTTCGTCTTTCTTCATTAAACCCAGAAAAAACCCAACACAAAATTACCAGATTTTAATGGCCAAAAAACGGAACAGATTTTAATCAACCCACACAACCGAGTATCAATATAAATCCCAGAATCCGACAGAAAACGAGAACATCAAATCATCACATATCAATCGACGGAAAAAACGAAGTCGGAAAATTAACAAGCAAGACAGAGGCGATAAACTCGCTCTGATACCAAATGTAAGTTCTTTATACTTAATATGCATGTTTAAATTACTGAAATAAACATACAATAAACTGAAAGCGGAAGTGATAAATTAAGATCGAGAATTAAAACCTCCAGCCATTGCTTATGGATTCCTGAACAGCTTTAAAAACCCGATTATATAACCCGTCTCTGATGTAAACCCGTCGCCGTAAAACACCGTATGCTTTTCTTACTGATTTCGGTTCCAAACCCTCCTTTCTCACTAATTTAGATGGTGTATAGAATGCTTAAGAGAGAGTAGATTTGGTGACCTTTATCAAATGTTATCACGTTTCTTTTATATCTTTGTTTTTCCCATCAAAAAACAGTTTCTAAGTGACTAAAGAAGTGGGTGGTGGTGGCTGTAGAATAGGAGAGGATCATGGGTTGTTACCTTGATCATGGGTAACTTCCCACATAAAATGGACCACTTAATTATCTGAAAACTGAATTTAATTATTTACTAATTAATTAAATAATAAAATATTTCAGATATTCTATCACTAGCTTCTAGCGAAGGCTTTTGGTTCTGTGCTCTACAATTACAACAAAATAAATCAATTATGGTTCTTTTCGGTTAAATTTTAAATAACACAAATTACAACAAGATAAAGACCTTTTGATATCTTCAGATAAGAGCTAACTTACATATTTTTCTTTGAAGCGAGCATATGCCTTTTGAACCCATACAAATTCCCATGCTCGCTAACTTAGATATGTGACGTCATGTACAAATGGGATACCTTTCTTCAATACTAAAACTTTCCCTTAAATAATAGCGAACTACAATTTTATAATTGCTTATAATCACCCATTTTCACACCTTTGATTGCATCATTCATTACACAGAAGCTTGTAAAAAGAAAGACTTATCCAGTAACAATCAGACATAATGCTAAAATTAACTCGTTTCATACACAATGAAAACTTCAGCTTCTCAATTGCATTTTATGACCAATCAAGTAACTTACCCCATATGACCAATTAATTAAGTCGCAGAACCTAAATTAAAGCAAAATCAAGCAAACCAAAACCTAAAAGTATCCATTCACACAAAAGAGCACACAAAAATCACATTTGCTGGACACCAATAAACTTGAACAAGGGTTTAATAAGGTCTGACCTAAAATCAATTGCAGAAATGGCCAAGAAACTAGAACGATATAGCTCTAGCTCAACCGCAGTAAATATTTCTAGCCACATTAATAGAGGATGAAAAATGTCTCGAATCCATTATGAAAAAAATCAAAGCAAAAAATGAGAAAATCTACATAGTATAAAAGCTGAGTTTTTTCTTGGCTTCTGATTGACGGTTGAATTTTATTTGTGAGTCCCCCATGTTTTCTTATTCATTTAATTACCCTCACTCCTCAACACAATTCCTATTCTTATTTCTGTTTTAATTACTTACTTCAGGTTAAAACATAAGTTAAAATTTCACAATTTACATACATTCCAATGCATCTAATATTTATCAAAATCCGAATCTCCAAATATGCACTATTTATATTGTCACAGTATTGAACATTTAATCACGCTCAATTATATGTTCATGTATATAATAATAGCGCTTGCTATTATGACCCGTGCAAAAACTAGTATATGTAACAATCTACAATATTCATTGTATATACCCACTTACAAAAGAGAAAAACCACCGAATTATTTATTTGGTTTTTACTATTGTCATTATTTTGTAAGGAATATTTTATTCAAATGATAAGAATCAGAGGAAGTATTCACATTCTATTCCAATTGGCCAGCTCGGTGGCGAGCGAGTGTGTGATGTGTAATATTACCTTAGTGTCAATAACATTATTCAACTACAGAAATGACGAAGACTGGGCAAACTTATGCATTATTTATATTCTTTGTCAATAACATTATTCAACTACTATCAAGTACTCCTTCCGTCATAATCGTTTTCTTACCTTTTCTATTCTTTGTGAAGGGTATTTTAATCCATGAAACAAATAATTAATTGGGACGGGAGGAGTATCAAACATCATATATAATGTCTTGAATTGCTCCAAGTCTAACTAAAGACTCTATCAGAATTTCAAATCATTGATGTACATAAACTTAAGAGAGTTGCCACACTAAATCAACATTATTCAGCAACTTACTTACTTTTTTATGTCAAATAATTAAAATATGGTAAAAAAAAAAAAAAAAAAAAAAAAAGCGAGTGAGAAGAAAAACGTATGAACTAACCCGGAGATTACGACTACTACATACACTCATACAATCACTAGCCAGAAATGATGGATCAAACAACCAAATTACAATTAAAAAGAGACGAATGAAATTGGAAAGAAAGTAACTAAATAATCAAAAAATCACAGTTTCCAATTCGCAATTCAAAATCCGTAACTCGCACTTGGCAATTGACGATTGGCAATTCCCAATTTCCCAATAACAATTCACAATCGCAACTCACAATTCGAATTCATAATTCATAAGTAATTTTATATAAATACCAGAGATAGGGCGACTTACTAGTGTATCGGAAGTTCACTGTGTCCAAAAAATGCGTAGCCGGATGAAGCCATAGAGTGTCGAAGGAGTACAAGGTTTTAACAATATGTTTTAAAGAAGGTGTTTTCGGTTTCGGCAGAGAATTTGAAATAGGATCCTGGTATATTTATTGTGTGTGGGCTTTATTTCTCCATTTGGGTAATCACAATCAATCAATATCTATCTATATTAATAAATGAAGCTTTTTTCGAGCGATTACAAAGAGTCCAACTTTTATAAAATACCTATTTTTCAAAAAAAAAAAAAAAGTTAATTTGTCAAGCGGATAAGAATTGTATTCTAACCCAGTCATGTTTCTAATACAAATCCTTATTGAAATCAAAACCATTACTTCCGTATCAATTCAATGAGATTACCCTATGTCATATGAGTTGTGTTTTCTACTATTAAATATTCTAAAAGATAAGTTTAAAAAATTAATTACTATTATTTTCATCATGGAACAACTTTTATAAAATACCTATTTTTCAAAAAAAAAAAAAAAAGTTAATTTGTCAAGCGGATAAAAATTGTATTCTAACCCAGTCATGTTTCTAATACAAATCCTTATTGAAATCAAAACCATTACTTCCGTATCAATTCAATGAGATTACCCTATATCATATGAGTTGTGTTTTCTACTATTAAATATTCTAAAAGATTAGTTTAAAAAATTAATTACTATTATTTTCATCATGGAATTTGTATTGGAATTAAACTACTCTAATTTGTGTATAAAAGAAATTTCATGGTTTGATTTCATATACTCCCTCCTTCGTCTTTGATAGATTAACAACTTTTGATATTAGTTTTATTTGCTTATTATGATTATGATTGTGATGCACATACATACATACGACTATATGCACGTTTTCATTTAAATGATTGTAAGCTTAGTTATATAATTTGTTATCCTATTATCCTATTTCTTTTATTTGAAGTTCTAATTAATGATTTTCATAATATTTTTAGGGGCAAGAGAACGCAAGGTTGCTAGCTTACCAAATCATTGGTAATTATAGGGTCATAAATTTATAAAGGTAATTCTAAGTCCTTCCTCATACTGTGTTTATATCACAATAATTTATTTGGAGTATTTTTTTAGAGGTTTTAATGATCGGAATATTTATATCGCAATAATTTAATTGGATTTTTTTTTACAGGTTTTAATGATCGAAGCGACAAATAGTTTCTATAATCATCGAATCGACAAATGGTTTGTATATGGAGTATTGTTCAAAGAAATCATGTATCCGTCGATGCATGGGGGCAAGTAGATATTGTAATTAGATGGACATTATACTATTTTAGCAATATGAGTAATATGGGCTAATACTAGAAGTTTACCCGTAAACGAGGTTGGAGTATACATGGATATATTTTCCAATAGAAAAACCAAAAAGTTGAGTTTTAATGGGACTCGACAAAAAAAACCAAGATAGGATTTTTACGGTCAACTGGGCAAGAGAATTTGGTTAGGATGGAAACACAACCGCGTTTTGCGATATATAAGCGGTCTTTTATAGCCTCACCTACTTCCTCATATAAATTTTTATATCTTTTACTTTTCTTCTACTTAATGCAGGGAGGAGATTGGCGAGCAATTATACTGTCGTTGTGCTTATTTTATCGCATTAACCAAATCAAATGAATAAGGAGTGCAATGCAACAACGGTAATGTTCGCTCAATACAAAATTTAAGATATATGGCTCACACAATACGGTACTTATGTAATTATGTTAGGGTATTTGTTATGTTTTGTGTGGTGGGGGTGAAAGAAAGACTACATCTTATTGACTAAAATCTTAGTGTCTTCCTTAATTTTACGTTAAACGACTCATACTCCTACTCCTACTCCTACTTCAGACCGTAAAGTTTAAGGAAGTGTGTTCTCTATTATCAATATCCAACTTAGCTACGTGGTTAACTGAGTATATAGATTAATAAAGAATTACGCAGTTTGTTTTAATGTAGCAACGGGTGAATTATTTATTAGCACATATGGCATGTTCCATAGAATCCTTACACCATCTAATTTTGCGAAAGAGATATGGTTTATTTAGACCCAAAATATTCACTCATTCGTTTAAAACATGATTCCAGTAGGAAAAATTAATGAGATATTATTTTAATTTTAATTTTGAAATGTTATATTCTACGATCGGTCTTAAAGAGAAATTAAATTAGATATTATTTTTAGGCCCGTGCATCGCAAGAGCATTAAATTTAATCTATATTAATAAAGGAAACTTTTTTCGAGCGAATATAGAGAGTCCAATATTTACGAAACTAAAGAGTTTAATAAAGGAAACTTTTTTCGAGCGATTATAGAGAGTCCAATATTTACGAAACTAAAGAGTTGTAGAAGACTATATAACCTATTTGAATCAAGAGAGTAGATGAACGGGTAAAGCAAATCATATATATACGGTTAAGGAATTCTCTTACTTTTGTTTGATCTTTTAAGTGTCTTATGATATTTGGTTATAAAACGAAAATAGCAAACATACAACGAAAATAACAAATATACGGTTAATCTTAGTCAATTAACAAATATACGGTTAATCTTAGTCAATTATTTATGTCACCCGATTTGCTAGCAATTATTTAAGGAATACTCTTTACTTTAAAGAGTGTTTCCGATGCATTAATAGTTAGACAAAAAAGAAGCCCAATGAAAAAATTGTGTATTTTTTAAAGAAGGAATTATGTATACAAAGTATTAGTTAACTAATGATTTGTTTTGTTGCTCTTTTAGATTTATGTGAGCTCACAAAGCAACATAAAGAATATTTCTCTTTTAGATTCCGCGATAAGCCCAATTGCTATGAAGGTTAATTAATGGATTTCGCATCAAAGTAGTAAAATACAATAGATGAATGTTTGGGGCCGTATCATTCCTTCGTCCTTGTGTATTTGTTATCTTTCCTTGATTTTTGTATAAAATGACAGAGATAATAATACTTCGGACGAGAGAGTATATGTAAAATCTACACGGTGTTATGGCCATGTTTGATAAACAACGAATTAATTTCAGCATAAGGAGTTTGAATCATAAATCATAAAATATTACAAACTGGCCCGTGCATCGCACGGGCATTAAATCTAGTATATAACTAAAGAAGGCTTTTTTTTCTAATTATACTATTAGCATTAGAATTAGGAGATAGTTAATTATTTACAATTTTTCTATTATACTTAGGAATATAATTTTCCTATTAGAAATGAGAATTAATTAATTATTTTAGAATTTTCCTATTAGAAATAGGAAATAAATTAACAATTTATTAAGGCTTATGTTTCCTAATTATACTATTAGAATTAGGAGATAATAATTATTTAAAATTTTCTATTATAATTAGGAATATGATTTTCCTATTAGAAATGAGAATTAATTAATTTTACAATTTTATTATTTGAAACAAGAAATAAATTAATTATCTACAATTTATTAATATTAAAAAATTATTCATTAATATTTGTCCACTTTTTATTGAATTAGAAGGCCAAAAAAACACTGATATATTTATAATATCCAATTTTATAACAACTTTCGATAAAAAAAAATGAGGTATTATGAGGCTAAAAGGCTCTAGGCCGAACTGGGTTGTGACAAATATGAATGCATAATACGTACTACATGGAATTTACTCATGTAAAGAGTAAAATGAACGCTGAAATATGCTCCTACGTCTTTTGTTATTGCTAATGTCATATTTAGTTATACATAATACGAAGTTTATTTTTCAAATGTCATATGTATTTCTCCTACTAATTTTAAAGTTATTTCTCTCACAATACACTTCAACTTCTATCGATAATTTTTTATTATATTATTTACATTCATTTATCATTATATAAAACTATATTAATCAAAATTTAAATAAGATATTCACAAATTATTGATAAGTAAAAAGTTCGATATCTATTTTTCAAGGAGTATTAAAAGATAAAGAAAGTTGCTGCTAATTTGCAAATCGAAATATCATATTATGACAAATGAGTAAATGTTTTGAAAAACTTTATTGTGCGATTGTTTTACAATTTAAAGTAAAAATGGTACCACGAGTAATAAAATAGATTTGAATGAAGCTTGAGGTAAATTAGATACACTTATTATAGAAATAGTATAAGGTTATGATTCAAATTATCAGATACATTAAAAAAAAAGTCATGAAAAACATATAAAAGGGTAAGTGTAGTCTTTCCCTAATATAGTGAAGACCGTTTCTCTCAAACTTTTATTCTGACAAATTTACATGCATAAAAAACGGTACTATTCAATTATATGGAGCAAACTAATTATTGTTGACGCTATATTTTTTTTTTTTTTTTTGTAAATTGAGCACATCATCAGTATAATTTAGGGAGAGATACAAATTGGGGAAGGGTGAGACATATTCGTCATGCATAATACAATGCTTTAACCACCTTTAGGCAAAAATATAAAAATAAATGAAAAATTTAAACCTAAAAGGCGGTCACGTACTTGCCAACTCTTCTATACTTCTCTACCGTCTTAATATTCTCATGAAGTTTATGACATTTATTTCATATTAATAAAAAAAATGATTATACAGCTTCATACAATGTGTGATTTATAACTTTTAGCTAACTTATTTGAACTTGCTTAAATTTATATATTTTAAGTGAGAATATTAATTATAAATATGATATAGATAAAGTTTCATCTTTACTTTCCTCAGAGATAAAAAAAAATCAATTTTTATTGTCTTATAATATACTCCGTACTAATTAAAGATCATAATGTAAAACAGTAAATTACACCACAATCTACTATTTCAATATATCGATGATCAACACTCAAAACAGCACATTTGTTATTTAAATAGTGCAAAAACTCTCAAAATGCTAAAAAAAATGTTCAATTTGTCGTTATCAAACAAAACCTAAGTTTCTGCATTTTTTTTTTATGTTCAACTTAAGCTTTACGGGATGTAAAAATGGTGAAGTTCATAAAGTAGCGATTAGGTTTCTGTTAGTTAGATGGACTTTTCAAGAGAGAGATGACAACTTTGCATGTTAGACCGTTTTATGTGTGAATCGAAGGGATTAAGTAGTGGGCTAAAGGTTGTTTCGAGTGGGAATGAGGTTCATTGCTACGAGTTGGTTGACTAAAGTTTTTCCTTACTAGATCTAGAAAGGGAATAATAATTATGAGATAATAAAATTTGAATAAAAAAAGACAATAAAAATGAGATGGAGATAGTAAGATTTAATTATGCAATATGAAATAAATAACAAAGTTCGTGTATATATACAATATTCAAACTTATTCAGTTTACAAACATAGTACCTAAACAATTTGTTTGAGTATCTGGAATGGAGGTAGGGGAGAGGACGAGAAAATGACTAGGAAGGGAAAAGGAGAGAGATAAGAGGGAAGATTGCTTCTTAAACTTTTCTTTGTTGAAGGAGAAATATTGTCTTCGATAAGGGAGACGATGATCCATATTTTCATGGAGGTGAATATGATTTATGACTTCTTAGATGTAAAACGTGGCAGAAAGGTAGTGATAGTGGATTGAAGGTTGTTTTAAGTAGTAAGAACTATTCACAGTGACTGATGTTTTATTTTGCGCGTAAATTAGTGGGGTGGAGGGAGGGTGCATTTGTGGAGGGTGGTGAGTTCAACGAGGATAGTGATAATAAATAAGGGTATTTATCCGCAAAATATCGCTTGCATTAAAACATATAGGTAACATGAATAATAACAATAAACCTCAAAAGATCATACTGATAAATTTAATCTTGACCCCATCAATCCAAATTAAATTAAATATTAATTCTAAACATATTTCTAGAGCAAGGGTTAGTTTCCATTGGATTGTGGATTTTTCTAGAAGTAAGGGTTTAGTTTTTCACTTGGTTGGATAAATTTGAGAGAAGTTTCGAAGACAAAGATTGATCTTTCAAGGGATGAGATCAGATTGTTTTAGATCATGTGTGTGAATATGGAAGAAAAAGAGGGGTCTGCGTGAAGGTTTTTGTTTCAAATGAGAAGATGGGGGAAAAACTATTGTTATAGGGGGTGTCATAAGGCGGACCTGACCATGTAGTATTGCGTTGGAATTTGGTTCACATTCAAAGGTACGTCTATAGTTTGACCGGGAGATATAACATTTAACTACCTGTAAATGTTTTTACGTAAATACCATTTGACCCAACAATGACTAAATTATGGTTGTTATTCTAAATAAGGATATTTGTTGCATTATTGAGTTGATTATGCAAAGTAGATATTATTGTTTTCCTTGACCAATTGAAAAACAAACAAGTATTAATGAACAAAATCTAAAAACTCTCAGTCCCAAGTATCATATATATAAACTTCATATTGGTTTTATTTTCCTAAAAAAATAACAACATTGTCGAGAGTAAGAGTTAGTTTCTATTGGATGGTGGATTTTTCTAGAAGTAGGGGTTTAGTTTAGTTTTTCACTTGATTGGATAAATATGAGATAAGTTTCGGAGACAATGATCGATCTTTCAAGGGATGAGATTGTTTTAGGTCATGTGTGTGAATAGGGAAGAAAAATCGGGGTTTGTGTGAAATATTTTGTTTTAAATGAGAAGATGGGGGCCAAGACTATTGCTATAGAGAGGGGGGGTCATAAGCAGCCCTAGGCATGTAGTATTGCGTCGGAATTTGGTTCACATTCAAACGTACTTCTATACTTTGACCGGGAGATATAACATTCTAACTACCTCTAAATGTTTTTACATAATTACAATTTGAACCAGTAATGATTAAATTATGGTTGTTATTCGAAAGAAGGAGATTTGTTGCATCAGTAACTTGATTATGCAAAGTAGATATTATTGTTTTCTTTGACCAATTGAAAAACAAACAGGTATTAATGAACAACTTTTAAAACTATCAGTCCAAGTATCATATATAAAAACTTCATATTGGTTTTATTTTCCTAAAAAAAAGTATTTTATTAATCAAACACTCTTTTATTCTTATTTCAATATTATGTTAACGAGAATTATTTGTTGGTCATGCGGCATACATAAAATCTTAGACATGAACAATGTACTATATGTCTATATTCCATTTTATTATGAAATTTATCACATATTATTTTAATATCCGTGCAACGCACGGGCAAGAAACTAGTTATCATTTAAGACGATGCTATGGCTCCGTTTGGTAAAACTAGCTGAAAAGCTACCTGAAATCTGAAAAGCTACCTGAAACCTGAAAAGGTAGCTGAGACCTGAAAAGGTAACTGAAAAGGTAGCTGAAAATTATGACCTGAAAAGGTACCTGATTTTTATTAAAACTGTTTGGAAGACTAGCTGAAAAGGTAGCTGATATTTGGTCAAATGACGTAAAAGGACATGGCTTATTATTGCTATCATTTATGTTTTTATTATTATTATTGTGTTATTGTCGTTGGCATTGTTAGTAATTAGAAGAAAATGCAATTTTTTTCACTATAATTGCACAAGTATTCAACATGTTTCAAAATGACGGAAACAATAAATAAAGTATCACGATAACGTAAAAAAAAATATCAAACAATATATAAAAAAAATGTATTTTATGTATACGAAGTAAGTTTTCTATTAAACCATACATAAAAATAGTTAATTATATTGCACCCTAAATTAAAGTATTGATATTATCACAGACGCTTTTCATTTCCGTAAAAACTATTTAATTGGGTTTATTTGAGATCATAATATAAAAAATAATAATATTGGAGTAATATATAAAAAGTTGAAAGGTAAAAAAGGTAAGCAAAATACAAACAGGTACCTGAAATCCCAAATGCTACCCTAGGTAGCATTTTATTTCAGGTACCTTTTTTGCTATTAAATGCTACTTGCCAAACGCGTTCAAGAAAATAAGCTACCTGAAATTTTTGTGAAAAAAGCTACTTCGATGAAAAAAGGTACCTGAAATGCGCTACCAAACAGAGCCATATATGTCTTAAGTTGTCTCAAGTATTATATTACTAGATTTTGTGCCCGTGCGTTGCACGGGTTATAATATTGATTCACCTATAATTATTATGGTAAGTATGGTTTTTTCGATGCATACGGATAACCTAATATAGTCTTGAATAATTGAGCTTCCAAAACATTGTTGGAGATGTTTATTAATTAAAAAGGACTTGGTTACAAACTTATTTGAAACACTTAATTGCATGGGTTTCCTATATTGTCTTGATTTATCAATTGGACAATAGTGTTATTATTGTATATTTTTGTCTAATTATAATTATTAACATGCCATAAAAAATGAATCATACTTTAATTTAAGGTAAAGATACCAACTATATTATTATCAATAAAATTTGTGAAAATACACCCCTGTATCAAGAAATCAGTTTATAGACATCAAAAATATTTATTTTTAAACAGAGAAAACAAAATAACGTGAAGGTCTTAAAAATAAAAGTATATATAATAAATTGATATTCAACCTGCAACAACGTCTCTTTATTGCTTATAATAATATATATAATGATGTTATTGAATCATTTGTTGTCCTCTGGCGATCCGATGAATCTGGCATCGGCTGTCTTCTCTACCTGGTATTCATTACTTCTGAGTTCTGCCTTTGTTTTTGTATAAAGTAAAGTGTAGTTATTTTGTCAACTTTGTGTGCCCTGCTAGAAAGAACAATGTGATTTCAGTATGGTGATCCAATTCTGACTTGTGTCGAAGAATGAACTTTGTGCAAATGCATTGATTCTTTTTCGGTTTATTAATTAGTATAGAATTTTTGGTTGTGTGAATTAGAATGTAATTTGTGGACTTCGCAGATTGATGTTATCGCAAGCCTCTTGAGTGGTAGACTTGTACGTGAGCGAATTGGCCCGACCATGTTAAGTGCAGTACAAAGTCAGATAGAATTTATTTGCCATTAGATATAGATAATTATGGAGTACCATAAAATACCAGTTTCGCCGAGTCCAATTTCATGCACCTGAAAATATGAAGGAAAACAATTAGCGATAATTAATATGCAAGAAATTATACAAAAGCAATAGAATAAAAATAAAAACACGTAATAATAATAGACATCAAATAGAATGGGGAAGGAAAGCCCTAGTTGTTGGTGCTTTTTATATGCATGTTAAAGAGTGTTGGTTACAAATGTAACTCTATCATATTAATTAGATAGAGTTTGTTTTTTAAATAATATCTGATAAATAAATATAAAATTTTGGGGAATAATTTACATATTAATATAGCTGTTTTAATCTCTATCTTATTTAAATTTTATCATTAATATTTTTTTAATTTCTCTATTTTTTATCTATTTAACGTGTTTCATTAAAGTTGGAGTCTCTAGAATTGCTTGAAAAAAGCCTCTTATATATATATACTAGATTTAATGCCCGGGCAATGCCCGGGCCATTTGGTAGAGTCTTTATAATCAACTTTTAGGTCTTCAAAATCAACTATGACGATGTCTTAACCAAAATGGTTAAGATGAACCATAAAAACGTAGCAGAGATGTATCTTAGTAAGTTATTTTCTTGATCACTCTTACTATTTTTCTTGATCAACTTATTGTTATCGTGGGGTAAAGTGACTCTTTTATTTATACTTATTTTCATAATAAGTGTACAATAAAATGGCCTTTACGTTTTGTTCTTTTTGGCTGAACAGATCTTAATTTAATTGAATGGAGTTGAGCTGAACTGCACTGATCTGAATGTAGCTAATCTGAACTGAATGTAGCTGAAGTAAGAGTTAACTTTTGAAGAGATGAATTGAACTAAACTGAATGTAGCTGAAGTAAGAGTTAGACCCTGATCTGTTATGTTCTGTTGAGGTTGAAAAGTTGAGTTGAGCTGAATAAAACTGAACTGAAATAAGAGTTAAATTTGTGAAGTGATGAGCTGAACTTAATAGAGTTGAGTTGAACTGGAATGAACTGAAATTAATCATAAAGAACATGTCTTAATTTGTGAAAAGATGAGCAGAACTGTATTGAATGAAGCGAGCAAAATGAGAACGATGAGCCGTTGTGCATTCTATGGAGTATAAAATTGTGGTCTAATAAAACGTAAGGGGAAGGGAAAACTTCATAATAATTTCGTGTTTGTAGTTTTGAATGCTAAAGTTCTTTAATTATTTGAATCCTATTATAAATAAAGTTGATTTTTAAAAATTCTTTAATTTGACCCTATATACAAAAAAATATGTAAAGTAGTAACTCTAAAATTTGTCCTTATATAAATAACTATTTATATTAAATAAAAATAAAAACTACTTCCTCCTATTCAGCCTATACTCCCCCTTTCATTATAATACTCCTCACATATATTAGAGAAAGAGGAACTATAGGCTGAATAGAATTGAGTACTATATTATATAAGGATTTGTTTAGCATAGGATAAAATTTAGATGGGTGGTATGAACGAATTTGATCCTTGCATTATAAATTACTATTTTTCTTAAGAGAGTTTGTTTAACATATGAATTTGATCTTTACGTACTTTGTTTGTTCTGTTCTGTTTTATTTTATTCTAACATTTATCTACTATATATTTATTTTAAATTAAGTAGTTCGGAAAACTTGAACTCCCATAATCCCATAAGTAAGTCTCATTGCTTAAAGGAGGGGAGTATTATATGGTAAAGTATTGGAGTGGGGTAAGAGATTGGAGAGAGGGAAGGTATTGTGTGATTAAAATAAGTATTGTTGTGGGGTAAGGTGATTAAAATAAGATAAAGTATGAGTTTTGTCGGGTGAGGTGATTAAAATAAGTATAAAAATTTGCCAAATAAGAAAATATGGAGAGTATTGTGAATAGACGAAAAAGGAAATAGGGAGAGTTATGTAGAATAAGAGGAAGTACCTAATATCCAAGAAGGCAATTTACTCTTTTGGTTATACTCCAACTCTAACGAAATTTTAATATACGTGAATACATGAATTTGATGAAAAACAACGCAATGCTTCGTTAACCTATAACCATAATGACATGTTTGGTGCTCCAACCCCAAAAAGCCTATTATGTATTTAATGTTAAATTGGTTTGTTTGCAAAATACACAGAATTTTTAACTCAATTTTCTCGATTTAGTTATAACCAAAGAAAACGACAAAACATAACACAAGAACATAATTCTTCTTAGAAAAAGTTACAATTTTTTCATACGTGTTTTCTTCTTTGAGATTACAATTTATCTACAATGGGTTATCTAACCAAAAATATGAAATTCTAATAAGCAAAGATAATTCTTACATAATCCGGCAAACCATGTCTATCAAATAGCGGGGATTTTTTTCTAACTAATCTGGGATAGTTCTTAGCGTGACGAAAATAATGGCTTCTCACGTAAGTAAGCTTAGAAAGCAAGACAACACAGTGCAACACACTAATTCGTAAGGCTAGCAACGAACCTGAGCAGCACATATATTAAGAATTGTAAAGCCCACCTTCTTCTCATATGTTTGCAGTTTCGTTTAAAAGTGCGATCTCACATATAAGACAGTCTTATTCTATAATTTCTGCGTTAATATAACCTAAGATTAACCTTAAACTTTTTTATTAGCGCTTCTGTTTTGCAAACCATATATCATGATATGATAACAAAAATATCCAACAAAATTAGAAGCATTCTTTAATGTTAGGCATGTTGAAGCCAATGTAAATATGTAATGCAGATTCAAATTTAATACATTATACTCCGTACATGATTGATTACCAATCACCATAGCAGATGGTGAGATCTCTAGTGTGCGTTGATTCCCGTCAAATTATCAATCGACCTATCTCCTTTCCTGAAAATACACAACCCAAAAAATCAAACATTAAAACCAATTAAATTAAATTAGTAATAAACTATAGAAAAGTAGAAAAACTAATACTCCGTATAATAAAAGGAAAATATGTAGCTGAAAAAAAACATCAAAGGGAATATAAATATGGACTACACCATATATGAAGATTGATGCGGTACATGTATGTTTGTATATATATATTTATATATAGTAGAATTTCAATTTCAACCTACAATAAAGTCTATAAAAAAATAAAAGATAAAAAGATTTTTTTTTTAATATTATCTTGTTGCTTAACATGTTTACGTATTTTCGAAAAGTTGGACTCTCTCTAATCGCTCGAAAAAAGCTTCCTTTATTAATATATATATATATATATATATATATATATATAGAAATTGCATCAAGTGAGTCTAGGTATCTTAGGTGAGTCTAGCATTTTAATCTCATCCATTAGATCTACTCCTAATCAACGGCTGAGATTAAATCTCAGAAATTATAACAAACGTATAAAAGCTCAGAATTCAAACCTCCCCCTCATAATTCAGTTTCACTTTCTCTCTCCTCCGTCTCTTTCCCTCGCTTACTCTATCTCTCTCTAAGTCAAAATAATCCTCTGAATCAAGCAAACAAACCCTAGGTTCCTGTTTTTTATTCGCTTTTATCAATTCATTCACAAATCAATCAAATTCGTGTGTTTTCCAGGTTCTCGTTGCTACAATGGATGCAGATTCTACCGACATTAACATGCAAACAGGTAATTTCCGTAATCCTTTCGTTTCGTTTTCCTTTTAGCGATTTCATCGGATTCTATGTCGCCGATTATTCGCTATTGTAATTTCATTATTCCGTTGCTTTTCGCTTTTTTTAGGTTAATCGATTTTATGTTTGCTTCAATTTTAATGACATTCGTTCACTTCTACTTCGATTTGACGGTCTCCTTTCCTTTGATTACTCTCGTATTTGCTTTTCTCTTAAATATTAGGTGCAATCTCCTTGTATTTGTTGTTTTTCCTATCGAATTTTCATATTTGCGTTCTCTCTCTTTCGCTTACAATCGCGGTTGCTTTATCGTCACATTCCGTCAATTTTGATTATATTTGTCTTTATTCTGTTGCTTTTCAGTTTTTAGGTTAATCGATTTTCTGTTTGCTTCAATTTTAATGAAATCCGTTCACTTCTACTTCAATTTACGGTCTCCTTTCCTTTGATTATACTCGTAGTTGCTTTTGTCTTAAATATTAGGTCAAATATCCTTGTATTTGTTGATTTTCTCGTTCAATTTCGGTCAAATTTCATTATATTTGACCTCTTTTCCTGTCTTGTATATTCCTGTTCCCCTGTCTGTATATTCTTGTTCTCTTTGTCAATGCTTACTGTGCTCATTTCGTTACAATATCAATGTTCCGTAACACAATCACATATATTCATTTCCATTGCACATATAACATATCTTTGTACCACTACGGATGTCCTCTTGTTCTGCTGTTACTTCAATGTACTTTAGTATCTTGTTCTAAATTGTAGTCCAGCCTCTTCGCATATTTCCTGTTCTCCCGTCCATCCTTATGTCACTACATTGTCATAGTACTAGTATTACTGTAACAATGTTACTCTTTGTAATACCACCGTTGTATTTCAGGTCACTAATACTCGTATTTTCCTTTTTGTATTACTGAGACTCAATCTTGTCACTCAACCCCATTCTACGCCAATTGTCCAAGAGCAACCCAATCCTCAACCAAATAATCAGCTTGTTCTGTCTCACATGCCTAATGGAGGTGAGCGCTGGATGCGTGTAGTT
The DNA here is from genome assembly GCF_048544455.1 of Silene latifolia. Taxonomy (NCBI): domain Eukaryota; kingdom Viridiplantae; phylum Streptophyta; class Magnoliopsida; order Caryophyllales; family Caryophyllaceae; genus Silene; species Silene latifolia. Next base: position 365,605,290 of record NC_133538.1, on the reverse strand, counting down.
GAGCACAAGTTTGGACCTACCATTGGTGCAGTTTTCGCCTCCCTTGAGGCTGGAATCAAGTTCTACGAGGTTTATGCTCGGGCATGTGGATTTACCCCTCGGAAGCACAGTACGAAAACACTACGAGGTGGTGTTGCACACCAAAAATTCGTAGTCTGCAACCGTCAAGGGTTCAGGGAATCTAAACCGAAAAAAGCGTCCCCGTAACCAAGGATGATGAGAATATGGGTGATGGTTCGTCCACGGCCTAGTACGATTACACGGCGAGTTAAAATCACAAGAATTGGATGCCGAGCGTACGTCAGATTTGCCCTTCTACATGGCCTTGATGGCCCAGCTATGATTGACGAGTTTTCTGAAGTCCACAATCATCGTCTCACCTCTGTCTGTAACAGAGATCTCGATAAGATTTCACGATCCCTTGATATGTTCCAGAAGACGCTTATCTTGGACAACTCCAAGTTGAATATTGGCGCTGGATTGACCTTTAGACAGGTTAAGGAACTTGTCAATGGGTATGAAAATATCAGTGCTACATTGATAGATTTTAAGAACTTTCAAAGAGATATCAAGTGCTATATTGGGTTTGCTGACCTCTTCATCGATCGACTCGAGAAAGTCAAAGCGACCCAACCCCAGTTCTACTTCGCCTATGATGTTGATCCGCAAAACCGTCTAACAAAGTTCTTTTGGGCTGATGCTACATGTATTAGAAACTACTCATTCTTTGGGGATGCTGTGAGCTTCGACCCTACTTACGGAACCAACAAGTATGATATGGTTTTTACACCATTCACATGTGTTAATCACCACAGAAAGTCGGTGTTGTTTGCCGGTTGTCTCCTGTTACACGAGGATGACATCTCCTTCCAATGGACTTTTCAGCATTTCTTGACTGCCATGGGACAAAAAGAGCCGCAGTTCATGATCACGGATCAATGCCCTGGCATAAAGAAGGTAATAGTGTGACAATGTTACTGTAACAGAGTTACTTAAATTTATTGTACCACAACATTCTGACTCCAACTACCACTGTCCCATCTCTTCCTCTTTTACAAGGTTATTCAAAAACAATGTTACTGTAACTAAATTACTAACATATAATTTACTCACTTGCTCTTTCCCTATCACTGGTCAATATCACGTTCTGACTTGCTGTTTCATTATGACTGGCATACAACAGGCTTTCCCTTCTGTTTTCAAGACAGCTAGGCATCGTTATTGTATGTGGCATATTACACAAAAGATCACGGACAAAGTTGGTTCAGCACTCAGCAGAGACACAGACTTCCTTGCTCGCTTCAACGCTGTTGTTTGGGACCCTGATATGGAGCCGTCGGAGTTCGAAGAGAAGTGGCAGAAGGTCATTTCAGATTTTGAGCTGGAAGATAATGATTGGTTGACTACAATGTTCGACGACAGACATCATTGGATTCCTGCCTACCATCGTGACCTTGCCTTGGGCTGCATATTAAGAACAACACAGCGATCAGAAAGTACAAATTCGTTTTTCAAGCGCTATGAGAATCACTTTGGTACACTGGTCGAATTTTGGATGAGGTAAACAACTCTTTTTCATTCCTTACGATTCCGGGAACAGTGTATGTTATAGTACCATTGTTTCATTGTTACATAAATAATTTGTTGCCGAATCCTTGTTGCATTAAAACCAGGTTCCAAATGCTATGGACAAAGCCGCTATACACGAAGGTGCGATGATTATAACAAACGACCACTCATTCCCCGAGCTTAAGACAGAATTACCTATAGAAAAGCATGGCGCTATTATATACACACATCTTTGTGTTCAAGGTGTTTCAAGAAGAAGTAATGGCTGCCGATTCATGTGGTGTTGATGACTTTGAGAAGGAGGAGCATGTGCGCATAATTCATGTAATCGATCTTTGAGACAGAGAATTTTCAAGGTGAGGTTGCACCTTAGAAGCACAGATGCAGTATGCGAGTGTAAACTGTTCGAAAGAATTGGATTACTCTGCAGGCATATTGTGTGGGTGTACAAGGGCAAAGGAATTGGGCGAATACCAAGCAAGTACATTGTAGATCGTTGGCTAAATAACACACACGCAATTAACAAGGTTTGATTCGAAAACATTATTACAAAGTGATGATTTTGACTTGTTCTTGTAATTGTTTTACAGACATTGTAACCATAATTTCTTATAGTAACATTGTCACCATGATAAATAGTAACTCATTGTTTTACTTCCAGGCTTGATTCGAATGGGAATGTCATTGAGGATTCATATATGGCTACGTCGATAATGATCATTTGTGCAACGTATGGTCGAGTTCCGTCGGATAGTTGGTGTTCTCAAAACTTTACCTGCTTTGAACACACGGAAGAGTTAGCATCCCTCCTAGTTGAGTTCCGGCAGAAGTTATGTATTGAACCGCTTACAAAAGACCAAGAGATGGAGATCTTTGTTGGCTGCAACTCGTCGTCAAGTCACTATCCACCCTCGGGAACAAGCACGCAACAAGGGCAGCGGAAAAAGATTGAAGTCGGCTAAACAACAGGCCATTGAAAAAGCAGCCAAGCCAAAGAGGCTATGTGCATCTCTACCGCAAAGAAAGAGTTACCCACGACGGAGAACATGCCCTCTTCGCATAGTTGATGTAGCTCTTGAGAAAGCAGACTAAAAAGAAAAAAGTTTGATCTTTGTTATGATGTTACAAAGTAACATTGTGACCTTAGCAATAATTAGTACGATTTTTATTGTTACCGTGACAATAATATGTCAAAGTAAAAATAAAAAGTAGAATTGTGTGTTGCTGTGGCAATAACATGACACAGTAAAAAGTCATTCGATTTTCCTACATCATAGTTAACATTTTATACAGCACTTATAACATTTTATATAGTAATAAATATTGTTTTAGGACCATTTTCCGTCCCGTTTTAGGAGCATATTTCCTAAGTTTTACAGTAACAGTGTTATACGATTTGTTATACGATTTGTTTTGTTTAAGGAAAAGGGTTTAGGGTTGGATTAGGCGGCTCCGCGAAGCGGTGCCGCCTATTCCAACCCTAAACCCTTTTCCGTCCCGTTTTAGGAGCGGTTTTCCCCAAATTTAAATCCTGTCATACGTTTTAGGAGCGTTTTTCCCCAAATTTAAACCCCGTCCACGACAGGGTATCACCCGTCCTTCCCTAGGGTTTAGTTTTGGTTTTACTGTAACACTGTTGTACTACGAACAACCTTTGTTTAAGGAAAAGGGTTTAGGGTTGGATTAGGCGGCTCCGCTTGAGCCGCCTAATCCAACCCTAAACCCTTTTCCGTCCCGTTTTAGGAGCGTTTTTCCCTAAATTTAAATCCCGTCCACGACAGGGTATCACCCGTCCTTCCCTAGGATTTAGTTTTGGTTTTTTTGCACCACGATTTTTTAAGGAAAAGGGTTTAGGGTTGGATTAGGCGGCTCCGCGAAGCGGTGCCGCCTAATCTAATCCTAAACCCTTTTCAGTCCCGTTTTAGGAGCGTTTTCCCCCAAATTTAAATCCCGTCCACGACAGGATATCACCCATCCTTCCCTATGGTTTAGTTTTGGTTTTACTGTAACACTGTTGTACTACGGACAACCTTTGTTTAAGGAAAAGGGTTTAGGGTTGGATTAGGCGGCTCCGCTTTCGCGGAGCCGCCTAATCCACCAAAACCCTTTTCCGTCCCGTTTTAGGAGCGTTTTTCCCCAAATTTAAATCCCGTCCACGACAGGGTATCACCCGTCTTTCCCTAGGGTTTAGTTTTGGTTTTTTTTTGCACACGATTTTTTTAAGGAAAAGGGTTTAGGGTTGGATTAGGCGGCTCGGCGAAGCGGTGCCGCCTAATCCAACCCTAAACCCTTTTCCGTCCCGTTTTAGGAGCGTTTTTCCCCAAATTTAAATCCCGTCCACGACAGTGTATCACCCGTCCTTCCCTAGGGTTTAGTTTTGGTTTTATGTAACACTTTGTTGTACTACGAACAACCTTTGTTTAAGGAAAAGGGTTTAGGGTTGGATTAGGCGGCTCGCGAAGCGTTGCCGCCTAATCCAACCCTAAACCCTTTTCCGTCCCGTTTTAGGAGCGTTTTTCCCCAAATTTAAATCCCGTCCACGACAGGGTATCACCCGTCCTTCCCTAGGGTTTAGTTTTGGTTTTTTTTTGCACCACGATTTTTTAAGGAAAAGGGTTTAGGGTTGGATTAGGCAGCTCCGCGAAGCGGTGCCGCCTAATCCAACCCTAAACCCTTTTCCGTCCCGTTTTAGGAGCGTTTTTCCCCAAATTTAAATCCCGTCCACGACAGGGTATCACCCGTCCTTCCCTAGGGTTTAGTTTTTGTTTTTTTTGCACCACGATTTTTTAAGGAAAGGGTTTGGGTTGGATTAGGCGGTTCCGCGGTGCCGCCTAATCCAACCCTAAACCCTTTTCCGTCCCGTTTTAGGAGCGTTTTTCCCCAAATTTAAATCCCGTCCACGACAGGGTATCACCCGTCCTTCCCTAGGATTTAGTTTTGGTTTTTTTGCACCACGATTTTTTAAGGAAAAGGGTATAGTGTTGGATTAGGCGGCTTCGCGAAGCGGTGCCGCCTAATACAACCCTAAACCCTTTTCCGTCCCGTTTTAGGAGCGTTTTTCCCCAAATTTAAATCCTGTCGTACGTTTTAGGAGCGTTTTTCCCCAAATTTAAATCCCGTCCACGACAGGGTATCACTCGTCCTTCCCTAGGGTTTAGTTTTGATTTTTTGCAGCACGATTTTTTAAGGAAAAGGGTTTAGGGTTGGATTAGGCGGCTCCGCGAAGCGGTGCCACCTAATCCAACCCTAAACCCTTTTCCGTCCCGTTTTAGGAGTGTTTTTCCCCAAATTTAAATCCCGTCCACGACAGGGTATCACCTGTCCTTCCCTAGGGTTTCGTTTTGGTTTTTCAGAATAAACGGTGTTGTACTACGAACAACCTTTGTTTAAGGAAAAGGGTTTAGGGTTGGATTAGGCGGCTGCGCGAAGCGGTGTCTCCTAATCCAACCTTAAACCCTTTTCCGTCCCGTTTTAGGAGCGTTTTTCCCCAAATTTAAATCCTGTCGTATGTTTTAGGAGTGTTTTTCCCCAAATTTAAATCCTGTTGTATGTTTTAGGAGTGTTTTTCCCCAAATATAAATTCCGTCCACGACAGGTTATCTCCCGTCCTTCCCTAGGGTGTAGTTTGGTTTTACTGTAACAGTGTTGTACTACGAACAACCTTTGTTTAAGGAAAAGGGTTTAGAGCGTTTTTTGACAATTTTAAACATAATTACATAATCGTTGTTCAATTTAATATACCACAATTCTAATAGTAAATTGGACAATTAACCGAATTAAGATGTCATTCATTAAAAACAAGTGTTACAAACACTGATTAAAAACGAAATACTTACAAACAGTAACAGTAGTTAACTTAAATGTAAGCTGTCACAGTAAGCATAAACTGTAACAGTAAAGGAAATATTAAATCTTTTACTCCCTTCTTAGTTGTTTATTCACAGGAGGAGAATGAACGCTGCTTTCGCGCTCTAGCAACTCCTTTTTCAGATTATTCCTGTAACCTTCCATCTCTTCAATAGCTTTGACAACAACAGGCCACTTCCTGTTAATCGAAGGGTTAAGTTTAGCATATGACTCCCTAAGAGCTGTAACACCAAGGAGAAATTGACGGTCTAAATCAGTTTCAGTGTATTTCTTCAACTTATTTTCTTCTAGCTGTTTCCCAATACACTTATTTTCCGCCATCAGAAACTTGAGATGAGCTTCAGCATTGTTCAAGTCATTTTCAAGCACTTGTACTCGTTCTAGCATTTCTATTACCTTACTATCAGATGATATAACCTGCTCAAGTAATGAATCTCTATGCCTTGTCATTTCTTCCAGTTCAAACTTGGTGTCTTCTAGTTTCCTTTGAATTCGTTCCATTTTTTTCTTGTTGCAACAAAAAAAAACCTATTAAAACAGAAAAATAAACTGTTTTCCCTAAATTAGAGAAAACAAAATCTATTTATAAACAAACATAAACTGTTTTCCCTCAATTAAATCAAGGTAGTCATATAATAAATGAAATTTTAGCAACAGTTGTAATATTAAACCATCCATAATCTTTATAGATATTTAATATTACAAAAGATTAAAAAAAAATTAGACATGAAAAACCTTTGAATTTGTCTTGGCTTATTTTTTTGTTTAGAAAATGAAGTGTAAATGTGGAATGAAAATGAGATTATTTATAGATAATTGAAAAAAACAAAACAGTTGTAAAAAAATAAAATAAAAAAAATAACTGCCTTGAAAAATGTCACTTTGAACAAAGTGAAAAACTGTTTTAGAAAGATAACTGCTGCAGATTGTAGAATTCAAAGCGTCAAAACCGTCTGTTACAGTAACATAATTGTGTTTTTTTAAAATGAGATTATTGATAGATAATTGTGAAAAACAAAACAGTTATTTTTTAAAAAAAAAAATTAACTGCTTTAAAAATCACTTTTATTAACTGCTTTGAAAACTGTTTTTAAATGATGATTGATGTTAACCACGTGCATGTTCCCCATAATTAAGTCCATTATAAATGCAGTGAGTGGAGAATTCAAAGCGTCAAAATCTTTTATTATAATTTTCATTTATTACTATCACAGTATTACAGTAACATTATTTTCATTTTGTCTCGACTTTTTTTGTTTAAAAAAAAACACTAACATTTTAAAAACTGTTTTCAAAATTAAATGCTTTAAAAAAACAGTTAATTTTAGAATTCGAAAAGACAAAATAAGACATGAAAATCCAACCATGTTTCGTTTTCCCTATGAAGTGCAGTTATAACAGCTGCAAGAGTGAAGAATTCAAAACGTCAAATTATGTTTTCTCTTTTCACTTTTGCAACTGTCACACTGTTACAGTAACATAGTTAATGAATTCTGCATATAATAAGTTACTGTCACAGTAACAAACTTATTTGTAATATATTCCAAAATATTCCAAAATATGTTCCACTGTCTATGACAGCCACTATTACGTTGTTAAAGTAACATTGTTTTAGAGTACATCACTTGATTTTCACTTTAAAACGAAGTACAGTCATTTCGGTGTTGAGTGGCTTCGGTTCATTCTCAATCGGTGGTTCTTTGTCTGACAATTCATCTTCCGTTCCCTTCCCTTTGAGCATTCTAGCGGCTTCCCTCCTTGCAGCTATATCAGGCCAGATTGTTTTCTTTGATTTTTTGAAGATTTCAACAGCGTCCAACAATTCAGCCCGTATTTTGTTGATGTCAGCCATGAGCAAACATGCAGCAATTTGGGAAGCACATGCCCGCCGATAAAATGTGTTGTTGAGCAAAGAAGACTTGTTTGCATATCCCAAAAAATTGGAGACGGCTGTCATAGTGATACAGGCCGACTCTTCAAATACGGAAGCCCGTTTCTGCCATTTAACTTCACATTTACCACAAGTTAGCAGAGCATTTCAGTTACTCTCACGTCGCCCTTTGTGTCCAGGTAGTCACTCATGCAACCGGCCTGTCAGAAACAGAACATTAATTTCCTTCTACTATCAATTAAGAAATCTGAGTAATCAACAATGTTACAGTATAGGTGTAACAGTAACACTGAAACAACATAAAAATGTTACAGTATAGGTATTACTGTAACACTGAAACTGAAACTGTAAACATACAATTTGACAACTCAGAGGACTTACTGCTGCCATTGCGATGTCGTAAGTGAATGAAGACTCCTAGTTAGCATACGATTGACTGTCGATCACACTAATCTCTTTGTTGAGGAAATTAATACACACACAGAAATAGTGATAGCCAGCCAAACAAGGTATAAAAATAAGTTCGGCATCAAGTCTGTAATTTGCCTTGCTCTCATTGATGAAATTATCTCAAATTTCAAACAACTCGTTCTTTATATCAGACTGTTCACTATCCTCCTGCATCACAGCCAGTAGAGCATGCTGTAGTTTTAAAAAAAAAATGTAAGGGTTAGATTTCCCTTGTAAAATAATCATATGTTATTGAACAGAAGCAGACATTTAACACCGATGCAATTTACCATGTGACCTAGTCCTAAGTAAAGTATGGTTGGCCCTCCTGCCCTTGTGCCTCTTTTGCTGTTCTCGACATAATTCAAGAGTAGAGCCCAGCATTCAAACACCATCCAATTTGTGTGACTCCTAGGACATAGTGAGAGTATATCAGCTCTTGTCAACCTCCTGTTATCTCCAAACGCAGCTAGGATCTCACTGTTACAGAACCATAAGAGTCAGATTACTCAAGAGTTTTCGCAGAAACAGTGTAACATAAACAGTGTTTAAAAAACACTTTTACAGAAACAGTGTAACAGTAACACTTTTACAGTAACAACAAGTATTTTACCTTTTGTGGAAGTCGATATCATCCATAAACGCATAATCAAGAACGTGCCTTCTCAGATTAGTTGTCTTTGGATGCTAGTTTCGATTTGCTCTCATAAATTCAGAGACTAGGAATATATCACCGTCAATTTCACCGTGACCTAGAGAACATCCCATAGCATCATCTTTATGAAATTTAAATATTATCTCCTCATCTTCACCAATTGTTCTAGGAGAACGCTTATAAGCAACCGACTTCACCCTCGGCTGTTTGGGCTCTTGCTCCTTTTGTTTTCCCTGTGGCTTCTTTGTTTTTTCCTCTTCCTTTTTTTCCTTCTTCTCTTCCAGCCTTCTTTTTTGCAGCAGCTTTTCCTTCAGTTGTTCCCTTTCATTCCTGAATTTTGATATCCTCCCTTGCACCTCTTTTTGTACTTGATTCAAGTCGCTAAGAACAAGTATTGCACATATTTCAGCACGGTACAACATTCTTTTCCGTTCATCCCCCAGCTCAGAGTCAAAAACCTTCCCCGTGTAGAAAGCCATGTGCATCATCATGAAAACCCCACAATCCACATTTTTTTGCAATGCTCTGCCATTTAAATTTCACATTCTGCAGTGGGAAACTTTCCACTTTTGAGCCTTTTGCAATTTGCATTTCTGACAATATTTTCCCCATGATATTTGCCTGCACAAAAAGTAATACTGTTACTGTATCTATGTTACTGTAACAATGATTTCCAAAATTTTTAATGGAAATTTAAAAGTATAACATTGTTACTGTAAGTAGAGAAACTTACCGTAATTCTTGCCATTTTTGCTTTTCGGGATCTGGCATATAAGGGTTTGTTGTCTAGGTAGTCAACGGTTTGCGACATGAAATTTATGCAAGCACAGAAAAAGTGGTCCTCCAGAATGAGTGGAATGAATATCGCAATTAAGCGAGATATATATCATTGCTAAAAGAACTTCTATACACTCTACTTATATAAGAATAAAAAAATATATTAACAGTAATGTGGTTTACCATATCATAGTCGAAATTCAGTGGACTCGGGTTGTATTTGATCCACTGTGTGAAGGACAGCAAAACTTCACCTTCTAAATGTCTGTTTTGAACGGGTTTTCCAACAGACATAGTTGCTAATGCGTCCTACAAAAATAAATATAAATACAAAGTCATTAAACATTATAGAAACATAAAATCAATAAGAATAAAAATTTATATATTACAGTAACATACAGATTGACCCAAGCCCATGAAGATCCTCAATGGTGTATCACTTGCTACCTTTCTGGAGATGAGGTCATTGAGCAACATTGACCAACATTCAATCACCATTATATAAATAAGCTCACCAGGAGCCAATGAAATTAAATCTTCCCTTGGAATGAAGTGATACTTCCCATACGAGACAAGCCTTTCCCTGTTGGACAATGAGATGTAATAGTCAGAACACCTTTTAATAGAGTAACAGTTTAACAAGAATGACTATTCGGTTGAAACAGTATTCACTTGCAAAGTAAAACGTTTTGTTTATCACAGTGCAAGAGTAAATAAAGTACTCACGTATCTGAGAGGTTCTCGTCATCGTCGATAAAACAATAGTCAATTGTTTCTTTCCTAACTTCAAGAATAGGCGCCATTATCTCCTTGTGTTTTATCATAGTCTTGGACACAAGTGTTAGATCCGGAGCTGGTAGGCCACATTCGATTGTGCAGCCGTAGCGAGGATCCATCACGCGCATCCAGTCTTCAGTTGTTTCGACATGTAACAAATAGTGGTCGCAAAGATATCTTCGTCGTAATTGTCATACATGATCTCATCACGTAATCATCGACAATATCAACTTCATCATCGTCGTCATCTTCTCGCTACTGATCGCCTTTGAGTAGTTATTGGTTCTTCGTCGCCAACTGTCTCATCATCAGCCTCACTGGGTTTTTCTCCTTCCTCGCCTTTGTCATCATTCCCATCGGCGTCTTCATTACCAGTTGCTTCATCCTCCTTACTGTTATCTTCGTTTATATCGCCAGATCTTGTCTTCATCTTTATCATCATCGTTCTCTTCATCTGGTTTTTCATTCCCATAATCCTCTTCTTCATCTTTATCATCATCTTCCTTTTCATTTCCCTCACTGGTTGGTTGGTCATCAACCAGGCCTGATGCATCATCATCGGCCTCTTCCTTGTTATTTGTGGTACAAGTAATTGAATTGAATATAAATTACTAATGTTTTTCGGACCAACAATGCCTCATAGTTATACTAAACAAAGTGTTATCAGTAAATTTGCTACTTCAATTACCTTGAAGATCCTTCTTTCACCCTTCGCCTCGTCGTTGGGTTCTCTTGACTTGGCCCGATGCATCATCTTCGCCTCTTCCTTGTCATCTGTGTAGCAGATAATTGAATATATATATCACTGTAAACTACTGATAAAACTACGACATTTATTAAAGAATAAAGCGTTACTATATCAATGTTACGATAGAAAGTGCTAAAGTGTTACATCGCCTAATACAACGAGTGCAAATAGATTTCTCTATTACCTTCGGAGATCCTTCTTCATTTGCCTCATTGGTGGGTTGTCTTGAGCTTGCATGATTCATTAACTTCCGCCTCTTCCTCGTCATCTGTGTCACGGGTAATTGGATTCAATATATATTAACAATTTTTCTTTGAACCAAAAAAGGCACAATAAATACATTGTAAATTTGTTAAAATTACGTCACGGTAACATTGTTACGATTACATCCTCTCGACACAACGAGTTTAAATAGATTCCTCAATTACCTTCAGGAGATGCCTCTTCACCTGCCTCACTAGTTTGGTTATCTTCAGCTGGCTCGATGCATCACCTTCGGCCTCTTCCTTGTCATCGTGTAGAGATAATGAATGAAAATATATTACTAAATTGTTTGTTAAAAAAGCACCCAGTAACAAAAAGCCTATAACAGCATTACACTATTACCTTCACCAGATCCATCTTCTGGCTCGCTAGTTGTTTTGTCACCCTGCCCTGACGCATCATATTCATCAGCATCATCGTTTTCATCTAAAAGGAAAGTAATTGATTATTAGTAATTATTTGTAAAATGAAAACTCTATAACAACGATGATGTAACAGTGTTAATGCAAGTGATTAGATTATTGTAGTATTGTTACTATATTACTTTCATCAGATGCATCTTTATCATCCTCGCCACTCCCCTCTTTGTCGTCTTCATTTTCTTCTTCTTTATCATCCTCCTCCTCTTCATCTCCGTCATCCTCTTGACCTTTGCCAGATTCATCCTCTTCATCTGCATCATCGTCTTCATCTGCATCATCCTTTTCCTCTGCATCATCCTCTTCATCTGCATCAGAAGTAAGTAATTGAATATTATATTACTAACTATTAATATATATATAAAATATTACAGTAACAGTGTTATTGTAAAACTATAACTAAAAGAAATAACAGTAACAATGTTACTCGATCTATTACCTTCACCAGATTGGCTTTCAACATCCTTTACATCCTCCTCTTTCTCCTCTTGGTCTTCTTCCTCTTCGTCCTCCTTTTCCTTTTCATCCTGTTCATCGTCTTCCTCCTCATCGGCACTTTCTTCATCGTTATCTATGTACGTGCCACCCTCTTGAAGCCTCTTGTTTTTAAGACGACTCTCAACATCGCCGCCATCGTCATCCCCGTCCTCATCATCATCCTCTCCATTATCAGTCCCGTCATCATCGTTGCCATCATCAGTCCCGTCCTCATCATCACTTTCCATTCCGTCCTCCATCTCATCTTGCCTGTCCTCGTCATGAACCTCCTCATCCTCTTCATCATCTTCTTCATGATGTTGCTCACTTAAACTGCTCAATACTTCCTTTACCAGGGATTGTGACTTAACTGTCCTAGGACTTTTCTCTGTTGGAAATGTTTCCAACTTCCTACTGACTTTGGACCTTGTATATACCGGGAAGTCATTCGCCCTCCGCTTCAACGATTCAGCCTTTCGCACAACATCTTCGACATATTTGAGGTATTCAGGCTTTAGTGGTGATTTCTGTTTCTGCTTTGATTCGAAAACCTTCAGTTGCTGAGCAAATCTCTCATGAACAAGGTTGGAATCTCTTCTATACATCAGCAACATCAGGTCGGTCTCCTAAGTCAATAAACCAGACAGAAAGAAACGAATTAGATACCAGATTTGGGAGTTGTAACAATTGCAGACAATTAAATTTATAAAAACAACTCACATCAACAGCTTTTTCCTTCAACTCGGCATCTGTTTCAATGCCAGGAAGCTTCTCCATCAAGATGTACTCCCTTCCCTCACTACTCTTAAGAAAAATCGCCTCATCATCCTCACCTTCATCGATTCTCGCCCATCCTATTTACGTAAACATATTAGTAATTAGTAATTAATATTAATAATTAACAATATAGTAAGGTAACAGTAATGTTATTACAAAGTAAAAAGCCATTACAAAGTAATGATATTACAGTGACCATATTACGATGACGATATTACACCGACAAGTGCCACATTACCTTCAAACCGGTGGGATCCTTGCCAAGACAAATAAGATAGACAGGTTTCTCACATCTCATCGGCTCCTAGACACCAATCTTTCCTTCGTCTTTGACTCTTTTTGAAAGACTTTCATCTGTCCAATGCTGTATCAGAGGTAAGTCAGTTGGTTGTACCTCGCCATGGAACTCAAACCGGTGAATGTAGGCCAACAGTAGCACCACAATACACTCACAAAGACACTTAACCGTTCCTGTCTTCAACCCCTTGACACCCTCAACTACCTTCTCAAAGACATACTTTGACCAATTAAAACCTTTTATTTTTTCAACATCGTCCACAACCTTCAACAGTCTGAAATCAACAGAATAATTTGGAGTCGGCGCTAAAAAAGTGGAAAGCGCATAAAGAACGAACATTTGCTTGAACTCATCACCGCAGGCACCCTTGTTATTCTTAAACCAACTAGTCACCAAATCTAGCTTGATGTTCTGTGCTGTAGAGATGTTGAACTTCCTTCTCCATTTGTTTTTTAACTCAGTGTCCTCAGCCTGGGATCCGCGACCAGTCGCGGTCAGCACCACATTATTACCCTTCACCGGCGGTAAAAATAGGTCATGAACATCATATCGTGACAAAGACAAACTCCTCTGTTTCGATTACATGAACCTTCAAACTGTCGTAATCAAAAGCCTCTCAACAAGCAAGTCTCATTAGCCGGAAGGGACTATTGATATATTCATCTTCAATAGTCCTCCAAAACCAATTTCTTTAATGGCTTTCTTTTGCTTTACGGAAAACTTGCTCATAACATCGACCAATGACTGGGCCCTGCACTTAGTTGGGTATTTATCTGGCCTGTATTAAGGAAGTGTAAATTAGCACCACTGCTTAAACAGTGTGACACTATTTCATGCCAACAAACCAGCAGTAAGAAAGCAACAAAACAAGGATACAGTAAAGGTGTTACTGTAACACTAAAACTTTAAACAACTCAACACGACGAACAAATAAATCAGTAGAAAGGAGAACGGTAACACACATTAATTGCTCATTTATTACAAATTATTAACCCTAATTTTGAAGCGAAAAACTAGAACGCAGAAAATCAATTACTCACTTCGAGCAAAACAGTTAGGCTAAATTTATTACGAATCAGTATAATCGACACAAACAACAACAATAACAACAAGAACAAAGAACAACCTAATTTTTTAATGGAAAATTAATTTCCTTCTAAGATCAATTAACAAACAAGTATAATCGACAATGTTAAAGACATCCATTAAAGTAGCACTTAAAGATAAAAATGTTACAAAGATAGGTGTTCTTGTAACACTGAAATCAAATCGAAACTTTAAACATACAAGTTTTGGCCACTAGAAAGACACATACTTTTTTAAGACCTCTTCTTTTTCAGCCTTCACCACCGTCTTGGCTGGTCTCTTCTCTGTTTTAGCCCTCTTCGACATTTTGGAGCTGACTCTCGAGTCATCCGAAACCTCATATTCTCTATCACTTTCATCTTCAGATGACATGGGCTTATCTCTAGGTCTCTTTTTTGTTACTCGTACTGGTTTCTTTGTTTCTGCCACCTTTTTTGGCACTGCGTTTGTCGGTTTCTTTTTCACAGACACCTTCACGCTCTCTTTCTTGCTTACTAGCTTTTTTGGTGTTGGCTCTTTTGCCGCTGAAACTTTCTTTTTTGGTACAACCTTCTCCGCCGTCTTTTGTTTGGGCACCTTCTTTGCCACCTCTTCTGTCACCAATTCTGCAGATTTGGCCATTGCTGTTTTCGGGGTCTAACCCTTTGTTACAGTAACTTTTTTGGGCACCTCTTCTTTTGTCTCCTTTGCAACCGATTTTGATTGCTTAGTCGCTGCCTTTGACGTTGGCACAGTTGCTGCCTTTTGAGGAGGTGCACTTGCTTGACAACACTGGTACATCAAGCGACGACTTTTCTGCTGCCTTCTTCCTCGGCACATTGGTTTCTTTTTTACTTTGCTGGATCGGAACATTCGCAGCCTGCTCCTTTGGTACTGCTGCTGGTGGCTTAAGCACCTTTTCAGTAGGCACCTTACTTTCCTTCACTGACACCTTTTTTGAAGGAGCAGGTGTGGCCCGGCGTAGACTCTCTGTAGGCACCTTCATCGCCTTTTCAGCTGTAGGATTTGACAGCTTTTCGGTCTGCATCTTCTTAGTCGGTTTTGGCACGTTCTCTGTCGGCACCTTTTTGCTCTGTGGCTTCTCTGATGCGGCCACTTTAGCCTTCTTAGTGGGAGCTGATTTCTCAGGTACCTCTTCTTTCCTGACATTGTTATTTTCAAAAATTAAAATCAGAAGTTTACAATAACAATATAACAGACAACAATTAAATTGAAAAGGAATGATGCTAGTCAAGTCGTTGAAGAAATGACAAATGGAATACGAATAATGGCGGTCGAATAATTTTTTAAAGATCAATTGATTCATTTCTTTCGTAACAATGAGACAATATATCATAAACCCTAATAGTAGTGACTTGCGGTCGAGCAAAGATTTGTAGACACATACTCAGATGCATGAGATGCTTCGACTTCCTTCTGTGTTGTTGGTTTTGATGGCTTCTGTGTCGGCACCTTTTTTCTAGGTGTCTTCTCTGATGCTGCTACTTTTTCCTTCTTCGTCACAGGTGATTTCTCGGGCACCTCCGCTTTCCTGACATTGTTTTTCCAAAAATCAAAATCAGAATAAGATTAAAAGTAAATCAATTACAGCTACTACACTGATAGGTAATGATGCTGCACTTTAAAAGGATAGGGGGTAGTATACGCTGTTACTGTATCAGTGTTACAGTAACATTGTTAATGTATATATGTTGAGAAATATTATAAACTTCAGGAAAAGGGACATTTCATGAAAATCACTAACAACTCAACACAACGAAGAGTCATAGGGACATACTGATCCGCATGAGATGTTTCAACGTTTTTCGTTCTTTGGCATTTTGAAGGCTTCGTGTCGGCGCTTTTTGCTCGTTGTCTTTTCCGAAGCTTCCACTTTAGCCTTCTTACTAACGACAGATTTCTCGGTTACTAAATCGCTTTCCGACATTGTTTATCAAAAAACCAAAACAGAATAACATTAAAACTAAAACAATTACAAACTATTAAACTGAAGCAGAATGATGGTGGACGAGTCTGTCAAAGAATGTGGAATGGAACAAGAATGATAGTATCCTCAGAGAATGAGACAGTGTTATAGTATTGTCAAACAATTGTTTTGATATAAAACTACAGTAACACTGTTACAGAAGCAATTGCTGCTCTTGAAAAGGATAGGGGATACACTTTTACTCTGATAGTGTTACAGTAACATTGTTAATGTAGATCCGTTGAGAAATATTATTAATTTCAGGAAAAGGGACATTTCATGCAAATCAGCTCAACACGACGAAGAGTAATAGGGACATACTGATCAGCATGAGATGCTTCGACGTTTTAAATGCCGACGGTTTGGAAGGCTTCGTGTCGGCGCTTTTTTGCTCGCTGTCTTTTCCGATGCTTCCACTTTGGCCTTCTTACTGACGTCAGATTTTTCAGGTACTACCTCTGCTTTCCTGAGATTGTTTATCAAAAACCAAAAAACCAAAACAGAATAACATTAAAACTAAAACAATTACAGCTATTAAACTGAAGAGGAATGATGGTGGACGAGTCTGAGAAAGAATGTGGAATGGAATGAGAATGATAGTATCCTCACAGAATGAGACAGTGTTACAGTATTGTCAAACAATTATTTTAATATAAAACTACAGTAACACTGTTACAGAAGCAATTGTTGCTCTTTAAAACGATAGGGGATACACTTTTACTATGACAGTTTTACAAGAATATTATTCTTGTAGATTTGTTCGAGAAATATTATTAACTTCAGGAAAATGAACATTCCCTGCAAATCACAAATAACTCAACACGACGAACAAATAAATCAATCGAAAACAGAACGGTAACACACATTAATTGCTCATTTATTACAAATCATTAACTCTAATTTTGAAGCGAAAAACAAGAACGCAGAAAATCAGTTACTCTCTTCGAGCAAAACAGTTAAAATCAATTACAACAGCAACATTAACAACAAGAACTGTAATAACCTAATTTTTTTTTTACTGAAAACTCAATTTCTTTCTTCGATCAATTAATAAACGCTTCAAATCACTATAATCGAGACTAACAACAACAACAATAACAACAACAACAACAACAGTAATAACCTAATTTTTTTCTTGAAAACTCAATTTCTTTCTTCGATCAATTAATAAACGCTTCAAATCACTATAATCAAGACTAACAACAACAACAATAACAACAACAGCAATAATAACCTAATTTTTCGCGGAAAAATCAATTTCCTGCTTTGAGCAAAATAGAAACCCTAAGTCGATGATTATTTGAAGAAAAAAGAGTATAATCAACACTAAAAACAACAACAATAATAGCAACAGCAACAACATGCAGTGGCGAAATAAGTTTAAAAACAATATAATGAAATAGAGCGATTTTATACCTCTTCGTCATCTTCGAAACGATTGTTCTGAGTAAATATAATAATGATCTTCACTTGATTAGTGCGATTTTGCTTGATGTAATATTTTATTTACGGAAAAAATTTATGGTTTAGTGAATTAACTGCCAAAGAAAAAGAACGTGAAGCGGTTTTTAGAGGGAGAGACAGGCGTTTTAGAGAGAGAAAACGAAGTGAAAATTTATGAGGAATAATGAATGTGTCGTTCTTATTATATCAGCGCGCCTACTTTTTTTTTTTTTTTAAATTAAGACACGTGTCATAATCAGGACGGTTGGATCAATAAGATCCAACGGTTCTTATTGATATGCTAGACTCATCTAAGATGCTAGACTCATGGGATGCTCACTCTATATATATATATATATATATATATATATATATATATATATATATATATATATATATATATATATATATATATATATATATATATAGGGGCGAGATCCCGTGCGAACTCAGTTACGATGCGAACCGTACGAACTACCTAGATACACTTGGTATTACTGCCGGATACATTTAGTATTGCTACTGGGTACATGTGTACCCAATAGTACTACCAAATGTATCTAGTAGTAATACAAAGTGTACCTAAGGTGATATTTTGTTTACTCACTGTCACCACCATCACCACTGCCCCCACCACCATAGTCGCCGCTGCCACCACACCATCACTTAGATACACATGTACCTAGAGTATTTATAAATGTATCTAGTCTCATATTAGATGTATCCACCAATTATGACTGCCACCACCACCCTCATCGCCCACCATCGTCACCACTGGCCCCACCACCGCACTACCATCTCCACCACCGCCACTGTCACCGCCACCGCCACCGCCACCGACACCACCATTATGAAGCTGATCCCAAATAACACCAAACAAATACCACCACCATGCCACAGACAACAACCCCACAACCACAACACCACCGTAACCACCACAAGAAATATCATGCGCACACCACCACAGTAACCGCAACACCTGCAACACCGACGACCCCGACAACCTACCTACAACACCGACGAACCACCGCCTCTCAATCTGACCACCACATGGCAAAAACAACATTTCTTGACTTGAAATTCCTCAACTATGCCATTGTTGCGATTACTTTTTCAAAACTCGATTCCGTTTTTATTACATCTGGGATTTAAATTACTAAAATAATTTTAAAATAGGCTTAAGTGGCGGATTTAAATGCACTAATAGCTGTCATCGTAAACCACCCCGCTTCGCCGCCGCCATGTCGCCTGTACCACCACGAACACCATTGAAATCATTTCGTACCTGTGAGTGCGTTTTCTTACCGGAAAACATCCGACTAAATCATCAATGCAATTATTTCTTTGAGATTCTATTTCGTTTTTAGCAGATCTATTTTCTAAATCACGGAAAATTTGAAAAAAAAAGTAAAAAAAGAAAGACAAGAACGACTCCTACATAAGGTGCAATCTGTGAAAACGGTGGAAAAGGGTGGCGCGCTGGGACACCGGTGGTCAGACGAAAATTTGCTGGCGAGTGGACTGGTTTCCGCCAATGGTGGTGGGGGATGAGGTTGAGATGAGGAGGCTGGGGTTTGGATTTGGGTGGAAGGGTAAAATAAGATTTGGTTGTGTTTTGATGAGTGAGTGGCACGGGTAGGCAGATTGAAAATGTGTCAAATATAGAGTTCGTACGGTTCGCACCGAACAATGAGTTCGTACAGGATCCTGATTCTATATATATATATTGATGGGGCATATTCTGCACCCGCTGACCGAGTCAACACATTGAGCAAGATCAAAGATATCCACAACAAGTCAACGACTTAGACAAACTGACCCCTAACAAGACGCGCACTGTCGGCTGTCTCTTTTGTGCATCGGCTAGGACAACTAGCCAGCCGGGGCACATATCCGCGAACTCATATCCAAGACCGCTTGGCGGCGAGTCATCAGGGCCCGCCGGCCTGCCATGGGTCCCTCGGCCGAAGGTACATCAGTCTTTCCACCTGCTAGCCACTTGGCCACTTGGCCACTACGTGACAAAAGGTGAAAGTCTATAAATACTCCTCAACCCTCATTGAGGAGAGGATCCACAATTTAACCTAAGAATCACTATTCATCTGGTAATATCTTCCTTATCTCTCTACAATACATACTTCGCCAAGTAACAACAACTTCTCTTTAAGTTTACTGACTTGAGCGTCGGAGTGAGTTCGCTCGGTCCAAAGCCGAGCCCTCAGTTTGTTCATCGTTTCAGGAGACCGCGAGGAGGATTCAACCAAAGACGTCATTCTACAAGCACGGGTGGTAACAAATAACTGCTCTGGAATTACACCCGGAATAATTGGCGCCGTCTGTGGGGAAAGATACTAGAAGCTAGTCACATTCATTCCCAAACAAAAAAAAAAAACACAAAACAAAAACCCACCCAAAAAGCTAAGAAGATGTCGAAACAACAAGAGGTATTCGTGACTGACGAAACCGAATTCTGCCAAGATGATACCGTCCACAGTGGGAGTTGCGCAACCCTCCACCGCCGGGTAATTCAACCGAGTACGGGATGCCAATAATACAGATACGCCGCGCCGCCAACCAGGTCACCATCATGGGACACGTGGTTGATGCAAGCAAAGCGAAGCTACTCCCCGGACCTAATTGATAGTACGCCGGCTCACACTTTGTCACACCGACAAGAGCGGCGGAACCCGTCCCAGGAGACCGGGGCCCTTAATGTGACTCCAAGAGACTTGAACGGAGCATCGGAAGAAGCGGCCTGTCAAGACGCCGGGGGAGCCCAAAGTGCTAGTGGTAGACCTGAGTCCTTCCCGCACTCGCGGGAGGACGGTGTCGCCGCAGCACCGACGAGGCCTGCCCCAGAGAAGTGGAAGAAGTCCAACCCACCAGACTCGGAGAAGAAGTCCGACTCGCCAGAGTCGGAGAAGAAACCCGACTCACCAGAGTCGGAGAAGAAGCCCTTCCCGCCCCGGGGAGAGGAGCCGGGCTAGGCATGCGAGGAGCCGATCGCCGCGTGTCGTTCAACACGTGGCCAGACAGCCCCTCAGCGCCTACGTCCTAGAGGTCCCGGTGCCGCCCAAGCTAAGGTTGCCATCCATATCTTACAAAGGAGAAGGCGACCCAACCGACCACGCCGAGACTTTCGAGTCTCACATGTCGGTGTGGGAGCAGCCTGATGAGGTTTGGTGCCGAGTTTTCCCTACGACTCTGCAGGGGATGGCACAAAGTTGGTACAAGGGGCTACCCGATGGGTCGATATACTGTTACGCCGACCTAAAGGACATATTTTTAGCCCAATATTCTTGCAACAAGAGGAGGGTCGTCGAGACATCGGACCTCCTGACTATCAGGCAGGAGGGAGGCGAGTCTCTCCGAAGCTATGTGAAAAGGTTCGACGCCAAGGTTCAGCAGATTCGTGAGTTGAACAGCGAACTGGCGGCCTTCGCACTGATGAAAGGCCTCCCGAGAGGAGATTTAAAAAATGAGCTCATCAAGTGCGGCGGCCTGAACCTAGACTCCGCCAGAAAGATGGCCGATCAAGCCATTAAGGTGGAGGACTACCACAAAACCTGGGTAGGCCCCGACGAGGCCGGCACTCGAGAGTAAGAGCCGCCGGGAGGACAACCCGGATGAAAGACGCCGTGACAATAATAGGTCACGGTCGACAGTCCCCAGAAACGTAACTCGGTGGGCGCCGGGGAGTTCGGAAACGTACTACCGAAGCGGTACAATGATCACACCCCTGGTTGTGTCGCTGCCGAGGTCTTCGCCCGAGCAAGAACGAGGGTCAGAAGTGGGAAAGGCCTCCCAGGCCGAGGAGTGACGGTGACACGAGCCAGTACTGTGAGTACCATGGCCACACCGGCCACTTAACTGACAACTGCCGGCATCTGAAGAATGCCATCGAAGAGCTAATCCGGAAGGGGAGCCTCGACAAATATGTCGCCAAAGGCCAAAAGATTGATGCCGGCGGCTCGAATAAGAAATCCGTCTTTGAACGGATAGGAGTAATCCATGTTATCATCGGGGGCAACGAGAACGGTGGGTCCGCTCATGGGCACAAACGGCACCTGAACGAGCTGTATCAGGCCATCAACTTTGTGCCCAAAACAGCGATCCCCGCTTCCAACATCCCCGATAAGACTATTGGAAAGAAGGACTACGAGGGAGTCATCGCCCCTCACAGCGACCCGCTCGTAGTCCACTTGGACATATTCAACCACCTGGTCAAGAGGTGCCTGATTGACACAGGCGCCTACACGAACATCATGTTCAGGGAGTGCTTTCTCAACCTCGGTCTGAAGGTTGAAGACTTGAGCCCCGCACCAATCCGCTATACAGTTTCTCCGGGGCCGGCCTGGTACCCCTGGGGTCAATCAGACTGCCAGTGATGTTCGGCGAGGGGAATGCGGCTAAGAATGTCCTAGCTGAGTTCGTGGTCATTGACGGCTCGTTCTCCTACAACGTTCTCATAGGCCGAGTCACTCTAAGCGAGGCCGACGCAGTAATGTCCATACGGGCCCTGACACTGATGTATGTCTAGGACCGGGGGGAAGCGCATAAGCTCATCTCCAAGGACGAGAAGGACAAGGTGGTCAACGTCCAGATATCTGCCAGAGGATGCAACATGCAGTCCCTCAAAGTGGCAAAAAAGTCAGAGAAGGGGAAGAGCCCATCCTTACAACAGGAGGGCAACCTCGTGGATTCAACTGTCGGCATGGTCGAGGGAGCCGAGACTGAAGAGGTGGAAATTGTCCCAGGGCGCACCGTGACTATCGGTGTCAACCTGGAGCCAAAATTCAGGGCCGCTCTCCTAGACCTGCTGAGGAAGAACAAAGACGTCTTCGCCTACTCAGCGGCCGAGATGCCAGGCGTGAGCCGGGAGGTAATTGTTCACAAGCTGAACGTACTCCCCACCGCTCGCCCTGTCAAGCAAAGGATGAGGAACTCCTCAGCCGAGAAAGATGAGGCCATCAAAGCCGAGGGAGATAAATTACTGGCGGCGGGTTTCATCATGCCTTGTACTTATCCTGAGTGGTTAGCTAATGTCGTAATGGTGAGGAAGTCGTCGGGGGTGTGGAGGATGTGTGTAGATTTTACCAATCTTAATAAAGCATGCCCCAAAGATTGCTATCCCTTGCCTCGAATAGATATTTTAATTGACGCGACGACAGGGTACACTATGCTGAGCTTGCTGGACGCCTTCTCAGGGTATCATCAGGTATTCATGGCCGAGGAAGACATGCCTAAATGCGCATTCATCACCGCTAACGGCACATACATGTACAAAATGATGCCGTTTGGTTTGAAGAACGCCGGCGCAACTTACACAAGGCTGGTGGACAAAGTGTTCCAAAATCAAAAAGGGCGGAACATTGAGGCTTACGTCGACGATGCTATTGTAAAAAGCAAGTCTGACAGCGAGCACTTAGCCGATTTACACGAGACATTTTGTTCACTAAGGAAATACAAGATGAAGCTCAACCCAATGAAATGCAACTTCGGTGTCCGGGCAGGTAAGTTCCTCGGCGTATTTGTCAGCGCCAGAGGAATTGATGCCAATCCAGAGAAAGTCCAAGCAATCCTAGACCTGCCGGAGCCGAGGAATCGAAAAAAGGGTATGATGCTGACCGGGAGGATGGCGGCTCTAGCCTGTTTCATCTCTCGGTCAGCCGACAAGAGCACCCCATTCTTCAAGGTGTTGAAGGGAAATAAAGACTTCAGCTGGGGGGAGGAGCAGAGCACGGCTTTCAAGCAATCGAAAGCTCATCTTCGACTCTCCCAACCCCGTCGTGCCGATCTTTGGGGAGACGCTATATCCGTACATAGCGATTACCTCGGCCACGGTCGCGCCGTAATCATCGAGAAGAGGACAAGCAGCACCAATCTACTTTGTCACCATACGTTGTTGCCCGCCGAGAGAAATTACCCGTGATTGAAAAAGACCTTTGTTGTCGTCGCCGCAAGGAAAGCGAAACCCTACTTGACGCACATCCGTGACGGTCTTAACCGACCAGCCATTGGAGAAAGCATTGGAAAAATTTGAGCAATCCGCCAGGCTCATCAAATGGGCAGTAGAGCTATCCGGCTTCGGCATTCAATACAAGCCGAGGCCCTCGATAAAGGGACAGCATCGCGATTTCTGGCCGAGTGCACATACCAAGAAGAGCAAAACCGGAGTATGGGAGGTATACACCGACGGGTCCTCCACGACGAACAGCTCAGAGCGGCATACTTATCATCAGCCCAAACGGGGACGAGTTTGAGTACGCCTTGAAATTTACCTTCACGGCCTCAAACAACGAATCCGAATACGAGGCGGTGATAACCGGAGTCGAGCTAGCTAGAGCTTCCGGGGCGGATCACATCATTTTGAAAACAGATTCACTTTTAGTGGCTAACCAAATCAGAGGAGAGTACGAGACTCGAGACGACGGAATGGTAAGATACCTGGAAAGGGTAAAGGCTGACACCTCAAAGTTGAAATCTTTTCGATACAATGCATTCCAGTGTCCGAGAACAACCGAGCCGACGCTCTCTCGAAGCTTGCCAGTTCAACCATCAAGAATGTCAGCCGAACCGTACTGGTGGACATCAGGAATGCCAAGAGCATTACTGAGGCCGTCGGCATGGTGGGTAACATAGAGACCGAGACGATGTGGATGACTCCGATAATGAAATACAAATTGACAAACGAATTACCGGAGGACCGCAGTCTCTCGCAGAAGATAAAGAGGATCGCAAAGAAGGTACTTGGTGTTTGAAGGGGAATTGTACGGGAGGTCCGTGACGAGGCCACTCTTGAAATGTGTCGGCCCAGCCGACGCGGAGCTAATATCTTGTAAATTCACGAAGGCATCTGCGGCCATCACATGGGGGCAAGAACACTAGCCCACAAAGCTCTCCGAGCCGGCTATCGGCCCACCATGCTTGCGGATTCTAGAGCCAAAACCAAAAAGTGCAACAACTGTCAAATGCATGCTCCGGTGATACATGCGCCATCCCGAGACCGCAGCGGTACTTAGTCCCCTTCCTTTTGCACAGTGGGGGATGGATCTACTAGGGCCATTTCCAACGGCATCCGGCGGAAGAAAGTTCTTGATTGTCGCCGTTGACTACTTCACCAAATGGGTTGAAGTCGTAGCAAAGACTGCGAAGACGACGGCGCCGTAAGAAAGGTAATCTCGGGAAAATGTCATAACTCGTTTTGGGTTACCCCAAGTCATGGTATTCGACCACGGCCGAGAGTTTTGGAGCGACACAATAATGAGTTTTGGAGGAACTTGGTATCAAATTTGCAAACTCCTCCGTCTCCGCCACCCACGGAGCAATGGACAAAGCGGAGGCGACCAATAAAACAATCCTCAACGGTTTGAAGAAGACGATCGAAGACCTAAAGGGAAGATGGGCGATGAACTACCCGGCGTCCTGTGGTCCCTGCGAACCACGGAGAAAGAAGCGACGGGGGCAGTCCATTCCACTTAGTCTACGGGTCCGAGGCGATCCGCTAATTGAAGCAACGGTGCCGACATTGTAACGACCACCTTTAACCCGGTTGAAAATGAGGAAGGCTTAAGAACCTCCCTAGACCTGGTCGAACAAAGCCGAGATACTGAAGACGCCTCAACTTGGCAAAGTATACCAAAACCGAATGAGAAGAGCTTACAACTGGAGAGTCCACAAAAGGGATTTGAAAGTAGGGGATCTAGTCCTAAGAAAGTCGGCCGCCACCAACAAAGGAAACATTTATGGTAAACTAACGGCCAACTGGGAGGGTCCCTACAAAGTGGTTGAAGAAATGAGGCCGGGTACATACCGGCTGACCGACATGGAGGGCGTGCCTTTGATGAGCCATTGGAACACTGACAATCTCAGGAAATACTTTGTGTAGCGGCGGAGGTGTCCAAAACAATTGTTGGCACCCCAACGCATGTTTACATCTAATGAAGAATCACCCAATTTTTCCATCAAAGTGTTTATCCCCTCCGCAGTCATATCGAGGTAGACGCCACGGCCCAAGCCGAGCAGTCACCCCAAGAAGTAGACGCCACAGCGATCACTACGGCGCGATTGACAGATCGAACGCTGTCGCGCCGTAACCTCTAGTCGCCTCGGCCCACCGAAGGCTCGGCCGGGGGGACACAACGGTCGATACGCTAACGAACGCTGTCGCGCCGTAACCCTTAGTCGCCTCGGCCCACCGAAGGCCTGGCAGGGGACACAACGGTCGATACGCTAAAGAACGCTGTCGCGCCGTAACCCCTAGTCGCCTCGGCCCACCGAAGGCCTGGCAGGGGACACAACGGTCGATACGCTAACGAACACTGTCGCGCCGTAACCCCTAGTCACCTCGGCCCACCGAAGGCCTGGCAGGGGACACAACGGTCGATACGCTAACGAACGCTGTCACGCCGTAACCTCTAGTCGCCTCGGCCAACCGAAGGCCTGGCAGAGGACACAACGGTCGATACGCTAACATGTTCACAACGGCGGTTGGGAAGCACAATTCCGACGCCTCGGGTAGACCGAGAGTGAAAGAGGAAGCGACCAACATGCTAACATGTTCAAGAAAAAGACGTTAAACGCAGTTGAGATACGCATTCTAGCTACCTCGGCCAAGCCGAAGGTAAAGATGAGAAGCGCTCAATTAATAACGCAAGAAGACAAGAGAAGACCTCGGCCAAGCCAGAGGCAAAATGAGCAAACTCTTGTTAAAAATGATAACAGTTTACAAATGAGAAGGATACAGACGACGGCCGTCCCCATAGGGATAAGCCAAAACGCAACCTACCAAAGTTTTACAAAAACAAGGAAAAGAAAAGCAAAAGGTTACAGACATGACATTTGAAGCGCCAAAAGATGGCAGGGAGGAAAGGCTCAGTAGTTGGCCCCCGAACAGCTAAAGCTATCCGAGACGCCGGGTGAGTCTGGTGACGACCGCCCGTCTCCCTACAATTGTTGCTGCCCACCATCGGCAGCAGCAACATCATCTTCGGTGGCCGGCCCAGAGGAAAGCTTGTCATTTCCACGTGCCTTCAGCCTTTCAGCCTCCTCTTTGGCCTCCTTCACCTTCGCATCGTAGGCCGCCTTGGCCTCGGCTATCTGAGCCGCCTTTGCCGCCTCCGCCTTCTCCGCAGCCGCTTTTTCCGCAGCAACGGCCATCTCATCCAGAAGCTGTTCAAATTTTTCCCACGGGAAGGAGCCTTCAGGAATGAGCTTCATGATTGCCTCCCTGGTCGCTTCCTCGGCCTGATCCCGAAATTGAGCGCACATGTTAGGGATGATCTCAGTTTGAAGCATCTCAATATCTTTCTCCCTTTGGGCAAGGACAGCCCTAGTGTCCCTATGTGCCTCCGACTGAGCCAAATACATTTCCCTTCATTCTTCCCTCTTGGCAACAACGGCGTCGTAGCCGCCCTTATACCTGTCCCGCTCCTCCAGCAACTTGGCAGAGGTGGCATCAACAGCCTCAACCTTGGCCGTCTCGGCCAATAGCAGCTTCTCAGCTTCCTCCACACGCTTCCGAGCAGCAAGGAGGTCAAGCTTAGCCTTCCCGGCTTCCCCCTTTGCAGCGAAAAGATCAAGCTTAAGCCGTTCGATCAGTGGCGCAGCCTGGGCCATTGTCTTTTCTTGCTCCATAATGTGGGAGCCGGCTAGTTGAGCCTACTTCGCCAACCTCTTGTATATTCTCGTCCCCTCTGCCACAAGCTTGGCGGGGGGAACCTTCTGGAGTAAGGAGTCAACGGTGACATTTCTATCACCCGCCTTCTCAGGCTGCTTCTCTAATTGCCGCTCAGTGAGAACGGCGGCTGCCGACTGCGGATCTACAAAAAATTCACACAGCGCATCCATGTCAACATTCATTGACACATCAGAGAGTCTGTTCATGAAAGAAATAAATACAATGCAAGCTGAAAATGGAAACGTGAATGCAAAACAAATGCAAATGCAGACTCAAAGGATGCATTACCCTCCCCAAACCAAAACGGACAACGCCCTCGTTGTCCTCCAGCATTAACCAGCAGATATATACAGGGGAACGGGAATATACAACCAATAAATGAATGAAAACAATAAAATAAAAAGGAGACAAAACGGTGAATCATTCTTTTCCCCGGAAACGGTAGAAGCCGGCAGTGGCTCTTTTCTCTTCCTTGGAGGAGGAGGGCCCTTCGCAACAGTCACCACCTCCGCGGTAACATCGATGACCTCCACATGCTCCTTCTGGACCGTTGGGGTTGAAGAGGGAGTCGGGATCGACGCCGTCGCCGACCTGGACGCTGCCTTTGGTTTTCTTTTCGGCACGCCTCCGAGAACCCGTGCTTGAGCCGCCGCCGGATCCAGTGCCTTCAGCTGCTTGTCCATGAGTTCGTTGGGAGCAAGTCTACGATCGCGCGCGTCGGCCTGAGGATGCCGCTGAACGACCTTCCCGTCCTTATCAAGCCCTAACCTCTTCAAGGTCCCCTCAGACAGATCCTGGCCAAACCGGTCTGCAAGAAACCAGACAAGAGTTACATAAAAGAAGTAAAACAAAGCTCTAAAAACAGGAGCATAACAGGCAAAGATGGGCCTCACACCGACCCTACTCACCCTGGTTGAGGGCCGGTATGAGGCCGACGCGGCAAAGCAGCTCATCCTGAAGAATAATCTGAGTCGGGGGCACCCATCCCTTCTCAGCATCAAACAGCTGCATCGCCCGCTCTTCATCCGCATTAAGAGGAACCCTACTGGCGTCCATCTTGAGCTTACTCCGGGAGACCCATTTTTCACGCTCCCCCTTACTCTCGCACCGCAAGTTGACTTGGTGCTGGAAGGACCGGGGCAGCGGATAGTCATCCGGCACCTTAACGTACACCCACCGCTCTTTCCAGTCCTTGCAAGAGGAAAGCTTATCAACGGAAGCGTAACCCGACTCCATCTGCACGCTGTACCACCCCACTTTACCGGGGGTCGATGGCCGAAGATGATGAAGCCGGCGGAATAAGTTAACCGTAGGGGCCTCCCCCTTAAAGAGACAGAGCCACACGAAGCCAACTATCGTCCTAATGGCCAACGGATGCAGTTGAGCCACAGCGACGTTCATAGCTTTGATGATGGTCGTGACGTATTCATTCAAAGGAAACCGGAGCTCATACTCCAGGTGCCTAATATATACGCCGATGTGACCCGGGGGAGGGCAACAAACCGCCTGACCCTCCTCAGGGATAACAATTTTGTACCCCTCACCGAAGGAGAAATGACCCTCAAAAAGAGTTTCACCAGAACAACTGGCGAATTTATTGGTCCAGGCACGGTCAAGACCAGTCATGCAGGCCTCGCCCTGATCCAGGATATGCGGCCTCACATCACCAGAAGGAATCCTTTCCTCACCATCATCATCCTCCCAACCCTCCAAAACTTTCCGGTCAACTTCGGGAGAAGGAGACCTAGGACCCCCGGACCTTAGCGGGATGGCGGCCAGTGTCTCCTCTTCATCAAGACGCGACGGGGAACCCCCGGGCGCACGGTTACTAGGACCGGCATCAGCAGAAGACATGATTCACAACGAAAACTTAACAATGAAAAAGTTAAAAAATTTGTTTGTTTACCTTGAAGAAAAGTGCTACGCCGGGGTAACGATCCTGAAAGCTAGAGAGAAGTTTCGTCAAAGGGCTAGAAAGAAGAAAATTTTAGAGAGAATGAAATTGGTGGCCAATTTCAGGGACTAACTGCCCTATTTATAGGGGAAAGCCCATGAAGAAGGACCAATCAGGGCACAGCCCATAAAACGTCACCAATCGGCGACGGACACGTGTCGGACATGCAACCACGGAATGTCAATCGTTGCAACAGTTGAACGTCAATCAATGCAACAGTAACCAAGCGTCTTCAACACGCCCCTTCATATCTCTCTGCCTATTCATCTTCCTCAACAAATTCCTAAGCGTCTGTTCTCCGCCGGCCACATGATCAACCAAGCTAGGTAGCACCGGCCGGGGGCAATAAAAAACAACCGGCACTCTCAACCCTGGTCTCGGCTAGCGTCACTTTCTTTTCCACATCGGATGCCCTTTACACATCCATGTGGAGGGGGGATATATGGTACGGCCTAAGGTAACCAAGCCGAGGTAGAAGAAGCCGGGCGAGAAGATTTTGTCTTACGCAGAATATACGCTCAACACACATCGGAGCCCATACCACGGCATAGACTACGCTGGGGCAAATTGATGGGGCATATTCTCGCACCCGACCGACCGAGTCAACACATTGAGCAAGGTCAAAGATATCCACAACAAGTCAACGACTTAGACAAACGGCCTTAACCGACGCAGACTGTCGGCTGTCTCTTTGTGCATCGGCTAGGACAACTAGCCCGGGGCACATATCCGCGAACTCATATCCAAGACCCCTCGGCGGCGAGTCATCAGGGTCCGCCGGCCTGCCATGGGTCCCTCGGCCGAGGGTACATCAGTCTTTCCACCTGCTAGCCACTTGGCCACTACGTGACAAAAGGTGAAAGTCTATAAATACTCCTCAACCCTCATTGAGGAGAGGATCCACATTTAACCTAAGAATCACTATTCATCTGGTAATATCCTCCTTATCTCTCTACAATACATACTTCGCCAAGTAACAACAACTTCTCTTTAAGTTTACTGACTTGAGCGTCGGAGTGAGTTCGCTCGGTCCAAAGCCGAGCCCTCAGTTTGTTCATCGTTTCAGGAGACCGCGAGGAGGATTCAACCAAAGACGTCATTCTACAAGCACGGGTGGTAACAAATAATCGCTTCCGGAATTACACACGGAACATATATATATATATATATATATATATATATATATATATATATATATATATATATATATATATATATATATATATATATATAGATTGGATTTGGTGATTTTGGTTCTTATGGTGAGTTGTGAGTTGGGCGAATCTCAACCACTAGATTATATTAGAGATGAGTGGCCAAAATCAAATCTTACATATCATATAAAACCATTGTTATTTACTTATTTTCTCTTTTTTCTAATGTTACTTTTTTTTTACTTTAATTTTTTTTTCTCTCTTTTTTTTACCTCGTGTTATTATGCTTTTTTTTACCACTTTGATTTTTGTTTTCTCTTATGTTTTTCTTTAATTTACTCATTATGTTACATTTTTTTCTTTTTCTTTTTGTACCGGATTTTTTTTTACTTGAAATTTTTTTTACTCTTATTTTTTTTACCTCGTGTTATTATGCTATTATTGTGTTTTTTTTGTCTAGATTTTTTTTACGACTTTGATTTTTTTCTCTTTTTTTTTTTACCACATGTTATTGTGTTGTTATTGTTATTCCACTGTTATTGTGATGTTATTCTGCTGTTACTTTGATTTTTTTTACGATTTTGATTTTTTTTCCTCTTTTTTTTTACCATATGTTATTGTGCTGTTATTGTTATTCCGCTGTTATTGTGATGTTATTCTGCTGTTACTGTGAATTTTTTTACGACTTTGATTTTTTTTTTACCACGTGTTATTGTGCTGTTATTCTACTGTTATTCTGTTGTTATTGTGATGTTATTCCGGTGTCACTTTTTTTTACTACTTTGATTTTTTTACTACGTTGATGTTATTGTGATGTTATTCCGGTGTCACTTTGATTTTTTTTAGTACTTTGATTTTTTTACTCTTTTTTTTTTTACCGCATGTTATTCCGATGTTATTCTGGTGTTATTCTGGTGTTATTGTGTTGTTATGGCGGTGTTATTATGGTGTTATTGCCAATTGTCCCGGTAAATTTTGGCTCAATTGATAAACATAGTCATTCATACTATCATTACTAGTTTACTTTATTACTTAAGTAATGAGTCTTAATATTCTACACATGCTAGCTCTCTTATTATCTAATACATTGACTCAAATGAGGTCCATGGTCAAACGAATAATCTCCTTGGTCTCCATAGTACTCTTCAACACAGCAGCTCCAACTTCCTCAATTTTCTCCGCGAACTGCGACAAAACTTCGTCGAATATCTCATTAAAATGAATTAAAGCTTCGGATGAAATCATATTAGTCCGTTTCAAAACTGCAATCGGATATCAATTTAGATATTTTAAAGTAATTGCTGAATATCTCATTTTTTTTCAAACTAACCTGAAGGTTACTTCGATGTATGTTTGATTCCTTCAGTATCTTCTTTCACCCTCAATTTCTCCTTGATTTGTCGCTCAATTGCGGCCAACTGTTTACGCTTGAATTCTTCCGTATCATCGATATGCTTAAGCTTCGATTCCATACATTCCGACCTATGTTGATCCTTAGCTTCCGCAAATTGCGACACCTTCTCAAACATCATCTGCATAAAACTATCCAACAATAATGAAATTTCGTCAATTGAATTACTTATTTCAGACGGGAATCAATTATTCATATAGCAAAAATGAAGACGATCATTTATAATACTATAACAATCCACAAAATCAAACTAATTCAAGAAAAAAGGAAACGATTATCAGCGAGTTATCAACGATTATTAGCAAAGTGCTTATTTCAGACGGAAATCAACTAAAAACAACGATTATAAGCAAATTAGAACTAATTTGCCGGAAAAAACAACGATGAAGAGCAAATTCCCAGCAAGAAACTAACACAACGACTAATTCGAGAGAGAAAACAGCGATTATATGCAAATTCGCAGCAAGACCAGAAATAACGAGTAATTCCAAACAACGATTATAAAAGAATTCGCAACCAGAGATGAAAATAAGAGCGATTCAAGAGAACGAAGAATCTTAAGTAAAGAAGCAGAAACCTGAGCATACAATTTCAACAAAAGAATCTAATCAATTAAACATCAGCAGAAAGAACGAAATTTACATACAATTTCAACAAAAGAATATGAGATCTGAATCGAACAGATGGATTCACAATCAAATTATGAACACAATTAGTGATTGATCTCGAATTCACGATGTTGCTACATACGGGTGACATTATCTTAAACGATGATGATGATGATGATGATGATGATGATGAGAGGTTTGATTTTGAGAAGATGTTGGCCGCTGTGGACAGTATTTCGATCAAATTTTTTAATTTTTAATTTTTAAAAGAAAGAAGATGTGAGGTCTTTATTTATATGTTGTTTTTAGTTCAATCTTAGCCATCTATTTCATCTTAAGTAATGGCTGAGATTTTCCAAACTCACAACTCACCATAAGAACCAAACTCACGAGATCCCGCCTCTATATATAGATTGGATTTGGTGATTTTGGTTCTTATGGTGAGTTGTGAGTTGGGGAAATCTAAGCCACTAGATTATATTAGAGATGGGTGGTCAAGATCTAATCTTACTTGTCATATAAAATCATTGTTTATTTACTTATTTTTTCTTTTTTCTAGTGCAACTCTTTTTTTTTACTTTATTTTTTTTCTCTCATTTTTTTACCTCGTGTTATTATGTTATTTTTTACAACTTTGATTTTTATTTCTCTTATGTTTTTCTCTAATTTTCTCATTGTTACTTTTTTTTTTCTTTTTGTACCAGATTTTTTTTACTTGAATTTTTTTACCTCTTATTTTTTTTACCTCGTGTTATTATGCTGTTATTGTGTTTTTTTTTTTAACTTTGATTTTTTTTACGACTTTGATTTTTTTCTCTTTTTTTACCACGTGTTATTGTGCTGTTATTGTTATTCCGCTGTTATTGTGATGTTATTTTGCTGTTACTTTGATTTTTTTACGACTTTGATTTTTTTTTCTTTTTTTTACCACGTGTTATTGTGCTGTTATTCTACTGTTATTCTGCTGTTATTCCGGTGTCACTTAGATTTTTTTTACCACGTGTTATTGTACTGTTATTGTGATGTTATTCCGGTGTCACTTTGATTTTTTTTTCTTTTTTTTTACGACGTGTTATTGTACTGTTATTCTGCTGTTATTGTGCTTTTTTTTTACTTTGATTTTTTTTACGACTTTGATTTTTTTTAACCACGTGTTATTGTACTGTTATTCTACTGTTATTCTGCTGTTATTCCGGTGTCACAAACTTATGGTAGTATTATTGTGATGTTATTCTGGTGTTATTGTGTTTAATTGAACAACAATAGTATACCACATGTTTTATATATCAGCCCCTTAAATACTAAAATTGTATGACTGTTTAATTGGACAGTAAGTCAATAATCCATTCACTCATCATGCCATATAAAAAGTACAGCAAAAAGAATACACTACCATCTAAATTCTGAAAGTGAAAGCATAAAATTGAAAAACATGGTCAGTAGAAAGCATATGAATACACTTTCTGTACCAGTTTCACACAAAGCATGCAGTACATACCAGCATACCACATGTTAGGAATATCCAAAGTAAAGAAATCATGGAGTCCTACATTATTACCAGTAGAAAAAAGGTTGACAAGAATTGTCTTTGCTCCATTCATCATAATACATGTGCAAATTGAGACCATATCGATGCCTGAGATCAATCTACAACAAGTACTCAATTTAATCGTCATACCCAAAATGATGCAGTGAGATTGGAGTATGGATTTATTTTTGTATCAGTAGAATCTATGAAAATGGGTGAGAGGCATACTGAACACCACATTAAGAATATACAAATTCTTATTTAAAGACAGTTGTAATAAGAATGAAACAGACTAAAGTAACCGTTATACCCAGTTAGTAATGCACATTAATAAGTATTAGAGATATTTATTTTGATCTGCAATTCATACAACAAAAGAAGAACCAGCGGCACCCTCCATCACCAATTCGACCACCACAACCAAGCTGCTCCACCACAAGTCGACGCATCGTAATCCAAGCTGACGCACATAAGGCCACTGCGCGAGTAACTGAGCTACTCAATATCCGTCATTAGCCATCTACATGTACCGTAATCGGAGCCAAATTAACAAGACTTGGCTGAGACGATGTCGACCAAAATGACTACATTTCAATAATTAACGAATCAGATACCAACGGTAAATCAATAAATCATTCACACTCTTCTTTTTTTCCTCCAAATTAACAAATTGAACCTCATGATCCAGCCCAAGTAAATTACTGACCGAATTAGGTTTCGAAAACAATCATTGTAACTTACCCGACTTATTCAGCGCGTTAAGAAACCAATCCTGAGCAGAAGAATCGTCCTCGTCCTCGAAAGAGGAACTGAAACTCCACAAATCGATATTATGAGTCTCAGCCAAATAATCGTCCTTCTAGGAAATCTTGGTGGAAGCCTCAAGAAGATAGCATCTTCAAATGTTGATAGGCAGATGACTTGCAATAAAAACGATACCAACAAAAATCCGAGAAAATAGAATTAAAATTCATATACATATTTGATTACATACTCGAGAAACAACAGAATTCTATAATCAAACAGTAATTCTAGAATCAATTGGTGTAATTATGGTTGTACTTGTAATTAGGGTTGAGGAAGAAGATGATGATGATGTATGGATTAGAGGTGTAAAGTAAGAAAAAAAATGAATTTTAATTTGAGAATCTGAGAAGAGGAATGGGGATGAAAGGAGAGAAAAAAAATAGAGCGCGAATTATAGTTTAGCATATTGGAGGCCGCGAGTTTTTTTAATATTATTAGATTCAATCTCAGCAGTTTATTTGTCCTCATCTAATAGTTGAGATTTTCCAAACTCACAACTCACCGTAGTTAACCAAACTCATGAGATCCCGCCTATATATATATATATATATATATATATATATATATATATATATATATATATATATATATATATATATAATCAAGATCCCGTACGAACTAAATTAAGTTACGAACCGTACGAACTAAAAAAAAAACAATGACACGGCATCACTTTAAAAGCCCAAAACATGTTGAACCCAATCTACACTCCTTACACAGTTCTCTCTCCATATCCACTCACTAATCATAATACTCCACTGCCTCCCAACATCAATGGCGACACCACCATCGACCACCAACTCTGCCTTCTCCGGCGACAAAAACAAAGCAAATTTCCATTTTTCTGGTTGCAAAATTCCCGATGATGTTGCTGGCTTCGTTAGTTTTTTGAATTTTTACTTCCTTTTTGGTAGATCTAAAATTTAGATCGAATTCTGAAACAAAAAAATCGAGCCTTAACTAATTCCGGCTCTCAAAATTCCCGGTGGTTTGGGCCGTCGATGACGTGGCCTAAAAATTACCAACCGTGTTCTTCCTCTTCCGTAGATTTGTTAAAAATGATGGTGAATTTTGAAAAAATAACACCAATGGTGGCTTAGTCGGAGAACGTTGAGTCTAAAAGCATCCTTGTCGCCCAAGGCCGAGTCTGCGAGTGTTAGTGGTGGAAAAGGTCTTCGTTCTAGTGGTGGTCTAGGTGGTGATAGGATTCGAAATGGAGGGTGAGGGTTGGCGTTGTAATTGGTGACGCGTTGGTGGTTGGCTGGTTGTGTGGAAATACTGTGTGGTTGTGTATGAAGGAGAGATCTAGTGGTGGTCTAGGTGGTGCTTGGTGGTTGGCTGCTCTTCAACTGTTTTATATATTCTTTAATTGTTTGTTATTTTATCTTAGATCTAACAAAAACAAAGTAAAATTTTGAAAAAATAATAGTAATAATCGTCAAATCGGAAAAGTTTAAGTCGAAAAATGTCTTTGATGGCAGAAAATGATTCTGACGGTGGTAAGGGCTGACGGTGTTGGTTATGGTGGCTAATGGCGACGACTGGTGGTGGTGAAATTGGAGTGGGTCGAATGGTATAGGGCCGTTTGAGGGGATGGTGGTGGTGGTGGTGGTGGTGGTAGTGTTGGGTGAGGCTGGTGGTGGGTATGGTGGCAGGTTATGTTACGGTGTTGGATACACAAATTACCTGCCCGGATACGTACGGTATTACTACGGGATACGCATGGGGTAATGGTGGTTCATTAGTTTGTTGATGTGGTAGTGGTGTTTGTAGGCTCGCGGTTGTCATGGCAGTGCTGATGACGGTGGGGCAGTGCTGATGGGGGTGGTGGCGGTGGCGGTGGCGGTGGTGACGGTACGTGGTGGTGGGCTGTAGAAGGGTGGAAACACAAAATAACACCCTAGATACACACGGTATTGATACGAGATACATGTGTATCCGGCATTATAATCATGTGTATCTGGTATCAATATGATGCGTATCCGAAAGTATAAACTTGTGTATCTAGAAATATTATAATGTGTATCTGGATTTAATGTCATGTGTATCCGCAAAAAAAAAAAATGTATCCGTAAAAAAATTAGTTTAAAAAAGTGTAAAAGTGCATCTATAATTTTAGTGTTGAAAAATTTGTATTTACATATGTAATGTATCTAATAAGAAGTGTATGTAGTAAAGAAATAAAGTGTATCTGAAAAAAAAAAAAAAAAGGTCAAAATAAGCTAGTTTGTACGGTTCAGACGTTAAGCGATTAGCACAGACGAACCCGCCCCTATATATATATATATATATATATATATGTATATATATATATATATATATATATACAGGGTCGGCGTCAGGTGCGAACCGTAAGAACTAAATCTTAACCGTTAAATCCAATTCAGATTAGCACTGCTACTATTAAAACCAAATATATCCTCACAATCACACGTCACTTTCTCACTCCAAACTCAACCCCAGACCTCCCTTCATACTTCGTAGTTATCTACCATCGTCATCCGTCGCCGCCTCCGACGACGCAAACATCAACCACCCTGCGACCACCGGCAAAGTCGTCATCCTCAGTATCCCCAATTCATCACATGCCTCTCCCATTTTTTTTCTTTTTTAGCAAATTTATCACAACATTGAATTGAGTATACTAGATCTATTCATTTATAGCCAAAATTTGAAAAAACTAATTCCATTTGATGCTTCACGATTATTCGGAGTCGGAAATGTACATCGTGAGTCCATAAAGTCGCCGGTGATGTGAAGCGAAGGCCACCGACATCCAAAAGAGTGCAATGGCGAATGTCCATGGTGATTGATGTTGTCGGCGTCGCTGTGATGGGGTGCGTAATGGTCGAGTTTCTAGTAGGCTTGGGTATGATGGATCTAGGATTATCTTGGCTGGAAGCTTGTGCGGTGTTGTCGTTGTCGCTGGTCGAGTTTCGAGTTGTCGACGCTGGTTTGGTTATCGCCGTCGACAATGGTGGTTATGGATAAAGGTGGGGTGAGTAGTGGTAGTAGGGGCGACCTTGATGTGGTTACTTTGATGTGGTTGATGTGGGGGCAGTGGTGATACTCTAGTGTGTATAGTGTTAGCTGAGAATGGTGCGATGTTGGGAGTGGTCGGGTGGACACACAAATAATGATACAAGATACACCATTAATACTCTAGATATATCAATTTGTGCATCTGGAGAACCAATATATGTATCTAGAGTTTTTAATATGTGTATCATGGGGTTCTTTTTTGTTGGTTGTGGTGGATGTATGTACCACAGGAAAAGGCACATAGCTAGTTTTGCAAATTAAAATATTTGTATATGCATATGCGTATGGATTATGCAAATGTAGTGTGTTAACTTATCATTGTTAATTGTTAGCTTAAATGAGTGTATATATAGTTAGCTAAAGATATTTAATTAGTAATTTAAAGGAGCGTATTTAGCAACTTAAAAAAATGTATCTAGTAATTTAAAGAAGTGTGTCTAGCAACTTAAAGAAATGTATCTAGCAATTTAAACGAGTGTATCTAGCAACTTAAAGAAGTGTAACTAGCAATTTAAAGGACTGTATTTAGCTAACTAAAGGCATGTATCTAGAAACTTAAAGAATTGTATCTAACTAGCTAGAGATATGTATCTAGTAATTTTAACGAGTGTATCTAGCTAGCTTGAGGTATGTATCTAGCAACTTAGAGCATCCACAATGGTAAGCTAATTGGTACTAGCTTACCTTTGCCACATCATTTTTTTGAGCAACAACAATTTCAAGCTACAAGTTACTCCAATGGTGAATCTTATTTAGTATTAGCTTGATGAGACCTAAACTAACACACTTTTTTATTAATTTATTTAATTCTTAATTACTAAATAAAAAATAAATGAGACAACTATTTTTCTATTGGTTATATTTTCTTGTGGGACCATTTGAGCTACTAGCTCCATGGAGCTACTAGCTCAATTTAAGCTAGTTGATGTGGAGTGCTCCAATGGTTAAGCAAGTAGCTTGAAATCTTTTTTATTTGCAAGCAAGTCCTTTTAGGTAACCATTGGAGATGCTCTTAGAGGAGTGCATCTAGCTAACTAACTGTATGTATATAAAAATTTAAAGAAGCGTCTTTACTATTTAGCTAGCTAGATGTATCACTAATACAATCGCACACTGGCTGAAAATTGATTAATGGGAGTTTGGCTTACTCTACCATATTCCAATTTCCCATAAATAACCTCACTGTGTATGAGATACTGAACACCTTGTTTGTTACACTCAAGAGTAAGGTGAACATGGTTTGAGCTGTACTCCTCCCAGCCCGTAAATCCGGTTACAATATCACTTGGCTGGAAATCAACATCTGAAGCAAAGACTTTGGAAATGCCAAGTACTTCAATTGACTTTCGAAATGCCAAGTCCTTTTCGACAGGAAATTGGAAAATCACAATTTATTAGAAGTTTGAAATAAGTAACTCGCCGGAGAAAGGAGATGCGCCGGAATATCAGAATTAGATGGCGAGTAGGATGGAGTGAGACGCCGGAAAAGGGAAGTGGTGGCCGGAGGAATGAGAGTGTTATTGTCGGCGGTTGAAACAGATTCTGGTGAGTGAGCTGGTCGGCTGACGTCGCCGGAAATTGATGGTGTCGTCTGAGTCAGCGGCTCCGAC
The DNA here is from genome assembly GCF_048544455.1 of Silene latifolia. NCBI lineage: Eukaryota > Viridiplantae > Streptophyta > Magnoliopsida > Caryophyllales > Caryophyllaceae > Silene > Silene latifolia. The sequence goes on along the minus strand of NC_133538.1, from coordinate 365,566,033 downwards.
AGCTAGTAAGAGTGCAGGTGAAACTCCGGTGGTGGAATCGATGTCAGACTGTATAAATTGAGAGCAGTGTAGATGTATCATTGTAGAAACTTGGTGGGTCGTGTGTGGATGGGCTGAAATTGGAGGTGTGCTGGCATTGTTGGCGTCGGAGATACGCCGGCGTGATGTCTGGTAGAGAGGAAGTAGTAGGTGAGTGGAAGTTGTGGGATTGTGTAATGCGTAGAAAAAGTAAAAGGAAGTTTAATATGTGAGTAGGTGGGGACCTTTAATTTGGCTAAAGATACGGCCCTGTTCTTTCTGGCTTATTTTCAGCCCATTTCGATTCGGCTCTCTCTTGATTCGATTATTCGATTGATTGATTCAGCTCCATTCGATTCGATTGATTGATTTGACTCCATTGATTGATTGATTGATTCGATTCGGACTCTATTGATTCATTGATTGATTTGACTCCATTAAGTTCAGCTCATTTCAGCTTTACTAATTTAAATAATAGTTATTATTAATTTTGTTAACAATAATACTATTTTTTTTAATATTAATATTATTTATTATTTATTATTTATTATTATTATTATAATTATAGTTAATAATATTGTTAATAATAATGTTAATAATAATTTATTTATTATTATTATTATTATTATTATTATTATTGTTATTATTATTATTATAATTATTATTATGATGATGATGATGAAGAATATTATTATTAAAATGAATAATAATGTTATTAATGTTAATGTTATTGTTGTTGTTGTTGTTGTTGTTGTTTTTGTTGTTGTTGTTGTTGTTGTTGTTATTATTATTATTATTATTATTATTATTATTATTATTATTATTATTATTATTATTATTATTATTGTCGTTGTTATTATAATTATTATTGGTATTATTATTAAAATTCATAACATTTATTATTAATATTATTAATGAGGCACGCCCAACCGACTTGACTCACTTGCCAATACGGGGTCTTACAAGTCAACAAGCTTGCCAACATGGTTACAAATTCGCTTGGTATCCTACGAATCACGAATCGTTAAAAGCGAATTCTATCAAGTGGATTACTTAAAATACATGTAACACATTTTCTATAAGCGAATCGCGAATCGGTAAGGCGTATTCATAGCGAATATGGTAACCGTGCTTGCCAAACCATCATTTGAGGTACACATAGAAACCTATAAATATCTCACTATTCACCAATCAATGGTAAAAACTTGTCACCAACAACTTCCTCTCTTTAGAAGTAAGACTACTCGAGCTACTACAAGAGGGCACAGAGACCTTAGCTTCAAGCAAGGTCCCGACTATCCACCAGTACCGTAAGGCATCAGAGAAGGACCTTCGGCGTACCCTCTGAGACCTTTGTTACGCGTGAAAGATCCATCCGAAGAGAGCAAGCATAGGCTCGAGGTGCCATCTGAGAGGAGGGTGTTGACTCGACCTGAATTCGAGCAACGCTTACTTGAGTGTTTTTATTCTAAACAATTATTTTACTAATATCATTATTAATATGACATTATTATTTATTATTGTTATTAAAAATATTATTAGTAAAAATATTAATAATTATAGTTGATAATAACAATAATATTTAATATTATTATTATTATTATTATTATTATGATTATTTCGATTCAATTGACTCAATTGACTTTATTGATTCGATTCGATTGATTCACTCTATTGATTCGATTGATTCGATTCAACTTCATTCGATTCGATTCGATTCGATTGGCTCCATTCGATTCGATTACTCGATTGATTCGATTCACTCCATTGATTGATTGATTTGATTCGGCTCTAAAAAGCCAGAAAGAACAGGGCCTAAGTTAGTTCGTAAGTTCGCACCGAACTTTAGGTTCGCACAGGATCCTATATATATATATATATATAGAATTAGGATCACATGAGTCCATCCTATCTTTTTGAGTCCGTGAGTCCATGATACAATATCACATGTTATGCTACACAATATCACAGCTGAAAAAAAAAAAGTTATTGAAAAAAAAATTCGAAAAAAAAATCGTGATATTGTTTTGTAATACAATATCACACGTTATACTAAACAATATCACAGCTTACCTAAAAAAAAAATATCGTGATATTGTTTTGCAATACAATATCACACGTTACACTAAACAATATCACAGCTTACATAAAAAAAAAAAAAAGCTTTTTCGAAAAAAAATATTTGAAAAAAAAAATTCGAAAAAAAAAATCGTGATATTGTTTTGTAATACAATATCACACGTTATACTAAACAATATCACAGCTTACATAAAAAAAAAAAAAAAAAAAAAAAAAAAAAAAAAACTTTCTCGAAAAAAATTGAAAAAAAAAATTTCGAAAAAAAAAAAATTTGAAAAAAAAATCGTGATATTATTTTGTATATTGCATGATATTGTTTTATGGACTCATGGACTCAAATATATAGGTGGACTCACCGGATCATATATATATATATATATATATATATATATATAGAGGCCGGATCCGGTGAGGCACCTCATTATGGCGAGGTATGGCCTCACCAAATTCCTTAAACTTGGGCGGACTGATTAGCATGGGTGATTATCAATGTTCATTGGGCTGAATATTTGGGGTCATTCTTAACTTTTCATTTGGCCCAAATATTTTCTCTATCTAAAATAGACAATTAAGAGCACAAATACTTTACTCTCTCTCTCTCAAAAATATAACACACAACGTTGCAGCGATTTTCAAAATCTCGTTTCCAAAAATCCAATCAGCAACATCAATTGCAGCGATTTCCGGCAAAATTGTTCGTAGATTTCATCAGAACGACATACAGCAACGCGATTTCAGCAATTTTCGAAGAAGATTTTGATTAATTTCCAGGTAATTTCATAATTTCCGGGTAATTTCATAATTTTTTGATTAATTTCCAGGTTAAATTCCTAATTTTTCTCATTGTGTTCATTCCTTTATTGGTTTTGTTGGTCGAATCTGAAAGAGACTCCACGATTAGTATAGACTATTTGGACAGTTTAATCTGAAAGAGACTCCATAATTTTTTGATCCGAGAAGTCTGTTTGTTGGTATCAGTGAAACATATTTTCATATCTATTTAGAAAAGCTAAAATGTTGAGATTAGAAACATGTGAATTATACTACTGTTGATTAGTAATTCATTCAAGTAAATCGAGTTATTTAAAATGCAATGGTGATGATAACGAATAGTAGATGAGTTTCAAAGTTTTCATTCGAAATCCAATGGAGCCAAAAGAAGACAGTAGTAAATGAGGGAGTAGGTAGGTTGGTTAGGCTGCTGACTGATCCATAGTCGAAAAGTGAAATGCCGACTAAATCAAACAAGTGTGTCTGTGTGTGTATTAGTGTATTACTGTATTTGTATCTTTGTGGTTGGCTAAACCTTGATTGATAGTGCTGTGCTCTCATACAACTGCAAAACACATGCTTTCCATTTGATTTTTGGTCAACACACATTACACATCTTTTTAGTTTTTTCGAAATTCCCTTGACTTTGTTTTGTGAATCTCATACCTTGTTTAGTGAATCTTAGAGCTTGTTTTGTGAATCTTGGTCATCATAAGTGTTTAAAATCACGATTTTTGCTCTTTTCCTTATTTGGTGAATCTCAAACCTTATTTTGTGAATCTCATACCTTATTCATTAAATTTTAAGGCTTGTTTTGTAAAACTTGATCATCATAAGTGGTTAAAATCACCTATTTTGCTCTTTTCCTTATTTGGTGAATCTCAGACATTATTTTGTGAATCTCATACCTTATTTAGTGAATCTTAGAGCTTGTTTTGTGAAACTTGGTCATCATAAGTGGTTAAAATCACGATTTTTGCTCTTTTCCTTATTTGGTGAATCTCAAACGTTATTTTGTGAATCTCATACCTTATTCAGTGAATTTTAAGGCTTGTTTTGTAAAACTTGGTCATCATAAGTGGTTAAAATCACCTATTTTGCTCTTTTCTTTATTAGGTGAATCTCAAACTTTGTTTTGTGAATCTCAGACCTTATTCAGTGAATTTAGAGCTTGTTTTGTGAAACTTGATCATCATAAGTGGTTAAAATCACGTTTCTTGCTCTTTTCCTTATTTGGTGAATCTGAAACCTTATTTTGTGAATCTCAGAGCTTGTTCAGTGAATCTTAAGGTTTGTTTTGTGAAACTTGATCATTATTAGTGGTTAAAATCACCTATTTTGCTCTTTTCTTTATTAGGTGAATCTCAAACTTTGTTTTGTGAATCTCAGACCTTGTTCAGTGAATCTTAGAGCTTGTTTTGTAAAACTTGGTCATCATAGGTGGTTAAAATCACGTTTTTTGCTCTTTTCCTAATTTTGTGAATCTCAAACCTTATTTTGTGAATTTAATACCTTATTCAGTTAATCTTAAGGCTTTTTTGTGAAACTTGATCATCATAAGTGGTTAAAATCACATATTTTGCTCTTTTCTTTATTAGGTGAATCTCAGACTTTGTTTTGTGAATCTCAAACTTTGTTCAGTGAATATTAGAGCTTATTTTGTGAAACTTGGTCATCATAAGTGGTTAAAATCACGTTTTTTGCTCTTTTCCTTATTTGGTGAATCTCAGACCTTATTTTATGAATCTCATACCATATTCAGTGAATCTTAAGGCTTGTTTTGTGAAACTTGATTATCATAAGTGGTTAAAATAATCTATTTTACTCTTTTCTTTATTAGGTGAATCTCAGACTTTGTTTTGTGAATCTCAGACCTTGTTCAGTGAATCTTAATGCTTGTTTTGTAAAACTTGATCATCATAAGTGGTTAAAATCACCTATTTTGCTCTTTTCTTTATTAGGTGAATCTCGGGCTTTGTTTTGTGAATCTCAGACCTTGTTCAGTGAATCTTAGAGCTTGTTTTGTGAAACTTGGTCATCATAAGTGGTTAAAATCACGTTTTTTGCTGTTTTCCTTATTTGGTGAATCTCAAATCTTATTTTGTGAATCTCATACTTTATTCAGTGAATCTTAAGGCTTGTTTTGTGAAACTTGATCATCATAAGTGGTTAAAATAAATGGGGGTATGATTTTCTTTCACATTCTTTCAAGATGGAATGAACTGAAGCATCACATATTCAAAAAAACCGCAATTAATTTTGTTCCTCAACATGAACGTGGAAAAAGATCAGAAGTTATATACACAACTACACTAGTACAGAGCAAAATACCAAAGTGACAACTATTTCTTTTCAGCGTAGCAGTTAACCAAAAAATGGAAAGTTCCAAGGTAAGGACTAGAGCACACCTCGAGAAACAATTTCTTCAGTCGTTCCTCTAATGCCAGGGGGATAAGGGAACAACTCACATGATGAAAACTAGTGGAATGATTTAATTATTTTAAAACCAATTAGCTCAAATGGCAGAGCGTTGTGCAATGCACAAGATGTGGGTTCGATTCCCATGTTGGTTATTGACTGCTACTGTTACTTCAAAGCCTAATTGGTATTTCTCTAGTGGACTTTTGGGTTTTGGCCTTTTCTGTCATGTGCAATTGCACCCAATTTAGATAATTTCTAACATTGACTTTACAAAGGACTCAAAATTGTAATCCTTTACTCCTTTAGTGGCTCTGCACGACGTTTTGGCTTATGCACGCCGTTTGTGCACATTTAAGTTTGAGCTTCTTCTACTCATCCTCAATTTTGCACATCTGAGTACGGATTTGGCTAACTCATTCTCAATGTTATTGTATTTAAGTTTAATACACTAGATTCTTAAATTAACTAGGCTATATGAGATTCGAACTCATACCTTTGTGCAAGATTTGCACATTGCTCTCCCATTTGAGCTAATAGCCGTTAAGATATACGAGTACATAACAAAGATTAAATAAGGGGAACCTTAAGCTAATAGCCTTTAGATATGCAACAATGAAAAGCCTAACCTGCGATTGATTGTCAATGTGATGAACAACCCTAGATTCATTACCATATGACTCCGTGATTGTAGAACGAGCATCAGGAACAAACTTCTGAAAGTCTCACATGAACAGCCCTAGATTCACATAATCTAGTCTAAGCTTCACAAAATCAAGTCCAGGTTTCACAAATCAGGTCAATGTTTGCCAAAATCAGATTTCACATAATTAGGTCTAGGGTTCACATAATATACTCCAAGCTTCACAAAATCAAGTCCAGGTTTCACAAAATCAGGTCTAGGGTTCACATAATATACTCTAAGCTTCACAAAATAAGGTATAGGATTCACAAAATAATAAAAAGAGCAAAATAGGTGATTTTGACCATTTATGACCAAGTTTCACAATATAAGGCCTAGATTTGAATGGAACATATTGTAATCTATCTTAATTTGCAGGAAGACAGTGACTTCCATGTGGGTAGTATATCACAACAGTTGCAGGGTTACATTATCTAGCTACCTTCATCTTTACTACTGTCCTAATTTGGCTCACTTCAATTATAATTTCATCACGACTACGTCACTTCGACATTTCACTTTGGATTTGTGTCACTTGTCAAACACTAACATTCCGACACAACTCCCTTCAGACTCGGTTTCACAGTTAGTACCTCAAGAATACAAGGCTCGCTCTCACACTGGGACAAGCAAATAAGATAGCCTAATCTTAAACTATATGGATACAATTTATGACAAAAAGTCTAGATAATAGGAGTAGTTGAAAAATAATACGGAGTAATTGTATTCCTACTAGCATTAACCTAGACTACCACTTTTGCTGGGATTCAGAAAATTGATTCAAATAAAATACCAGCTCTTATTATATGCTCTCAAGTCAAACTAGATTGAGCCAAAAAGGCTACCTACCTTGAGCCAATAATATCCGCCTTTTTGTTTCAAAATGAACTTGACACCTTCAATATTTTTCCTGGTGCTATGCAACTACTGCGGCCGGTCCAATTCATGACTTGGGTTTAAAAACGCGTTGGCATCAAAACTATTATTGCTGTGAATCTTGACTATTTAACTAGAAAACAAATCTCATGGCGTACAAGATTTAGCGGATAACACGGAGTTGGGACAAATGCATGACAGGTCATTAATTAACTACTTCCGTGTTTCTATCGGGTAAATACGAATTACGAGAAGAATGAAAGTAGTATTACTACTTAATCTGATATGCATGAAAAAGTAAGTAGTGAAAATGAATGCAATGGTAGATAACACAGCAACACAATTATATTGGCATTGAATGCATGACTAGTAGTCCTACAACTGAACTCCTGAAGTAGGAATTAAGATTATAAATTAATGATAATAAATAAAAACACAATGAATTGAATAAAAGAGAGAGTATATAGTATGAAGGAGATAAAGGGGGCCTTACTGTCCTGTTCATTCTCATCAAAATCAATGCTAATGACCCTGTCCCCGTCCACGTTTCAAGATATCCCTTAAGCAGCAGATAGGCCTGAAGAAACATAAGAAGACTCAAGCTCGAGAAAACAACATATTTCATGAAAAACAAAACTTACAATCTTGATTGTCGGTCTGTGATACTGCATCCCCAACATGGATATACAAGAATGCTAGAAATATCACAAGCCTGATTACCATTACTCCACTACCAACAAATTCTTAACAAAACTTTAAATGAACAGCTAAAACACCATGCTCCCCCCGAAAAACAATGTATTATATTTCTGGAACCGGTTTACAGCATTATCGAAGTAAAGTCGCTCAGGATTCAGGAAACTTGCTTCGTTCACCAAAACACACGACCACCTCAATGGGTTTTGTCCTAGAAAGGCAATGCAAATCCAGTCCAACAAGAATCTTGCTTTTGTACAAGTACTTCAATGATGTCTTATTCTTTTCCATGTTTATTTTTAAGAGCAAACAATTATTAAACTTTTTTTGTACCAATCATTTGTTTACCTTTGAGAAAACTACCCCTCAGAGGCTCACAATGAATATAAAAGGAAAACAAATGACTGAGACGAAAGCGTACTAGATAACTAGAAGTAAGTACAAAAAATATAGTGGGAACATATCCACATCCAGTTTTTGTCAATTTGCCAAGGTTAACCACGAATGATGATGGATTGATGGCATACCTCTTATTATTTAACCTTTTATTTCAGATCAAAGTTGGAAACGTCGAATCTAATGTATGGAACATAATTTAATATGCTCAATTCCTGCATAATAATAGAGGGAACTAGATAGGGAAGCATAAAAATATCGAAATTTTATAATTACTCTTGTTTAACATCGTCTTAAACTTACAACATAGCCACTATAGCTATCAGTAAAAGAGCTACATGATACGAAATAAGTAGGCAACCAACCCGATCACCATGACACCGTCGTTAAATCGGAAGGACTAAGCGCCCAAAAACTCACAAAATAGAGCCGAAACAACTAAACTTAACAATGAAACGGCAACAGTAAAAGAGTAAGAGGTATATGCTCACAAACCTAGGTATTATGATCAACATTTCATAATGAGTGTTTCGTCAAAAACCTAGGTTACATAAAATCGATCATAACTAACCGTGAACAATAACAATGAAACTTAAACTGCGAGCATAATCGAGCAGAGTAGAAACGCAAAGAAATCGATGAAGTCAAGGAAAATAGTAACACAAGAGCAAAACTCAGAAATTAAACTAATTAAATAAGATTCTGACCAAAATTTAACAGATTAAGCAACAAAAATCGAAAACTAGTAAAGAAAGGGAAATGAACATACGATGAAGCGGAGAAATTGATAAAAACCTGCATAAACAAGAGCGAGAATCAGTAATTAAATGAGTTGATAGAGGATTGAACAAATTAAATAAGTTGATCGAAGTGTGATGGAAGCGCATGAAATCGAAAATAAAATTAGGGGATCAAAATTACCTCGATCCGAAAAGAAATTAGGATGATAATGATGATCAAAATCTGAGTGGTAAAATGGAGATCGAAATGCGAGTGATCGGCGAAGACGAGCTGAAGAACCGAGTTGAAGAAAACGAGCTGAAGAACCGAGTTGAAGAAGACGAGCTGAAGAAGGAGTAGAGAGAGAATGAGACCGTGCGAGTGATTGTGTGTCCAGTAAATGAGTGAAATTGAAAGGGGGAAATGTGTGTTTGATGGGGTTTTGTATGGGGACACGTGGCATCATCTGGTGTATCTGTAATTTTTTAATCTAACGGTTTAAGATTGGTACAGCTACCTCACCCTAAGAAGGGTGCCTCACATGATTCAATCTCTATATATATATATATATATATATATATATATATATATATATATATATATATATATATATATATATATATATAATCCGGTGAACGAACATTCGGTGAGAACGGTGAGAACAATTTATAACCATACGATTAAAAGCTATCTAAGGGTCTTTATCAAATCAAAATATGAGTCAAGATTTTCATTGAACACACTAGCTCCTCGTCATTCCCAAATTCACTCAACATACACCCCTCACCACACTCCCACCACCACTGCTTCACTCTCGGCCAATCGGACCACCGAGCACCACCCGGATATAAGCACCACGCCGACACCATTAAGAACATTTAGCTGCGTTTTACGGCGATAGTTCTATCATTGATGCTGCAATTAAGATCGATTCCAAGAGTTTAGTTCGTTAATATTTCAGTGGGTTTTTGTTTTGATTTGGGGAATTAGGTTAATTGATTGAATTTATTACAACCTCCATTAACTTTATGCTCGAAAAACCTCCGATTCAAGTTCGGAAAACACGTCGCTCTAAGGTCATCGTCGCAAGAACTCCGGTGATGCAATATCCACCAGACTAATACATGCTTCATTCTGTTTATCAATTTGTTTGCAGGTTGATGTCGAGAAAGAAGAGCAACATTTGTGCATCGGTTCTTAGCTTTGGTGGTCCGAATCGTGATAATATTGGTCGTACCATCTTGCTTACGTCGGATTTCTTGGTTGTGCGTGTGTCTTAGTAGTGGTGTAATTGAAGGGTGTTGCTGCTCCGGTGGTGGCTGGGATCGAGCTTTCCCGAGGGCTGGGATTACAGCAGCTCGTTGGTTACTTGGTTGTGCTCGTCAAGCAAATAGTGGTCTACAGGTGCGACGACTTTGAAGTAGCTAGTATGGGCGCTCGATTTTGGTACGATATTGAGGAGCATGGGACTGTGGTTATTATGGTCGTTTGGTGTAAGCACTAAGCAGGTTGAGGGACTTGGTTGCTTTCATAAACTAGAACGAGTTCAGGAAGAAACAAAAGAATGGCAAACTTTATTCATTATTGTCACCTACACTATTTGATTATAGTGTACTCCGTATCTATTTAATGTTGTTCTTTAAGTTATTATATGAAATTCTAATCTTGCTCTATTTATTTCAAATGAAATAAGAACAGGTCAACAGTATAGTGATAAAATGCATAATCTATAAGAAGTACTCCTGTAATTAGGAGTGTATTTGTTTTTAGATACATTGAAAATATCATTAGATACATTAATTATATTATCAGATAGGTTATTCCTAAGTGAGAAAAAATTATGTCTACGATAGAAAAAAGTGTATCTACATCCGAATGAGGTGTATATAGAATTTCAGTAAAAAGTGTAACTACGATAGAAAAAAGTGTATCTACATTATTAAAAAGCGTATATAGAGTTCAGGTAAAAAGCGTTTCTACAATAGTGAAAAATGTATCTGAGATTTGCTAAATACAGAAAAAAGTATACATGACATATATCTCAATATATCTAGTGCGTTCTCACCGTTCTCACCGAATGATCGTTTTCATAGGATCCAGATCTATATATATATATATATATATATATATATATATATATATATATATATATATATATATATATATATATATTGTCTAGATTTCATGCCCGGCCGTTGGCCGGGTAATATCAAAAATAATTTCTAATATATTTATCTTGAGATTGTTGCTTTAATTTGAAAGCATTCTATAACTAATATCTACCTATAATTTGGTCAATCTTTCTGAGAATTGTTACTCTTCAAATAACACCATGGTGTTATGGTGTTCTTTGCTCTTTTGGGTAGACCATTTTTGCATAACGTTTGGGGTCGGACACCTAGGATCGTGAGGTACAGATTTTTTACATATATGATTCTTATCAAAATTATAATGACATTATATTCAACATCTTGTATCATAGATATTGTTTAAATATTAGTGAAATGTTTTTTGCCTAAATTAACTACAGCAAAAAAAAAAAAAAAAAAAATCTATTTGCGACATCCCGGTACCCCGAAAAGAGGCCCCTGGCTCCGCCACTTGTCATTATATTTGCTTGTTGTCAAGTCATTATACGGACCATACAACCATACATGGTAACAGCTTGGGAGAAGACTTACTCATATGCAAGACAGCAAGAGCAACTTCCGGGCTTGTTTTAATTGGTCGTCCTCTAAAATATTGCAATTGTAAATGGCACAAAAGGAATATTACACATTTCTCATTTAACTTGGACCCACTTCTATTTGCTATTTTAGGTGGCTTGTCTTATCATACTATTTAAGTCGTCTAAAGTTTAAGACAGATATACCAATTTTAAGTGATACAGAGTAATATGTGTTTTTTTAGTGCATAAGAAAAAAAAAAGAAAAGGAAAAAAAAGACATCAATCGAACATTGAATCAAAGTCTTAATATTAAATTCAAGAGTAAAGTATACTCTAAGGACCCAAAGTATTCCATAATGTAGCTTTAAGGACCCGAAGAAAAAAAATTAATCGTTAAGGACCTAGAAAGTGGATGGCGTCAATTATTAACAGACTTAGGGCAAAGTACTAAAATAACCTTACTATTCCATATGTTCACACCAATCCCCACATTCCCCACCACTTTTTATTATAAAAAAAAAAATACAAAATCCCCAACTCCCATGCCTCCCTTTCGTTCTCCCAAATTTTTCATCTGACCATTATCCAATTACAAATTCTACGGGCAGGAAAGTACCATGGTATATTGGCCAATTGATGATTGATCATATAAATTTTACTTCTTGCTTTTTACGGAGTGGAGTACTGATGCCAATTGATTGTAGTGATTTGTCTTTTATTATTGCAAACTGACAATTGTTTTACCCTAATTCTAGAATAAGACGGTTTTGAGCACTAATATTATAACTAGTTTTAATCCCGTAAAAAAAATGCACGGGTTGTGTTGCCGTAAACCGTAGTAGTAGACGATACCATTGATTACATGAGATAAATAGTTTAGAATTTAAAATGTGTACTCACCATACTAAATATTTTATTTATGATATACATTACTTTTTATGAACCTATGGTGGTGAAAATAATTGGCGTACTCACATATAATGAAAAAAAAAACTCATTTATCAATTTTACACATATATGGCTGATCATTTACATTTAAATTCCATTTTAATATGTTTATCAAAGTGTCTATTGGGTCGGTCCAATTTCTTATAACTATTAATTATCAGTCTAAGTGTGATGTCGTTTATTGAAATTATCCGATCATTATTAATTATAAAACCCTTTCAATAGTATTAAACAATACATAAATATGAATTTTAGTTAAGTAATTTATAATTTGACGCTATTACTACCCTTCCCTTTCGACTTTCGTTGGCTTTTGTGTTAAAATTAAAGGTAAATAATTGACCGAAACGAAGGCAGTATGAAATAATTTAATTAGGATTATCATAAAACTACTACTATAGATAGATCTATGTTACAACTGTTTATAATAGATGTATATATAAGAACATATCAACTTGTTAACGCAAATAAAATACTCCGTATTAAGTTATCCTTAAATGGCTCAAATACGATACATTGTTTATGATAAATGTATATGGGAGCATATCAACTTTGTTAACGCAAATAAAATACTCTGTATTAAGTTCCCCAAATGGCTAAAATACGATATACCGTTTATGATAAATGTATATGAGAACATATCAACTTTGTTAACGCAAATAAAATACTTTGTATTAAGTTATCCTAAAATAGCTCATATATGATCCAAGAAAATAGTAGGATTATACTCCGTATTATAGAAGCAGATATAATTGGGCTCATAACCAAATCATATACTCCCAGTACTTAGAAAGAGACACATACGGAGTACTACTATATTTTTGCAAACATAATTAATTAACCGAGCTACTTCTATATTTCACCTCACCATCACTCTCATGCTATCTCTCTTAATTTTTTATTTTATTTTTTATTTTTTACCTTCTTTCACAGATTTAAATTTTCAGCTAGCCTATCAATTAATTAATCTATATGCTCAAAATAATTATCAAAACCGTTAGCCAAAAAATATTCGATCAAGTGAATCTGAAAATTTGCTGATATAAAGTTGAATATTTTCATATTTGATTAGGTGTTCGATGTGATAATGTTCAATTTTTTCTTCAGTTTGATCGACTCATCAGTTCGGTAAGTACATGCATGTTGTTGATGTCGATTTATAAGATATTATGGAATTAATGACAATTTACTGTGTTTGTGACTTCTTAGTTTTAATTTGTTTTCGCTAATTATAGTCCTCTAATATTTTTTTTTTCAAAATATTTACTTTAAATGTTCTCGCTTTGTTAATTTTCTAATAAGATGTATTTTTTTCCTTTTTTTGCAATAGTTAGTCCAATTAAATAGTTAGTCCAATTAATGTTCTCAAGTTTTTTACGTTTGTACATAAAGTGAGTGATTGATTGATAATATCATTTGATCCTTGAAATTTTTATTTGAATCAATTTTTTTTTGCTGCAATTTTATTTCGTTTTTTTCTTTTTCGAAAATCATTTGATGTATAATGTATGATTTTAATGTAAGTATAATATAGAGAGGAATAATAATGAAGAGAGGATAAGTGTAGTAGGGAGATTATTAATTAATTCTATGGACATCATGGAGGACCCCACAATAGAAAAAGGAAAAAAAAGGAAAAAAAATCCAACAACCAATAGGAATCATTTAAAAAACCCATCTTTTATACTATGTAGATTTATTATTGATTTGAATGAGTGCTATTTATATATAATAAATGAACCGTTTCAATATGTGAGACCGTCTCACACAAGAATTACTGATTGTTTTATACGGTACTTTGTTTACGTTTGTACCAGTCTTGAGTATTAACATAATAGTTTATTACTGATTTAAATTGCATAAAGTTTCATTCTTTAATGTTATTATTGATTTAAAATTGCATAAAGTTGTTGATGCAAAGGAGTTTTGATGTAATATCAAGATGAAGATGAAGAAAATACGGGATAAACAATGAAGAAACTTGATGCAAAAAAGACTTTTGATTTCTTTCTCAAACATAGATTTTATCTTGATTTTGTATTTGACTATTTTTTTTTACTTCTTTTAATTTAATGGTTTGCAACAAGGGTATTGATATAACATGTTAGTTTATTCTCGGGTCCTTAACGATTAGATTTTGATACTTAAAATCCTTAACGATTAACTTTTGATACTTCGATTCCTTAACGATTAACTTGTTTACTTTGGGTCCTTAAAACTACGTAGGGCGTCACATTATTGACATCTCTCAATCTTAGAAAGATGTGACTATATTGTTTTAATTGCCATTAGGCACCCTTTAAATTCGAGCTTGTATTTAGAACCTTTATTTACCTCTCTCAAAAGACTACACAAACAAATTAGATCATGTTCGATTTGTACATGTTTTGTATCAACTTTAACCCGATCATCATCCTCTCAAACAAACATGGCCGATCTACATAAACAACCCAGATTATCTCAAATAACCCCGACATTTGATATAACCTACAAATCAGGAGCATCGAATTACCATTCCACTAACCCATAAAGTAGTTATAAGAAGATATGTTTCTTGTACAAGGTCGTCTTATACAAAAATATGTGCTTTTACTAAATCGAAGCCATAATCTTTGTTGTATGCATCCCAAATTGGCATATTTGACTCATTTGAAACTTTAAGACAAATGATAATTTGCCTTATTCCATATAGAAAATCACCAAAATATATAGGCATAAAAGTGCTATAAATACATGTGCATATTATACCACAATATCACTGAAGAAGAGAATAACATACGTACTATGTTGGTATGACATGGGTTGAAAATCACCTACTTTGATTATCTAAACACAAACAAAAATTATCCATTAATAACAATAATTAGAGTACATACAATAACAATTTAAAGTAGACTTACACGAAAAGATAATAGAAGGAGATATGCATATCAAATCAATAATAATGAAAAATAACAATCTAATCTAAATTGTGTAAAGTTAAGAGGAAATTAAACTTAAATTGTGAAAGATAACATGAGCAAATAGAAAAGAAAGTTTACGAAAAATCAAAATAAAATAAAACCGTCAAATTCACAAAATAGGAGGGAATACATTTACATGGAAATTTTCATACTAAAAATGTTGGCCGTAAAAACTGATATAATGATACTACATACAAAACCTATTTGATATAGCATCATATATGCCTGACATTTATACTTATATATTAATTTTTTTTTTTTTGGGGGGGAAAATGTAAGTTCTCATTAGAAGTTCAAAAGTGTCCCATACAAACAATTTTGAACATTGCTCCTTACTAACAAAAACTAGTCTCAACTACTTCTAATATACTCCACCCATGATAAGGCATGAGTACTTCTACTTTTTACATCACATTGAGTTAGCCTCATTCTCACATCATTTTTAACACTTGCAACTACAATATTTGGCCTGATAACATATCCCTTAAGCCTACAACGATTCCTACAGTGCCAAATGTGGTACATCAAACCCGCCAGGATCATTGCTACCACCTTTTTTTGGCAAGCAGCAGCTTGTGTAAGCTCAATCCACCATTTGATGCAGTTCTGTACATGCATCTGAAACCTGCACCAGTCTGCTACCAACCTATTGCATTGAAAACTGACGGGGCAAGCAAAAAATAGATGATCTATGTTTTCCTCCTGCAACCTACACAGAAAGCATACATTGACCTGAATTATCTTCAATATCAGCAACCTGTCTTGAGTTAGTAATCTCTGATGAGCTATCAACCAACAAAAGAAAGTCTGCTTTGGAATAATCCACTCATTCAACATCCAAGGATACCAAGACACCACTGCCCCATCAGATTTGAACCATTGATACCCTGCTTTAATAGAATATTGCTCCATACTAGAAATATATAATAAATAAGGTTTAAGCAAATGCTTATATCTTCCTCCAGGCCCAGCTGCACCCTGTACCTGGTTTATACTTCTACCAGGAGGACTGTTTTATGTAAACAGCATGAACCCATCTCACCCAAAGGTGATCCTCCTTATTTGCAATCCACCAGACATACTTCCTCACAATAGCAATGTTCCACACATTTAGATCTTTTATTCCCAAGCCCCCCGTTTCCTAGGTTGGCAAATTTGATCCCAAGAGACTAAAGAAGGACTTTCTTTTTGCTCAGTACCATGCCAAAGATATTTCCTACAAATTGCCTCAATTTTGGAAATCACTTACTTGGGTAAGATGAAGATCCTGGCCCAGTAACTATGAAGAGTGCTCAAAACAGACTTAATGAGCACAATTCTCCCTGCATAGGAGAGTTTTCTGGAGCCCAATCCCCTAATTCTATCCACCATCTTCTCAATCAAACATTGACAGTCCAAAACTGAAAGACGTTTAGGAGACACATGCAATAACCCCTAAATAAGTGAGAGGCATTATCCATCTCTTCATCCCAGTAGTTAGTTCAATGTCCCTAATCACATGCTCATCCATACCATTACAGTAAAAGCTAGATTTGCTGCTATTCATGACCAGACCAGTAGCTCTGGAGAATAGCTCATATGCTTTCATCAGCAGTCCAATGGAGCCCCTCTCACCCTTGTAGAATAAAATGATGTCATCAGTAAAGCAAAGATGAGAGAGCTGGATCCTGTTACACAAAGGATGAAAAATAAAATTCTTATGCTTATGCACCACCACTAACACCCTACTCAGATATTTAAGGCAGACAATAAATAAAAGAAGGGAGAGAGGGTCCCCCTGCCTGAGTCTCCTTTTGCCCTTGAAAAACCCAAAGGTCTCTCCATTGAGAGCAATGGAATAGGATGGAGTAGTGATACATTCTATTAGAAGGTTGCATATGTGCTTAGGGAAACCCAGAGCATCCAACATGTTCCCCCACAAACTCCCACTCCACTGAATCATAAGCTTTTTGGAGGTCAAGCTTCATCATGGCCTTAGGAGAACAACTCTTCCTCTTATAAAGCTTAATCAGATCCTGACAAATTAAAATGTTCCCCCACTATATCTCTTCTCTTTATAAAAGCTCCTTGAGAAGGGCTAATGATATCAGGTAATACTTTACTAATTTTATTACAGAGAACTTTAGAGAGACATTTATACACTGTATTACAACAGGCAATGGGCCTAAATTGTAATACAGTTTCAGGTACAGTCACCTTAGGGACTAAGGTGATGATAGTATTGTTGGACTGTTTCAGGAGTTTCCCATACTTACACACATTTTGGATAGCAGTAATCACCTCACCCCCAACAAGATTCCAATTGTCTTTAAAAAATTGGCTGTTGTATCCATCAAGGCCAGGAGCCTTGTTCCCAGGAATGGAGAACATGGCTTCTTTAATCTCAACACCAGAGATTGGAGCATTTAAAATCTCACAATGCCTTGCAGTGAGGCATTTACCATACTGTACCACTCTTTTATTTATAGGACAAACAGTTTTTGAAGTACCCAGTAGAGATAAGTAATAGTCCTCAAAAGCTTTATGAATCTCCTCAGGAGTAATGCACACTTTGCCAGTCATATCCTTGACCATGAACACCCCGTTTCTAGATCTCCTACTCTTAATACTAGCATGGAAAAATGCAGTATTAGAGTCTCCCATTCTCAACCAATCAACTTTTGCTTTCTGCCTAAAGAACTGGTCCCTAGCCTTTTTAAGTTCCTCCAGTTCTTTTGCACACACTCTTTCAACATGACACAACTCTTCATTTAGAGGGTCTTGGACAAGCATCTCTTGGTACTGATTCAAGGATATCTCAGTAACATAAGTAAGGTTTTCAATGTCCCCAAAGTGCTCTCTATTAAGCTTTTTTAGCCCAGCCTTTAAAGCCTTCAGTTTCATAACCACAATGTACATAGGTGAACCACATACTACCTGATTCCACCCATTACTGACTATATCTTTATACTTAGGTGCTAAAGACCACATATTAAAATACTTGAAGGAGTGCTCCTTCCTCTGTCCCTCCATTTCCATCCTAATAATGGCAGGGCAATGATCAAACATACCTTCAGGCATGAAATGAGTAAACCTGTCAGGGAAGGAATCAATCCATTCAGTATTAATGAGCACTCTATCCAACCTGCTATACACTTTAGAGCCACCTTCATGTTTATTTTTCCAAGTATAAAAAGCTCCCTTTGCACCCAAATCCACCAACTGGCAGTCCTGAGTGACCTGAAGTAGTGGTCTCATCTCAGAATTAGTGATTGGAGCCCCTCCAACTCTCTCATTAGGAGCCATGATGGCATTAAAATCTCCTCCTACAACCCATAACTCATGAATCATACCATAGTAGTTGCGAAGGCTATCCCATAGTGGTTCCCTTTCAGCCAATTTATTCAGGCCATAAACCACAGTGAACCAGAAAATTTTCCTCCTTGCTTTATCAAAAACTTTTGAATGGATACTCTGAATTTGGATATCATAAACAGTAACATCATAGGAATTGGGATCCCAAATTAGCCAAATTCGACCCCCTTTATGAAGGCTAGAATTGGTGCAAATGGACCAACTATCAAACATACTATTCGTAACATTATTCCCCTTATTAAATTTAATTTTAGTCTCTAATAAGCCACACAATCCTACATTATTCTTCCCTAATAAACTCTTTATTTCCTTTTGTTTATTAGGATTATTCATTCCTCTAATACTCCACAAACCAAGACTACCCATATTGAGAGTTTGCTTTGCTAAACTCCCCCTTTTCCACAACTCTATTTTATTAAATCCCCAATCTGGTTTTCTGAAGTGACTTGGTTAAGGACTCCATAAAAGAGAGACCTCCAGGTATGAAATTTCTCTTTTCTCCAGAGCCATGCCTCATCAGTTTAGTAATAAATCTCCTGGAAACAAAACTGTCTACCACTGGGGTACTAGGACCAAGCACTGGTGTTTTGGTGATCACAGCATTAACATCAGGTGTTTGTGGCACAGCTTGCTGCCTAACAATGGGAACAAACACTTTAGGAGGAGGTTGGATCTTTTGAGGAGGTTTCTGAGCCATCACTCTAGGTTTCCAAACCTTCTTAGCCATAGGCTTACTACCACCATTCTTACAAATATCAGCCAGATGACCCATACCATTGCATTTGGAGCAAGACAGAGGTAACCAATCATACACCACTTTAATTTGCTGAGTCTTCCCATTTTCATCCAGGAAAGTGATATGATTAGGAAATATCTGCCCAATTTCCACCTCTATCATAATCCGGGCAAAACCTAAGAAATTTTTGTGCAAAGTATTCTCATCACATTGAATGAATTTTCCAACTGCACTGCTCAACTTCTTAATGCTTTCTAAGCCCCAGAATTTTACATCCAAACCAAACAATTTCATCCAAATTGGAATACGTTTCACATCATGCTTAATTAATTCAGTTTCTGGTTTCCACTCATTGACAATTACAGGTTTATTATCAAAGAGAAGATGCCCATTTTTTAGAACAAATTGCTGCTGTTCTTTCGTTTTGAAACATACTAAGAAAATCCTGTTGGGTAGAAAGAAAATCTTATCAATCCCCTGAGCTTGCCACACTCTCTTAACAAACCCAGTAAGCACCGAGCTCGGTGGGTTCACTCGCATAACGTAACAAAAAACAGATGAGGACCAGAAGTTAATCTCACCAGCCACGTCTTCGCGTGTGATTTGAATCGTCGGCGTGCTGATCGGAGATTCCGGCCTGACCACCTCAGGTTCCTCTTGAGCAAGTTCCTCCTCCTCCGGGATTGATTCTAAGTCTGCTTCAAGCTCCTGAGAAGAAAATTCTAACTGTCTATGATGCGATTTCACTTTATTCTTAGATTGTAAACCTAAATCAATATGTTTTTGATTGTTTTTCAATTGTTTTTGTTTAGAATTAAATCTGAGGACTTTTGTTAGTTTTGCGATTGCGAGCCATTGCTTGGGCTAAAAGAAAACTCACAGAATTAGAGAGAATTTTATCTCTCTTTTTTCTCTCTCATCCCCTTTTTGAGATTAATGTTTTACTTATATATTATTAAATCTAATGAAGTTGGTTTTTAGTGAAACACTCGATAGGATATTGTGTGGTATAACTAAAATTTCAACAAATTTATTTCTATCTTAGCCAATATCCTTGAAAATTGCAGCGTCAGTATTCACTTTCCAAAACCCCGTAGGAGGTGCCTTCCACTCAGGGGCGGACCCACACTCAAGCACACCAAATAAAAAAATTAATGTGAGGATAAGTGAATTTTTTACACCATAATTACCTATTTAATGCTAAGTAATATGGAGTAATTAATTAACTTCACAAATTGATGCTCATTTACTGCTAACTTTGAAAATGTCCATTCCAATTCTCCAAATCGTGGAATAATTCTCAATTGTTTTAAACAATAATACTACTCCTTGCTGGAGCATTATTTTTGGTGAGTAAATGATATGGAACTCATCTAAATACGTACACTTTACTCCGTATTTGGTTTCTCGTTTTAATTTATACAAAAAACGCGAGTATAAAAAATAAGGGAAATGATAGATACAATCTATTGAGTTGTATTTAAATATTTAATATCCTTCTATATTTGGTATTAATTTAGAAATTAAAGAGTAAATTACACATAAATCAATGCAGTTAATGCATATATTAACTATTTATTTCCTTTTTTAGTTGCTTAAATACAACACAGTGGGTTGTATTTATCATAACCCAAAAAATAAAGCCAAAAACACAAACAAAATAGAAATGACGGATTTTCGATAGAAAGAACTCGGAGTGTACTTTGTCACCGGCTCACTGCA
This sequence comes from Silene latifolia, assembly GCF_048544455.1. Lineage (NCBI taxonomy): Eukaryota > Viridiplantae > Streptophyta > Magnoliopsida > Caryophyllales > Caryophyllaceae > Silene > Silene latifolia. The sequence continues at coordinate 365,544,986 of NC_133538.1, read as the reverse complement.
AATCGTACTGTAATCATAATTAGAAATGAGAATTTGTGAAAAATAAATGTTCATTTGACTTAATTATTACTCTTTTGTTTCAATTATTTGTTTGCTTTTTATATTATTTATGAGGGGTATTTTTAAATAAAAGTAAATACATGATTTTGATAAATTGAGTATTTTTAATTTAGTTTTTATACTTGATGACACAATTTTGTATGAAATTACACATTATTATATATAAATTAGAGTGAAAAAAATTGACTGAAGAAAATGAAAATTTTTATCCTTTTAATGTGAGCATTATAGAATTCAAGAATTGATGTCGAGATTTGATGCAAGCGAAGCTCGAGCTTTAATCAACTTCGTTACTAAACATGATGAATAATGAGTTGTCCAATAGATAATATTCCATTATTAGTTAGTGACTAGTTTTCTTGCCCGTGCGTTGCACGGATATTAAAATAAGGTGTGATAAATTTCACAATAAAATGGAATATAGACATATAGTACATCGTTCATGTCTAAGATTTTATGTATGCCGCTTGACCAACAAATAATTCCCGTTAACATAATATTGACATAAAAATAAAAGAGTCTTTGATTAATAAAATACAATTTTTAGGAAAATAAAACCAATACGAAGTTTATATATATGATACTTGGACTGATAGTTTTTAAAATTTGTTCATTTACCTGTTTATTTTTCAATTGGTCAAGGAAAACAATAATATCTATTCTGCATAATCAACTCAATGATGCAACAAATCTCTTCTTTCGAATAAGAACCATAATTTAATCATTACTGGATCAAATTGTAATTATGTAAAAACATTTAGAGGTGGTTAGAATGTTATATCTCCCCGTCAAACTATATAAGAATGTGAACTAAATTCTGACACAATACTACATGGCTGTGGATGCTTATGACCCCCCCCCCCCCCCTTTTCTCTATTGTAATAGTCTTGGCCCTTATCTTCTCATTTGTAACAAAATCTTTCACGTAGAACCCTATTTTTCTTCCCTATCCACGCACATTATCTAAAACAATCTCTGAGGGGTAATATCCGTATAATACCCTTTAATTATAGGATTATAACGCAAAATTTACATGTGATTATAGACATAAAACGAAAAAAAACATAATGAAACGATAAAGATTAGAAATAACCTTCGGTCCTAGTGCAAAATGGCAATGAGAGATCAAAGTAGATCTCCTCCTAAATGTTGCACCCAAGATTGTCCGAGAAATGCCCTTGTGCTAGAGAGAATCCCCTAATTGCCTTGCAATATTGAGGGGATTGTTTTGTGAGTTTGTGTTGGATGAGAGATCCGAATTTCGGGAGGCACAATTCCCAAAACCCTAAAAATTTTTAGCAAATGAATTAGGTTTCAAGTGAAGGAGAGAGCTCTCCTTTTGTCTCACCTAATTCGGCCAAAACCGAGTGGACAAGGGGGAAATGGGCTTCCATTTTCTCCTTATTTTTAACTCGTGGTCCGAGGCTAAAATGTATACAACGCGGTGTTTATTATAGACTGTCATCGGTTATCGGATATTAAATCATCAACTAATAACACGGTTTAGTTGAATTATTAATACATGTCCGACAAAGACAATATTGTATAATTATATTCAATATACATTTAATTAAATATAAAACGCTTATATTCAATTTTAATTAATTAACCGCTTAATTCGTCTTAGCCATTATTATTTAATCCGTATTAAATAAAATATCTCAACATCACATTTTCGACTAATTATTAGTCAAATAACTCAGACTAACTGGTTAGTCAAAATTGGCATCTACATGACTGTATTTTCATACCGTCACATCTCTCAAACGTATCCTATAGGTGTGAGTTTTAGGGACCAGTTGATCACCGCCATCTGTATGACAATAACGTCAAACTTATCTAGCAAGCCAACCGTTATTGATAAACGTGGACCAACTGATAATAATACCAAAAGTATGCCATTTGATCCTTTTAGAGATTTATAAGTCCTTGCACTAACTGTTAAGGACACCAGCCCCAACAATCTCATCCCTTAAAAGATCGATCCTTGTCTCCGAAATTTATCTCAAATTTATCCAACCAAGTGAAAAACTAAACCCCTACTTCTAGAAAAAACCACCATCCAATGGAAACTAACCCTTGCTCTCGACAATGTTGTTTTTTTAGGAAAATAAAACCAATATGAAGTTTATATATATGATACTTGGGACTGAGAGTTTTTAGATATTGTTCATTAATACCTGTTTGTTTTTCAATTGGTCAAGGAAAACAATAATATTTACTTTGCATAATCAACTCAATGATACAACGAATCTCCTTCTTTAGAATAACAACCATAATTTAATCATTGTTGGGTCAAATGGTAGTTACGTAAAAACATTTACAGATAGTTAAATGTTATATCTCCCTGTCAAACTATAGACGTATCTTTGAATGTGAACCAAATTCTAATGCAATACTACATTGCTGGGGCTGCTTATGGCACCCCCTATAACAATAGTATTGCCCCCCATCTTCTCATTTGAAACAAAATCCTTCACCCATACCCCTATTTTTCTTCCCTATTCACACACATGATCTAAAACAATCTCATCCCTTTAAAGATCGATCCTTGTCTTCGAAACTTCTCTCAAATTTATCCAACCAAGTGAAAAACTAAACCCGTACTTCTAGAAAAATCCACAATCCAATGGAAACTAACCCTTGCTCTCGACAATGTTGTTAGAATTAAGATTTTACTTTAATTTGGATTGATGGGGTCAAGATTAAATTTATCAGTATGATCTTTTGAGGTTTCTTGTTATTATTCATGTTACCTATTTATTATCAACCTCATTCCCACTCGAAACAACATTTAGCCCACTACTTAATCCCTTCGGTTCACACATAAAACGGTCTAAAATGCAAAGCTTTCATCTCTCTCTTGAAAAGTCCATCTAATTAACAGGAAACTAACTGCTACTTTTTGAACTTCATCATTTTACATCCCGTAAAGATTAAGTTGAACATGGTTAAAAAAAAAAAGCAGAAACTTAGGTTTTGTTTGATAACGACAGATTGAACATTTTTTTTAACATTTTGAGAGTTTTTACACTATTTAAATAATAAATGGGCTATTTTGACCCTTTTATGTGTTTTTCATGACTTTTTTTTAATGTTGATTGTTGCGTGAATTGAATTTTAACCTTATACATATTTATATAATAAGTGTATCTAATTTACCTTCAAGCCTTATTCAAATCTATTTTATTACTCGTGGTACCATTTTTATTTTAAATTGTAAAACAATCGCACAATAAAGTTTTTCAAAACATTTACTCATTTGTCATAATATGATATTTCGATTCGCAAATTAGCAACAACTTTCCTTATCTTTTACTACTCCTTGAAAAATAGATATCAAACTTTGTACTTATCAATAATTTGTGAATATCTTATTTAAATTTTGATTAATATACTTTTATATAATGACAAATGAATGTAAATAATATAATAATAAATTATCAATAGAAGTTGAAGTGTATTGTGAGGGAAATAACTTTAAAATTAGTAGGAGACATACATATGACATTTGAAAAATAAACTTCGTATTATTATAATTAAATATGATATTAGCAATAACAAAAGACGTAGAGGCATATTTCAGCGTTTATTTTACTCTTTACAGGAGTAAATTCCATGTAGTACATATTATGCATGCACATTTGTCATAATCCAGTTCGGCCTAGGGCCTTTTAGCCTCATAATACCTAATTTTTTAATCGGAAGTTATAAAATTGGATATTATAAATATATCAAAAGTTTTTTCCCCTTGTAATTTAATAAAAAGTGACCAAATACTAATGAATAATTTTTTAATATTAATAAAATGTAGATAATTAATTTATTTCATGTTTCTAATAATTAATTGTAAAATAATTAATTAATTCTCATTTCTAATGGAAAATCATATTCCTAATTATAATAGAAAAATTTTAAATAACTATTATCTCCTAATTCTAATAGTATAATTAGGAAAAAAAACCTTAATAAATTATTAATTTATTTCCTATTTCTAATAGGAAAATTGTAAAATAATTAATTAATTCTCATTTCTAATAGGAAAATTATATTCCTAATTATAATAGAAAAATTGTAAATAATTAATTTTCTCCTAATTCTAATGCTAATAGTATAATTAGAAAAAAAGTCTCCTTTAGTTATATACTAGATTTAATGCCCGTACGATGCACGGACCTAGAAATAATACCTATCATCCAATTTTTTTTTTGAAGCTCACGATATAGTTAGTGTATATATATGTGTAATATTCCTACAAAAGAATAGGCAAAATCATTATTAGCTTCTTAGCATGTACACTGAATTTCGAGGTGGAACTTTGACTGTATCCGGATACATATAATCGAACTATATCATAATGTCAAAGTACTTCATAAAATCATACATTCCGCGTCGTATTTAGCTAAATGGCTCTGTTCTTTTCAGTTGAACGGAGTTAACCTGAATGGAGCTGGGTTGAACTTAATGAAGCTGAAGTAAGAGTTAATTTATGAAGGAATGAGTTGAACTAAACTAAACTAAATTGAATTTGAACCGAATGAAGCTGAATTGAACTAATAAGAACCGAGTTGAATTGAAATTAGCTTAAATTAAGCCGAAAGAACCGAAAGAACATGACGTATCCCGTTTAGCTACAAAAAATAGTTAATTTTATCTTGTTTGCTCAACTCCTTTTATTTTTATCTTCCTTAGATATCATTGCTCTTATATCTAATCGTCATTACTTTATATTTTTAAAGATAAAATTATAGTTATATTCTGAGCAACTCAGCGAGACGGTGAGACCACTAAGAGGATCAAGCATTTAGGGTATCTTATCATTGTTTTTATAATTATATAAAAATTATTTAAATTTCAAAGGAGGATGAAGCATTCCATAACACTTAAACTGTATTAAATTTGGAATCTTTATTATTGACACTAAATAAAATTTTAGCAAATTTTGTTTACTCACACTAAATAAAATTTTATCGTATAAACTAAATTTTCCTGTTTGTATTAACATAGGTGGATGTGTAGACAACTCAAATAGTCAAATTCTAGTTTGTGTTAGCGCATAGACTTTTAGTAAGGATATAAATTTGCCTTTGTAAATGAAACTTTACTCACTCGGCAATTACTTATCCTATAACGTAAGGATATATTTAATTGCCTCCAACACTCTAAATCATTACTTTTATATCATTATGTAGATAGATTAACAACAACAATAACCAAATATCAAATGTAAGATGAATAATGAAAATAAAAATTTAACACATCCTTTTATAGCTAGATTAATGAGTTGTAGGTTGTAGCTCATTCGGATACAAACTCTGTGATCGAGATTGGAATAAGTTTTTATCATTATTTTTAAGCGATAATATATTTATAGTAAATTATGATAGGCATTAGGAGTCTTGGACCTATTATTGTTCTTATTATATTAATCTCCCAACAAATACGGTATAATAAATCATATAGTAGATCATGATAGGCAGTAGTATTCTTAGACTTATTATTGTTTTTATATTAGCTACGACACATATGGCTTGGAGAAATATAATCTTTTCTTACTTGGCATACTAACTTAACCATACTTCTATTGCTTTTTAAAAAAATCGGTTAAAACATTAAGTAGTTTATAAAAGTTTGAATCTAATTCAAATCATATCCATTCTAATATTTTTCATGGAGATATGTAGATTCATAATAGTTTCAATTTCTAAGCCAAATAGATGTTTGATAAAGGTTTGCACATTGATAATAGTAATAAGAGGTTTGAATTTGACAATCGTTGTTGCCTTAAAATAATAGTGATATCAAATTGTGTTAATAGTAATTAGCAACTACAACAGATTAGAGGTTCGTCAAATAACAGTTATGTACAATTAATGTATAGATCTTGAATCTCTCAATTGTATTATGAAATACACAAACTTTTTACTATCAATTAAAATTAAAAAGACCAATATAACGTATGACATAAGTAAGAAATTTCATGAACGTATATAGCAAAACACCATGAACATATATTGCAAATTAAGCTCAAAGTAAGGTTATACCATGAACGTTGTATCTATATGTTTGATTTCAGCATACCTGAATACAATCTCACTTCATCTCTACGTACCTACAATATCCGCAAGAAAAAAATGTCAGTGATTAAAGAAAATTACGGAGTAATACAATATAAACGAACAAACATGTAAACATTCTCATAAGCACCATAGAATACTCAATTGCTTTAATAAAGTCTACTATTAAATAACAATAACCAAACATAATGGGGGAGAAAACAATATATGAGAACACAAATAACAATTGTTTTTTTTTTTTTTGTGCTGACAAATAACAATTGTTAAGAAGCATATATATACACACACAAATAATGTGCATAGGATTGTAATTGACTTTGCGATAATTATCTTAGTTACATTATTAGTTGTAATTCTAGACAAATTTTTATCTTTTTAATTATTTTATTTTATTTTTCTAAGTATTTTATTTTTTTATTGTTCCAAGAGGTTTGCAGAAGTTGTAGTCTCTATCATCGCTCGAAAAAAGCTTCATTTATCAATATAGATAGATATTGATTGATTGATTGATTTTTTTAACATTATTATAATTTTGCTACACCATAGATAAATTTCTGGGCCCGCCCCTGCTTCCACTTTAGCATGATCAGATTTGGGTCCGTTTCTAGCTGCTGCAGTCTCGCTATTCATCTCGCTATACACCTCTTGGTATCTTAAGGCCTGCTTAATCAACATCTGAGGCGCTCGATAATTCATGCCCATAAAACCGTAATTCTACGGTGAAAGTTGCATCCCTCCTATCAACCTCCTGTCGAGCCCACTCCTCCACGTTTCTTATATTTCCCCACTCCTCATTCACATTGATACCCATTTCATTCCACACCCCTGCGCATATGGGCATTAAAAGAGAGCATGAAGGCCAGTTTCAATCTCTCTATTACACCTGCCACACGTCGGATTAATTCCAGTAACTCGTCTATGCAAGTTCCACCACTTGGAATCGCGCTTATACACACCCGCCACATGAAAGTACACACCTTAGGAAGAGTATCCAAACACTAGTGCCACCGTCACAGAGGGTCAATCAACTTCTCAGTGGTTGAGGTTAACTCATTTTCCATATGCTAGCGGATAAAGTTATATACCGTCTTGACCGACTACTTTCAATCTTTCGCATAATGCCATGCAATCTCGTCCTCTCCAGAATCTGGACTCATCGGAACTTTTAGTTTGTCATTAGCTTCAGTTTTGATTAAAGTTTGATTTATTTTTCCTACATCCCAATAGCCCCGTTAATCCATTCTGCCACAACTGCATCCTTTGTGTACACGGTGACCAGACCCGAAAGGAAGGAGCTTTCATCGTCCATTGATCGCCACAGAATCGAACCTTATTCCTATCTCTAATCAACCATCAGCATCCTTTCAATAGCATAATCTTACAATAATAGACATGTATAGCCCGTTTTTGATGGATAGCATGCTGCTTTATTGATCAGTTATACATACAATCACTACAACAGATTACATCGGACCAAATTATAATTAGTCACCAGGAGGGGAGGGCATATATCTATGACATGGAAGGGGCATTGGGGGAGGGGAGGGGATAAATCCATGGGAAATTTCATGTAAAATTTTGGCCTACGATACTTATATAATAAGATGATACTAAGCACGTAGTATCCTATTGATACTAAAATTTAGCATTTAAAGTCTTGCAATCTCTATCTTTTTTAACTAACTGATTACTATATGCATATTTTCTATTTTCTAATTACACTATTTATATATCTTTTTATTTATACACATAATTTATTCAACAAAATCAATAGCCAATAAAATCGCTTCAAAAGTTCCTCTTTTAAGTATATATACTAGATTTAATGTCCGGGCGATGCCCGGGCCAATTTGTAATATCCTATGATTATGATGTAATAATACTCTAAGGCGATGTCTTTTGTACTGCTTATAAGAGATTTAACTTTTCTGAATTGAACTTATAAAAGCCGACTTAAACTTATATGAGCCTAGCTTATAATAAAATTGGTCGTATAAGTTGAGCTTAATTTTTCTTAACTTAACTTATAAGAGTTGAACTAAAATTATAGGAGCTTAACTTTTTTAAACTGAACTTATAATGAGCTTAACTTTTATCAACTTCACACGGGCCTATTTGTATTATTATTTGTATTATTCTACTGAGTAAAGTGTAATAACTGAAAATCTTGAACGTGTATAAGTTAAAACAGTTGTAGAAACTAATTTGAAAACTATTTTCTAAAATATATACACACTCACTCTTAATACTAAACTTTTTACATATATCAATTTTTTTCTCACATCCTCTGACATTAACAATTTCAACGAATAATAATGGATTAATTACAATACAAAAGCCATATACTCTATAGTATCTTCGAATCATGGATAACACTTGTTTGACACTCGTAAAAACAATGGGGGTGTTTGGTAAACGGCGGATTGAGAAATTTTCAGCATATTCAAGGCTTTTAGCATATTTGACTCACCGATCTACTATTTTGAGTGTTTGTTAAATGGCATATTGAAAGAGTAGATTGGAGCTCAATCTACTGTTTTTCAATATGCTGCTCTACCCAGCATATTCACATTAGTAGATTGTGAAATATGAATCCGTCAATAATCTACACATAGATACAACAATCTATTAACCAAAATCTGCTAATTACCAAACACTTCTACTAAATCCGCTAATTGAAATATACTAGTCAAACCTGTTAATCCAATCTATCATTTATAATCTGCTTGACCAATCTGCTTCTGCTAATATCAATCTGCTGATTACCAAACAGGGCCAATATGTTATATTATTGTAATTAATAATTTATTGGACCCTATTTTTTCTGGTTGAATTGAATTAATTACTTTCTTAACACATGTTTGCAAACGTATTGATGTACGTCGTAGACAAAATTAAATATGGTGTTCTATACAAACTCAATTACTTATGCTAATTTGTTTACGATTGTTTTCTACTCCTATCTTTTAGTTCAGTTGGACACTTTATCTTATCTAAAAGAGTAAGCTTAGTTTTTAATTGAATCTTTGCAACTTTGCAAGTGTTTCACTATTATTGAAATCTCTAATATACAGTATATGTGTACTTAAGCTATTATAATATTCTATTTGATAAATTACCTTTTGAGTGTAAGGAGTATCATCCCCCGGAGGTCACAAGAATTTTTCTTTGATACAAAATAAGTGTACGGAGACGGTAGTAGTTAGACATAATTCTCGTATAATTTACGTGTGAGTTAGTTCCTCCCATATAAAATCTCCTTGACACCTTTGAGGGTGAAGTTATTTATACATATCTATCACATGATAATTATGAAATTTGAATTTAAATACTAAAAGAAAACTAAAATTTACATATAATAGTAAAAAAAAAAAAAGTGTTCCATATTCAACATCCAAATATAATGACTAATGGTTTGGTTGAATGATGTTTGCCAGTTTGATATGAGTTAACTCCTGAAATTTTCTCAATTCGAGTTTGTTTGATAAAATCAATCAAAACCACCAAATAATGGCAGGACAAAATTGATCGCTAAATACAATAAATGGTTTCCAAGAACGTCGTTTTTAAAACCTTTATGCATGGCTTTACCTACAGGAGCCCTATGCTAGGCTACACTCGTGCTTGCAATTGTTCAAAGCACTACATGTAACCTAACAAATGCGTAAATTGACCAAAAAATACGTACTCATACCGTCTCATCAAGGATCCTTCCCGCCTTTGGTCGTGACATTTAAATGTTCTATAAACATCTTGCAAGATATTGTGTTTTATATCTCCAAATGCTTTATTATTTTGCCATGACCACAATTTTTGTTGTTGTTGTGTGAGGCCTTACAACGGTAATATATATGTATGATGTATCCGTCTGATCATACTGATCCAATGCTTCCACCTCCCGATGAAGAGAATATTGACCTACAAATAAGCAAATTGAAAAAAATTAATTACTATGAATATAATCAATGGGTGATAAAACGAAAACAATGTGCAAACAGGGGTAGAAAATAAGGCCAACAAAGCACTTAAATAATGTAGAAACATAGGATTCTAATTAATAATTAATAATTAATAATAATTAAAATTAAAATCAAAATTAGTATAACATGCAACCATGCAAGATACTACTAAATCGGAAAAACCAAAAGGAAGTAAAGCCAACTTTGAAGCTCCTTGCGCATAAAACGTGTATTTATAGTATGTTACTCCGTAGTTGTTTGAGGTCCACCACTCCACCGGAACTCTTAGGGGGTGTTTGGTTGGAGCTTTTGGAATGGATTGGAATGGATTCAGGCCATTTCAATGTTTGGTTGGAGCATTTTGGAATGGAGTTAGATACCTGATGGATTCTAACTCCATTCCAACCCCTTGGAATCCCATACCCATCTATCTCCCCAAGTTTCCAACTCCATTCCACCCAACACATTATTATTCTCATACCCGGATTGAACCAAACAACTTTAAACATGTATGGGGTTCTAACTCCATACCTTCTTGGAGTTAGAATCCATTCCATTCCATACCTAATGTTTGAACCAAACGCCCCCTTAGAGTATTTAGTGTATGGGACAAACACAAATATGTTCTCTTAAATTCTCTTCCTCTTGTAAAACTTATCTGATTAATTTTAAATACTTTTTAGTCTTTTAAACGAAGTTAGAGTCTCTGTAATCGCTCGAAAAAAGCTTCCTTTATTAATATATACTAGATTTAATGCCCGTGCAATGCACGGGCCACTTGTAATATTATGTTTTATAATAAACAACTGGTAAACGTCAAGTTATAGAAAATTACTACAAATCTCAAAGTCCCTCTCATGTTGATTACGCATCATAATGCATTTTTATTGTGCAAGATGTGTAGTTAATGCTTATACGTCGAATTAGTAAAGTATAAATTCAGTAACGACGGTCTGCCCGTAAAACACAAGAATTTTTCGTAACATTAACTCGTCTCTTGTAAACCTTTTATGTTAACAATTTACTCAACCAAACATTGTTACGTTAATATTTATCTAAACTTACACAATCAATGTTCACTTTGTTTAACATTACGGAGTGCACTTTAACTCTTATAATAATTATCTTATTTTTATTTGTGGGTCTGTAATCTGTATACACCTTTGAGATTCGATAAGCTAATAAAAAAGTTTATCATAAAGGTTACAATCAAATACCGGTCGAATTATCAATGAAAGGTGTTGAGGAATATGGTATATTATACCATATAAGAATAATATATTAGTATTAATGCAATAAAACTTACGAATTACCTTTGCCTTCTATTTCTTATCAAAAGGCATAATTGTTTTTTCCTAAATTACAAATCTTAGCATTAACTCCTCCATAATCGTATTATCCATAACATGTAAAATTTATGATTTCATACCGATAAGCAGAATCATAGTAAGCGTCTACTACCCTAGCTCCAAATAAGAGAGTCAATCGCTTGCTACGTTCAAATCTCTAGATATTTTCTTTGAAACTATCCCCTTACTTGCATATTTTATACTTATAGTTATTAGTTAATAAAGAGGTGGAGTCTTCATTAAAATTACACTCTTTAATATGGTAGAGATCTTGCATAATAATACCAATAAGTAGACAGGAAAAACTAAATTGAATTGCAATCAAACAAACATAAATAGTGAAACATTCATCTAGCTATTACTCTATATTAGACATGTTATTAACACCACTAATATAACTCACCACCTTATTCTTTTTAGACAACTACCACCTTATTCACATCACAATAATTAACCATCTTATAAACAACGACGATCGAGACATTTATTTTCGAAATGACGTTAATGTTGTTATAAAATGCTGTTTGTGTGTCTTGATTTTGCATATATTTTTTGGAAAGGATAATAATACGGCGCGCCACCATCTCTCATGTACCGCATCTCTTTATTATTGACGTCTCCACTTAATATTAATGGGCACACCCATTATTATAGGGATCCCCACTTATTACATGTGAGAGGGTGACACCGAGATGGGGCGCCACCGGTGGTGGTCTTAACTCATTTTCCTTTTGAAAATGAATAACAGTGGTGTTCACCTGCCTTTAATAATGTGTAATTCGTTAGGATTAATATTCCGTTTGCATTTCTTCAAACTTTAAATTAAGCATTTCTTAGCTGAGTAATCTACACAATTCTTTTTAAGAAGCAACTGATATAGTTTGTAATACCTAACACATAGATTGTAGATTTGAAAAAAAACAAAATTATAGACTATGTTTCTCGTATGACTTTTGTACTCCTGAGTTGAATCGTTGATGAAAAGCTTTATACCTTCCGGGGATGTTGTCCTTGCAGCTGCTACATATAACTGACCATAACTGAACACGAGGTACCTTCAGTGCAGGTTTAGGCTGTTGTTTCGTAGATTCAGTCGATATTGTGCAAACTTCGTCACAGCTCATGTGAGATACTTCACCGGAGACCATAATGGCCAATTGGCCATATCACTGTTAATCAAATAAACTTGTGTCATTTAACCATACATATTCAACTAAAATTAATGTTAACCTTAGCTATAACAATAAAATGATAAGAAACCATGCAAAAGTAGAACTTTTTCACAACTAAGAATTACGAACCCATACTGATTATCGAAAGTTCATCCGTTTGCAAGGCTATCTACGAATTGTTCTCTATGTGTGTTCAATGCAAATAGAATCACAAATTCTTTATCAATTGTAAATATTAGTATATTACCTGCAAAACAAAGTCAATCAAATGGCACGTAGTTAGAGAACCAAAAAATAAGAATAAAAAGAGCAACAAATAAACATGCAGACTCATCATGATTTTGTTAAACTTTTACATAATAAGGAATTATATATATGCAAATTTAGGTAATTGTATTTGATTAATGTTGTTATTCTCATAAATCATAAAATTGTAGTTTGTAAACAAAACAAATACATAATATTAATCAACTTCTACGTAATGCATAAGAATATAAGATGATGGAAGTTTTTTTTAGCATATCTTAATTAAAAGATCAATTAATTATTGTAGAACATGAACGTCCATTATTATCTTTTAGAATTAGAAATACTTTATAGTAAGAAACACCAATTAAACACACGGGTATCTCTCATTGTAATTTTTTTTTTATTCCAATAATGAGTTGTATGACAAACATGATGGAGTTAGAGTACAACTCTCAACCGCACGAGATTTAATATTTTTTTTTTGCTTGAAGGTAGTTCGAGAAAGTTGGACTCTCTATAATCGCTCGAAAAAAGCTTCCTTTATTAATATAGATAGATAGATACTAGATTTAATGCCCGTGCGATGCACAGGCCTATTTGTAATGTTCTATTGTATATGCTGTAGTAACTGAAAATGTTTATATGATCTAAATATGTGCTACTTCGTTCGTGTGGGGTTCTGCGGTAACTCTCTAAGCCATAGAGAGCTAGAGATTGAACATTGAGCAGTTAAAGAACATGAAGATACGGACCTAAAGTTCTACTCCCTCTGTCCCGGTCATTTGTTGTCCTTTTCCATTTTGGGGTGTCTCATTCAATTTGTTCCACTTGTCATTTAGTTATTGGCCCTCTCCTCTTTCCTTGGTCTTTGTGCCAAAACGAAAGGACAATAATTGTCCGGGACGGAGGGAGTAAATTTTAAGTAGAAAAATCCACCCTATTCATTGAAGAATTGGAGAAAGTGTTGTTAAAATGTCCACCTGAAAACAAAGAAAGAACACAAATTCTCATTAAAGACGGGTAGCATATCCGTGACAAGCTGAATACGGATTAAGTAATACCCAAGTAGATAGATAAGATAAAAAGCAGTAATCAAATGTTTTTTGGACTTCTCAATTCTTGACATCATCGTATGACCCTCTTCTTGAAAGTTCAATTTATAACATGTATAATCCTTTTTAAATAGCTTACCCTTCTAATACATCATCAATATTCGTTACAACTTGTGTAGTTTAGCATAAAATGTTGTCCTTAACACTGTATTTACCACGTATAATTGATACTTTATCTTACGTGTATAATCCATATCTCAAATATTTCTCGAGGTCATGACTCATCTCGTATTTTAACATAAAACCATTTGGTTATTATTGTGCATATCAGCTTCAGTTCGGTTTTTAATTTTTAGCTACCTTTTCCGATTTATTGTCATAGTTTAACAAAGTACTTACTCAAATTTTAGCTCTGTTGATTATATTACGTATAATAATACAGATAAGTCGGAACTCTAAAATTATCTTTTCGCTAAGAAAAAAAAATTAAAAAGATAAAATACACCAATAATATACTACATCTTAAACTCTTAATCATTGTTTGATGATGGAATATGGACTCTCATGCAGAGTTATCCTCGTATTTAATTATTACATTAGGGTATCATGATTATTCATGAGCAAGTGATTCTTATTTCGTAATTCCTCATATTGCAACATACATACCGTCTCAAGCATAATTTCATCCTTGTCATATTGCAGTAAATTTGAAGCTTCGCTTCAATTATCCCTGTTGCGCTACTTTTCCATTGAGGTGTTAACTGCTAAGTCAAGAACTTGTATTTACATTATGAAATTACTCATTCGTCCGTGTTAAAATTTTTCACCCCTAACGGAAAATCGTGGCTCCGTCACTGATCAAGATCTATTGATTTACTTACTTTTACCAACATTCTATACGTAAAAGAAATAGTATATTGCCCTATTGGATTAAGGCAATTAACATGCCATTGAGTAGCTTGTTAAAGGGTATCTTCCTAAACTAAAACTATATCTTTCACTCGGTAAACTGATTTTGTTTATACATGGATGCAATATCGTTTTCATCGCTTGAAAGCTATAGTAGCTTATATTCCTTATATAACTTTTAACTTTATAAGACACTAAATATCGTCTACAATATGTAACTATACATTAGAAGTAAATCAAAGCACATAAAGAAAAGGTAAATAAATAAATGAAACGAAGATAGCAACGAATATATATCTGTTGGCGTAATAGTGAAAGTCAAATATATGCTTAAAAACCCATGGCATGCCAAAGCACAGTGTACAACGTAGCATTGCTGGTTTCATGCAGGAAAAAAGACAAGAGTTTTAGTAGATGAGAAATTTATATAGTTAAGAAAAAGACCGTCCTCATTACTGAACTATTATAATATTTTATTTGATAGATTACCTTTAGGAGTAAGAAGGACGGTGCTTCCGAAGGACACAATAATTTTTCTATTGTTAAACCCTTGCTTATTATCAATAAAAACATCCGTCTAAGTTCCATATATAGTACTACCAACCTTATTAAATTGGCTTGATCATCGTTTACTACTTGCAAATTTCCTGCAAAACACAACACAATTAATCAATACTAAACTTTAAACACATTTATAAATAAGTAAAACCCAACAAAAAAACAAAATAACAAAAATACTATATAAAACACGTCAATTCATAAAGACAAAAAAAAAAAAAAAACAAATCACAACGAAGCTAATGCATGTCTAAAATACAATACAAATACATTCAATTAACGAAACAAAATTTAGAGGCTACGATTATGATACTGAATAATTATTTTCAAACTTGCGGTGAAAACTATATATATAAATATTGTGTCCTACTCAAATAGAATTTGTATAGTTGTCCAAGAATAATATTTCAGCAAAACACATCCGATTGTACTGGCTCTTAAACTCATATTTTATATTCTTTTTTTTTTTTAAGTTAATAAAGTTTTTTTATCACAATTTACTAATCTGTGGTGTTTTGCTAATGTTGGAGACTTTGTAATCGCTCGAAAAAAGCTTCATTTATTAATATAGATAGATATATTGATTGATTGATTGATTGATTGTGCATATAAAATAAATATATAGATTTTCTCTAGGCATTCTTATATACATAAATGTAATTTATTTGATCCCTCTTAAACTTAAGACAAATAATGACATCTTAATGGAGACTTATGAGTGGAGAATAGGAGTTTTATTATTAGTAGGGTGATTTTATATGGGACATGTTAAATCCCGCACATCATTTTACTAAATCCCGCACATTTTTTCCTCTTATTCCGAATGTACCCCTCCCATTTTTCACATTCACTAAGTAGGAGAGAAATGAAAACCCATAAAATAAGAGAGAACACACATATCCCATTTTCCCCGTAATCCCCTCCCAATCACCCGACCCCTCCCTGCACCGTACTCCGGCAGCATCAAGCAACTGTCAATAGGACTGCTGGGACTGCTAAGCCGAGAACTGTTGGTTTCAATAAAGGAAGATAATGGATGATCCTTATTGATTCATGAGTTACGTATAAATATACAAATTAGTATCCTCTAATTTAGGAACTAAATAACTAGAAGGCTATAATTATGCTAATAAGATAAATACAAGGTATAGCAACTAATCACACTAATATTACGTAAATAATTTACATTAATTTACTAATATTCTATCACACCCCCGCAGTCGAAACGGGAGGAGCACGAACATTTAGACTGTCTCGAAAATCATCAAAAAGGACCAAAGGAAGACCCTTGGTAAAGATGTCGGCAATTTGATAGCGAGACGATATATGATGCACTCGGACTTCACCTTTTTCCACCTTTTCGCGCACAAAGTGAATGTCCATCTCAATATGTTTTGTTCGTTGATGTTGGACCGGGTTTCCGGAGAGATAAATAGCACTCACGTTGTCACAATAAACGAGAGTGGCTTTGGTCATTGGAACATGGAGCTCGACCAAAAGATTACGGAGCCAACACGACTCGGCAACAACATTCGCAACCCCACGATACTCGGATTCGGCGCTTGAACGAGATAGAGTTGGCTGCCTTTTCGATGCCCATGAGATCAAATTGTCTCCTAGATACACACAATACCCGGATGTGGACCTTCTCGTATCCGGACATCCTCCCCAATCCGCGTCCGTGTAGGCCGTTAGTCGCTTAGGAGGTGACGGACGAATCCATAAACCACGAGCAAGACTGCCTTGTAGATAGCGAATAATCCGTTTCAAGGCTGCCATATGACACTCCATGGGATTGTGCATGAACAAGCATACCTGTTGAACGGCATAAGAGATATCCGGTCTCGTAAAAGTGAGATATTGAAGGGCTCCGGCAAGACTCCTATATTGGGTTGGGTCTGAGAACGGAGTGGTAGAGGACGAGGCACCTAGCTTGGGCTTCGTATCAACCGGGGTGGCAGCAGGTTTGCAAGTCGACATGCCAGCTCGATTAATAATCGATTCAGCGTACTTGGCTTGCGAAAGGTGCATACCTGTTTTGTCACGTGTAACAGCAATGCCAAGGAAAAAACTCAACGGACCAAGGTCCTTCATGGCAAATTCCGACGCAAGCTTACTCATAATGGTAGCACGGAGAGACTCGGTGGAACAAGTAAGAATTATGTCGTCGACATATAATAATAAGTAGGCCAAATCCGTACCTTGTCGAAGAATAAAGAGTGAATGGTCCACTTTGCTATGTATGAAACCGAATTGAGCAATATAGTCGGCAAAACGCTTGTACCAAGCCCGCGGGGCTTGCTTCAAACCGTATAGTGACTTGCGAAGTAAACAAACATGATCAGGCCGTTGCTTATCACGATAGCCCAATGGTTGATACATAAACACCGTTTCATTCAAAGTACCATGTAGAAATGCATTCTTCACGTCGAGTTGGTTAATAGGCCAGCAATTTGATAAAGCAAGACTTAGCACGGTCCTAATAGTAGCGGGTTTTACCACTGGACTAAAAGTCTCACCACAGTCGATTCCAATTTGCTGCGTTTTTCCATCACCTACAAGTCGTGCTTTATACCTTTCAAAAGAACCGTCAGAATGAAATTTATGTCTAAAAATCCACATGGAGCGGATAATATTAACATTGGGAGGGCGCGGAACCAAGTCCCACGTCTTATTGTCAATGAGAGCATTATACTCGTCGTCCATAGCCAACTTCCAATTAGGGTCATGAATAGCGGACACGGGATTTCGGGGAATTGGGGAAACCGTGGTAGCTGTGTGAAGGTTATAAACCTCATCAGGCCTATTGAAGTTTGGGTTGGGCTTGACAATGCCTCGGTCACCACGGGTAGTGGGTTTAGAGGCTGGGGGAGGCTGCGTTGGTACAGGGACATTGATAACAGGAGAAGGGACGGGCTGGTTGAGTGACACAGGCGAGGCAGGTGACACGGGGGAGGCAGGGCCGTCATGGGTGGCTGTATCAATGGGTCCAGTAGCTGCAGTCGTGGGGAGGGTTGGTTGATTTGGCGAGTGGGTAGAGGTCAAATGGTGTAGGACATACGGAGAGACCTCATCACATAAAAAATCATAGTCGGTCACAATGGGGCGAGACGATTTATAGAACGGGAAAATTGACTCGTCAAAGATAACATGTCGACTAATAAAAATTTTATTAGAAGATGGATCAAAACATTTATAACCTCTATGATTTTTAGGGTAGCCTAGGAAGACACAAGGAGTGGAGCGAGGTTGCAATTTATGTATCGTAGTAGATGGAACTAGGGGATAGCATAAGCAACCGAAGACACGGAGGTGACTATAAAGGGGGACTCGATTCAAGAGGATCGTGACAGGGGTTTCGAAAGAGACTGGTTTGCTTGGTAAAATGTTCATAAGGTAGGTTGCCATTTCTAATGCGTGATGCCAATATGAGACGGGAATGCGATGCGTGAAATAAAAGAGTACGAACCATGTTATTAATAGAACGAATTTTACGCTCGGCTTTACCGTTTTGTGACGATGTATGTGGACAGGATAGACGAAAACATAGACCCTGATTTGCACAAAAGTCACTAAATAAGCCATTAATAAATTCCGTACCATTATCGCATTGTAAGGTTTTTATTTTACGCTCAAATTGTGTTTGAATATAGGAGTGAAATTGTAATAATATGGAACTAACTTGGCTCTTTTTGGCTATTGGAAAAGACCATAAATAATTACTAAAATCATCCAGAATTAACAAGTAATATTTATGACCCGATGAACTAAGAACGGGAGACGTCCAAAGATCGCAATGAATAATATCAAATGGCATAAAAGTACGAGTAGTAGAATTAGCAAAAGGCAAACGAACATGTTTTCCAAGAGAACAAGATTGACAAATATAGTTGCTAGAATTCAACTTACAATCAATCAACTTATTTTTCTTAAGAAACGACATAACAGGATCCCCGGGATGACCGAGTCGGGCATGCCACGAGGAGGATTGGAAAGCAGCAAAAACAGATTGTGGTGCGGCTGAAATGTGGTATAAATCGCCCCGACTATCACATCTCATGAGATGACTCCCCGTCCGTAGGTCCTTCACACAAAATCCAAACGGGTCAAATTCGACAGTGACTTTGTTATCAGTTGTAAACTTTCTAACGGACACTAAGTTTTTGACTATATTTGGTGCATACAGAACATTTTTAAGGATTAAGGGTGGATGTGGTTTGGGTAGGGTAGCATGTCCATAACCTTTAATCGAAATAGAATGACCATTGCCAACGATTATACCATTAGGAAAGCTCGAATTAACAAAAGACGTGAGATTACCTTGGTTTGAAGTCATGTGCGAGGTGGCACCCGTGTCCATAACCCAGGGCTCAGGAGGAGCAAGACCCAAAGTATACATTGCGGACTCGATTTCAGTCTGAGTTGGAGCTGCACCCGTTGCCGTGTATGCTTGAGCACCCGGCCTGGATCCCAAAATTCCTGCTTGAGGACGATACTGCGGCTGCCTTCCCCACTGTCCCGTGGGATATGGACAGGGAGGATACCCCCACGGTGCAGCAGGCCACTGCCAACCGCCATAAAACGGAGCAGACGGCGCAACGGGAGAAGCGACAGGTGATGAAACAGGGGAAGTCGACTGATTTTTCGACCCCTTGCCTCCTTTGTTACCACCGTGTTTCTTCTTCCCGCCACCATGTCGACCACCCTTTCCATTCCCGGAAGCAGCACTCTTTCCCGACGAATTACCACCATCACTGTCATTCGACACCGTCGCATAGAGAGCGGAGGTAGAAGATTGTTTCGCAAGCCCTGCTTCCTCTAGCGTGAGCATTGAGCGAGCTTGAAAAAAATCTGGAAGAGGATCTCGTTGGCGAATAATTGACCCAACGTTACTATAGGCCTCAGTTAAACCCGAAACCAATTGAAGTACGAGACGGCTGTTTGTCACCGGAGCACCTACGTTCTTCAATTGATCGGCCAAAGATTTTAACTTTTGGCAATAGGCAGAGGCATTCGGAAAATCGCTCATATTGATGTGCGAAAATTCCTGTTCCAATGTCACAGCTCGAGAATTACGATTGTCTTGAAAAAGAGCGGCAAGGCGATCCCACGTTTTCATTGCGGTGGTGTCAGCCTCGACGATCATTTCCAAGATCTCGGTTGTGATGGTGGAATAAATCCACTGTAGAACCGTAGCGTCTAGGGTTTCCCACAATTCCTTCTCATCATCAGTGACAGGCGGTTTTGGAAGGCCGGTCTTAGACGGGATGATGTGATGGAGAACGCGATTAGACTTCGCGTGATTTGTGAAGAGAGCAACCCACAACGGGTATTGATCGTTGTCCATACCCAAGATGACGGTAATGTGGTTCCGAATGGAGTTGACAGCAAGAGCAGGGTGGAAGGCCGGCTTTGCTACGGTGTCATTCACCATCGTGATGTTTTGACGAGAGGTCGGAGAAGAGAAGATGAAGAAGACGATTAGGTTTAGGAAGCGGAAGCGATTTAAGAATCGTAACCTAGTCTTGATACCATAAAGGAAGATAATGGATGATCCTTATTGATTCATGAGTTACGTATAAATATACAAATTAGTATCCTCTAATTTAGGAACTAAATAACTAGAAGGCTATAATTATGCTAATAAGATAAATACAAGGTATAGCAACTAATCACACTAATATTACGTAAATAATTTACATTAATTTACTAATATTCTATCATTCAATTAACAAGTATGATTGTTCCAATCAAAAAAATCGTCCCCCGAAAGCCACCATCATCAGAAAAAAGACTCCGAATAAGGCGTAAACTGGTTTTATACCATAAATAACGAATTATGTATCCACGTCTTTCTTGTTAAAGTTTGATCCCTGTATGATGGGAATTAGAATTATCTTGAAAATTGGTTTGATTTCGCATCGCAGCCATAGTAGCAAACTAGCAGAGATGGTAATGTCAAATTGTATACCCTAATTTTCAAAAAAAAAAACCTTTAAAAAAGTTAATTAAATTAATTAAAAGAAGGTATTAATAAAATCGTCGATTAAACGGAGAAATTAGATGTAGTATATACAAATTATGATTCATAATTGTCGAGATATTAATGAATTGGTTAGGTTTGTGAGAGGAGGGAGATAACCCAGGTCTTTTTATGATGAAGGGTAGTTATGGAATAATAGGGCAAAGTGTGTAGGATTTAGTAAAAGGGTGTGCGGGATTTAGCAATTGCGTTTTATATTTCCCCTGTATTAATCATTTGTTTACCTTTGATTAAATACTCTTTACAAAAAATAAAAAAGGCAAACAAATGATTGGGACAAAGTAAGTAAAAATTAGAGCCTAAAACTGATGGCACGACTCGAAAACACGACACAAACCTGAGTGGGTCGACACAAACACGATACGAGATTTAATTGGGCCGAAATTTTGATTGACCTCTCTATACGCGAATCTGATACGAATGATCTATTTTCTAAATACTCCTAATTTGCCATGATTCTCTATTACATAAATAAATATATATGAAGACTTTCCAAACAATGACATTGTGTCACGAAAACACGACACGAAAAATTAACAAGTTTGACTTGGCACTTGATGACGCACTCATGTAAGTTGGTCGGCATGAGATTAACTTTGGTTGGAATCGGGTTGAAAGGTTTATGACCCGTTTACATGTGACACGAAGCTAACACTACGCAATATGGTCGGGTATAATAATAATTAGTTACTTTTTTTTTTGGGTAATAGGAGTTTTATTATGTGTAAAACGGTCTTATAATAATTAACGTTAAGATCATGTAATTTACAAGTCACATATATATATTTTCCGTGAACCTTTAATGCTTACATTAGTACTTTTGGTGCATCACTCTTATAATACTATACATATATTATTGTTCTTAGTCCATGTCTTAATGTTGATGATTGAACTCTAACTTACCGTACTTAAAAGATCATAATTTTTTTTAGACAATTGTCTTTACAAGAATTATGATTTGAAAAAGAAATGAATAATGTTGTTTTCCCAACTCGCGGCTAGGAGGTTGGTCTCCCAAAGTATTTTTTTTTAATAGGAGGGTACTACATATAAAGGTGTAAACGTCAGAGTTGCAACGTAATATTTCCCGGCAAAAATTTCAATGATTTTAAACAAGAGAAATAAATTCGTGATTCACACAAACAAAACTATGTACTTTAATACTAATATACTAGATTGCATGCCCGGCTGTTGGCCGGGTAATATCTTAGCAAGGTTTCAAAACTATTGGGCAAGTTAAGCACATAAATTGCTTTTTGAAAATTGAAACGTCAAATTTTGTACCAGATCTTATAAAAAAAAAAAACCTAATTTTCCAATGAGACGGTCTTACAAATAAGATTATAAGCTTGATTTTTAGAGCTATGGGATCGGTTGGGTCACTATATCAAGATAAACGTTCATAAACTCATCAAACTCGATTGTGTTTTTAATGTCGGATTCTGTCCATCAACCCTCGAGGTTGTTACTCATATTAATTTGTGCCCCGTTTGGAAGTGACAATCCTTGTATGAATTCATCTATATCAAATTACTCATATTAACTTGAAGTACTTCTCAACGCCGGCGACATTCCCGCCATTACATACATCATTGGTCGTGGACTTCTCCAACCATGTTTCGTGACCTTTGATACACCGATTCAATTGATCCTCTATCCGTTGGGAGTAGTCTTGTTGAGACGATTGAAGAAGAAGCCTTCATAGACGTCATTGATAAACACTTTCTTAGACGTCATTAACACCGAGTACATAGCCATCAAGAGCTACATCTATATAATACATACATATATATACATAATAACGTGGGAACAGCTGCTAGCCTAACCAATATATGAACATGCAAATCATGGTTGAGGAAAAATATAAACGGTCATGGTAGAGGAAGTACTCCTAAAATTAATCTATCAAAGGTTGAATCAATATTTAAATTAGATATTTATCTTTTTATATTTGTTTACCTGAATTATGTAGATAACTTTTCTATAATTTACAATTAAATTAAATACTAATATATTTATCTTATTTCAATATTTTATAACTTAAATAATTTTAAAAAATTAACCAATGATATTGCTTGAAAAGTTCCTCTTTTGATATTGCTTGAAAAGTTACTCTTTTAAGTATATACTAGATTTCATGCACGGGCGTTGCCCGGGTAATGTCTTATGTAGATGCAAAATTGTTTGTACTTATCATGGCGTTAGTACAGCATACGTATACAAATTAAAATTTGAGTTTGTACAAAATTGAATCTCTATCTATTTTAATCCTAATAATCATTATGATTACCCAGTGTATTTACTAAACTAAAAGTCCAAGACTTTTGCTAAGATAAAGAGCATTTGTCCAACACTTTCTTAAAATTATTAATGTTGAAAAAACTGATTTTTCTTCCTTTTTGTAACCAAATCCATCTTAATTGTTGTGTCACTAAGTATGGAGGGAGAAAAATAGAGAGAAAGTAAAAATTATGAAAGTGTGATTCTTTTCAAGTATAGGTCTTATATCGATTCGGCATTATACGCCTTGTTCTGATTAGATTAATATTAATGATGGGATAGACATTTCAAACGGGTCGAGCAGGTCGTGTCTAAGGTCGGGTTAGAATACATGTATGGTCATACAGATATCGGGTCAGGTCATGCTCGTGGTAAAAATATAGGTCAAAAAAAGGTTTATGCCGTCATTCATTTTAATTCCCTTAATTTCAATAATGATAGCCACATTCGACCAGCTAAGAATGCAACCATATTATGCTTTGGAATTTGGAAAGGAGTTAAGGGACAGAAGTAGCCCGTGATTAAGAAGACTCCTAAATCATTGATTTGTTTAGGTTTATATATATTTCTATCGACTTGAGGAAATAACTTTCTATTAGCGATAAAAAAAAGGGGAATGATATTAAATACATGATTAATATTTGAATAAATTAAAAGATCTAACATATATCTCACAATAAATGTGCATAGACGGTTTACTATTTGTAATATTTATCAACTCAGTTATGTATCCGTCTTGACATTAAAACGGATAAGTGTCATTTGTTGCTTTTTCGTAGGCGGTAGGATCACACCAGGTAAGAGTTGTGTTTGTTTTCCTTTAAAAATCCTTTTGAATTGTTCACCTTGCCTTAGTATTTGTTCTCTCAGAGGAAAGTCAAAGTCAAAAGTTTATTGTTCACCTTGCCTTAGTATTTGTTCTCTCAATCTCAAATTAAGAATAAGAGACGACCTAAATAAATTCTTCCGTGGACGTCGAACTTGAGTACGTAAATATGCTTGTTTTGTAATCGTGATCACCTACATACATAATATAGATAACTTATTAGAAAAACATTAAAAAAAAATACTAACAAATTAAAGTCAATGAAATCACAAATAAAACATGATATGGGTCGATGATCAAACTACGCAATGGACTATATTAGACACAATGAATCCATGAATACTAATAACAAAGAAAATACAACAATTCGATTAAATAAGCATTAGAAAACACAATAATGATCAAAAATAGATAGCTAATCTGAAGCATAATTGTGGAGCCATGAACGCCATGATTCAATAATAATCGTCAAGTTATGAGTATATATACACATAGTTCATGGAGTGGCATGCAACTGGAGTATTTGTTTGGAAATAATAGATTAAAGAGTCATCCATTAAGAAGACTCCTTCAAAATCATTAGTTTTGGTTGCAACAAACTTACGGGCATATATTTTTTAGACTCTAAAAATTAGGTGATAGTAATTTACATTATCTTATAATTATAATATAATTTCTTTTTAGTAATTTTTATTATTATCTTATAATTATAATATAATTTCTTTTTAGTAATTTTTATTTACATATTTTATAACTTAAATAATTCACAAAACTTGAACCAATAATATCGTTTCAAAAGTTCCTCTTTTAAGTATATACTAGATTTAATGCCCGTGCGATGCACGGGCCTAGAATAATATTTTTCTTTTAACAACTGATGATGAGAATTTGGCGTTTGCCAAATCGGGTAACTTATGTGGAATGACAAAAATAATAGATTCTGGCACATAAACTAACTTTTTTTTAGTGATTATAACTTGTGTGGAATAGTTAATGAGTTTTTCTAACATATGCCCTTAGGGCATGTTATAATAAGTTAATTAGAGAAAGTTTGTTGAGAATAAATCATGAAAAATAGATGTACAAACTCACATTTACCATAATTAGTGAAATATTGTCAACAAACTTTCTCTAATAATCTTATTAACATGTGACACATGTTAGAAAATCCGTAAATAAAAATAGTAGATTTTTTTTCTGACAAAATTTGTATGAATTAAATCTTATGAACTTCCTAAGATGTAAATCAAAATTTTAAAATTTCACCATCATAGGTTAATATATAAAAGGATATAAAATATCAAGTTGGATCACACTTAAGTTATAACCATAACAAATCAAATCTTAAATATACTCCAACTTGATTTTTCATATAGTAGATTAACAACAAAAGGCCTAAATCAAAAATTCCAAGAAATCATTTTGTGAATGGAACGATATCTTTGTTCTTAGCATAAGCTTTTAGAATTATCAAATTGCAAATAATTTTCCTATATATAGTAGATTCATTTATTTATGGCAATTACATTAAAACCAAATACTAATCCGGTAGTCCGGTGTAGCTAATTGATCGAGGAACCCAGTTTTAGTAATACGAAGTAATAATTAATTATTGCTTGACAAAACAATTCATGTACAATGCAAACTCGACATTAGGATGGTATTTGAAACTTGTGTAACAGTGTTCTCCCTAGTTTCAATTTCTTTTTTCGCCTTATTTGTCAACTCTAATTGAGTCTTGGTCAAGTCTAATTCGAACTTGATCGCGCTACATTCTTCTTGTACCTTTCCTATTTCTATCACCATATCTCGGTTTTCCGTCTTGCAAGAAGAGA